>NC_045559.1:2988795-3294230 GCF_009819795.1 Aythya fuligula
TAAATGGTTGTTTGTGGATGGCTGGATCCTGCCCAGCTACATGTACCTCCAGCCCTCCTCCATGCTGTCAGTCCCACCAGCTGGAGCCTGTCCCAAGGTGTTTAGCATGGGATTGGGTCCTCAAATCTTAGAAGATGGGAGTTGTTGGTTCCTGTGTGATGTGAAGCGAGCAGGGAACACCCAGCTGTTTTCCTCAAGCCCATCTTTTCCATCCTGCAAGCTCCTTTCTTGCCCTGCACCCCATTTTTCTGGGGTATAGCTGGCACACAGGGCTGTATAGGAGCTGCCCCACTAGCACAGGTCTGCCAAAGCAGAAGGATGTTCTTCCAGCAGGTTGATCCACCCCTGAGCAAGGCTGAGCAGCTCTGTCACCACCACTGAGCCATCAGAAGTGCCAAAAGCAGATAATTACCACAGCTCAGCAATTCACAAGGAAAGGCAAATCCTATTTCCATGTTCCTGCTGCTTTGACAAACAGCGTCAGAAAGCAAGTGTTGGGGGTGGGGGGGAGAGAGCAGGAGAGATGGTGGTGTTAAATATTTATGGCATGTTTTGGTTTCCTACTTGACAAACTATAATACACTATCCATTTTTAATTTGATGTATCAGAGCAAGCACTTGTTACCAATTTGAAGAACAGCTCGCTGCACCAGAGCTGAAAGTGGATTGGAGATGAACGAGATTTCATGCAAAGACAGGGGAGAGGGGGTGTGTGTCTGCCTGCTGGGTTGAGCCAAGATGTACTGGAGGCAGGTTTTTTACTTCTGCCCATTAAAAACCCAGCAGCACATACAGGCCAGGGAATTTCCCCCCCAGGTCCCTTCCGGGTGCTTCAGAGACTGTAGCAACATGAAGGTTTCTGACAGTGTGAGCAGCCAGGAGTTGCTCCCATCCAGTGCTTGTTTTGTGTAAAGAGCTTGTTACGGCTCAGTTTGGTTCCTGGTGAGCAGACATCATATCAGATAAAAAAAAAAAGTGTGATGTAGGTAGAAGTCAGTGCTGTAAAACAGCCACAAAAAGTGTCTGTAGCTCTTACTCTACAGGGTCTATGGGTATGGGAGAAAAAAGCCTTCCCAGGTGGTGGGAATGGCTCTTTCCTACAAGCTGAATAGGTGACTTCTTACACGTGCCCTCTGCTTCCCAGTCAAGTGCTGTGATAGTCTTTGTATCTCTTCTGAGATGAGGAAAAGAGTACAGTCAGCATATCTGCAGCGTATCTGCATCCCTCCATGCCCTCCATGGGCATCACGCTGCCCTCCAGCCCCTACCTTGGGCACCTTCTCATGATGTATTTGCAGCTCCCAGGGCACTGCTGCTGTTCAGCAGCAAGAACATTGGAGTTTCCCATCTGACCTTGACCCCTTTTCTGTTCTTGAATTTCTTGAGCATGCTTTGAGCATGTTACACTCAGAATCTTGTTACGATCAAAAGGGGAACACACCTTGTGCATGAAGCCAAACACTTGTTAATCTAACTAAAAGTAGTAACAGGGTAACCAAAACACAACAAAAATATTGGTAGTCTAGTTAGACTGGTATTAAAGCAGACTCAGTTATCTAATTAGTGCAAGACACATTGGTCACAGCAACAACCAGCTCAGGCCATGGCAAGCCAAGTGCCTTCCTGAGACCTTACAGGATCAGACCAGTTCAAAGCCCATGGTCTTCTGTTCCTATTGTTACAGCAATCTTTGCTGGGCTATTTTTCCCTTCAGGAAATACTTTCGTGGTCTGTCCTGTTGGCTGAAGGGGCTGGGTTGGCCAAGTGACCACTCTTTATCTCCCTCTCCAGGTGTCTGTCCTGCGTGGAGAGCCCTTACCGGTGCCACTGGTGCAAGTACCGCCACGTCTGCACTCACGATCCCAGCTCCTGCTCCTTCCAGGAGGGACGAGTCAAGCTGCCTGAGGTAGGTAGGAGTGTGTGCTGCGTGTGGAGGCTTCTCAAGGCTGATGTGGGTCAGAACAACAGTCCATGAAGCCTTCTCCAGCCCTGGTCCCACCTTGGAGCTACAAGCAGTCGATGGCAAGTTCCTGGCACCGAGGGACTGGGAAGGATGGGAAATGCTGGGTGTACATCTCCACCTGGAGAGAAGGAGGGGAGGTTGCCTCTAAGCAAATACTCCAAGCTGCTGAGATCTTGGGGGGATTTAGGGCTACATCCACAGCGGCAGTGGATTTCGGTAGTGCTTTGAGCCTGTCAGTGGCTTTGTGGGTTTGGAGCCTAATGACCAGTATATCAAACCGCTTCCAGCTGGGGCTGGGGAATGCCTCATTGCCAGTCACTGAGCTAGAGCTGAACTGGACCTTGGGGCTTAATACAGAGCTGGCTGCTGTGCTGCAAACACTGTCTGGCTGGTATTGTAACTAACGAGCACTTGCAGACAAGTGGAGCTCCGGAGAATACAAATAGGAAGCCACTTAATTACTTCCTGGTCAGGAACGGTCTGAAAGCATCCCGGCCTGTCTGCTAAATGACCTGAGATGGCTCGTTGTTTGCCTGGCCCAAGGGACCAGTACCCATTAAGAGATCTGATATCTGCTGAACCACTGGGCACGGAGGCGGCGGCTGAAACCTCCGCCGACGTGTGCTGCATTTGGAGGCTGAAATCCACGCTGCTCCCAGAGCTGCCTGCTGGGTCTGGTGTCTTTAAAACGTCCCCCTGCCTGAACCCCAGGCCTTGTCTGAAGCAGCTTTGTGGCACCAAACAACACGTGTGGAGTGGTTTCACACCCCTACGGCATCCCCCGTTCCCTCTCCATCCTCCCCTGACATATGTGCTGGTTGAGATGTCCCGGATCAGACATCCTGAACTGCAGAGGCACTGGGACAACCATAAAAATTCATGAGCAGGGAGGTTCCCAGCTCTTTGTCTAGCAGGATTCAGCATCTGCTGTTATTCTGCTGCAAAACTTGCTGAGAACTTGGAGAGAGGACGTTTGACACCCCATGCTGGGGGCGAAGTGGTGCAGGAAGGCAGCCCAGGGTCCAGCCCTTCTGGTAAGCCTGTCCCAACAACACAACACCTATGGCTATGCATGAAGCCTTGGCAGAATTTGGTCAGTCCTGCTGGCACACCTGCCACATCTGGCAGTGCAGGATCACCTTCCCAGTTCCCATCTCTTCTCTCCCCCAGCCCCTGCACAGTGGAAGATTTACAAATCTCAGTGCATCTCTTCCTCCCTCAGGTCCCATCATATCCCTGGTATTTCTGACACTTGCTTACATCAGAAAGGAGATCTGAGATGCTCTGCATCATCCCAGCTCCTTTGGGAAGAGACTGGGGATCACACAGCACCTGATCCTCACTCTATCTCCATCAAGGTTTTGATCTGCAGCACTGGGGAGGAGGCAGTGGGCCCTGTCCTCTCCAGATCGCCCCATTTGAGCACTCCTTTTCCATCACTGCTTTATGATCTCTCATTGGGATTCCTAAAGGCACCACCTTCTTTCTATTGAGAAACTGTCTTCTCACTGACTTACCTCCATTTAAATCTCCACTGTTTTCTGGTTTCGCCTTTATTTGTTTCATTTTCTGTCCTGTATCAGGCCTATTCATTGAGTGAGATCCCTGAACAATAGAAACCATTTGGTATCTTGAAGCCAAACCTGGCTCCTCATCGCCTTTTCAGACCTTCACCCAGTTCCCGATGATGCAACTCAACTAATCAGGTCAACAAGTCCAAGGTCCACTTCCAGCCTTCCCAATTCTGTCTTCAGTAGTGCCCCAAACCTACCAACATCTTGACTGGGCCTATTTTTACTGGCCTTTCATCTCCATCTGCAGTTCTGCTTTCCTCCACAAGTACTTCGACTCCCTGAGGATGCACAAAGGGCGTGTTGGGTACCATCTGGGGATGGCTGTCTCCTAAATTTTGTACGTCTCCAGGAGGTTCTGGTGGGAAACTGTCCTCCCAGCGTGGGATGGTCGCACCATCCCATTTGCAGTCCTTCCATCAGTCTGCTGAGCAGATTAGCATGGCCGGCTTCCAGGATCGTATGGTCTGCTTGCACCACGAGACTCGCTGCCAAGCAAACAAATATTAGTGCTACTTTGCCGTATGGACCGGTGCCAGCAACTCCCTCCCTCTGTAATCATCACTGCTGGCGTGCGAAACCTGCTCCCCCTCCTCCACACCGTGGTCTTCACTCTCTCTTTGCTGGTACACCCACCTCCAGGTGTTTCTTTTCTCCTTTTGCCTGTACAGCATCTTGCCCCCATATGGGTTGAGGCTTCCCATTCTCCAGATGGCCAGGGCTGCAAAGGGAGTGGTGGGGCTGATATCCATCACCCCTGGGCCATCCTGGGGCACTTTAAAGGGAGGTTTGCACCCTTGTGTACTTCTGGCTCTGTTATTTCCTTGGCATATCTCACAGGTTTCTGGATTCCCATGGGATCAGCTTGCCCTTCTTACAGGTGTCCTGCAAGTCTTAAAAAAAAATATTTAAAAAAATGTGTTTTTCTGATTTTTATTTTTGCTTGAAGTATGGGTTGCTGGTGAATGCGGAACACAGGATGAATTTGAGACTGACCCTGATGGAGAACAGAAAGGCCTTGGCCATCAACCATGCTGTTCAGAAGGGAAAATGCTGTTTTTCCCTGTACAGCACGTGATCTAGTGCCCAGGGTGGCTTTTGAATCACACGGTGGACAGCAGTGATCTGTCCATCTGGGCTGGGGCAGGCCAGTTGTCCTAGCATCACCCAGCAAAACCAACCCAGAGATGAGGATAAGGCAGAAGAGGCACATCCCTCGCTGTGAGCAAGGAGCCAGGACTTGATATTTGTCATTTGTCAGGTGCTTGGTGAATCAGCTCGGCCCATAATGGGGCTGAACCAACTAGTCTGGGAGCCTTGGGAAAGCCCGTGTTTGCTCCTGGTTAAGAACTCCAGCATGGCCATAAAGCAAGAGTATTTATGATTATGGTGCTGAACTCAATCAAATAGGGTTGACGATGTCTCTGGATGATTTGCAGCAGAAATACTTCACCTTGACGTATAATTTCCCTTTACAGCAGGTTTTTGAAAGCCAAGTGCACTCACTTGAAATATACCAAGTGACTTCTTGCTTTATAAAGGGGATCTGATATTATTGCTATTGAGGGCGGAAAGGGGGAGAAGGATGAAAGGAAGATATTTTAATAATTAAGTGGATTTTTGTTTTTATTGTTTGTTTGCTTGTGGTTTTGTCTTTTTTTTTTTTTTTTTTTTTTTCCTGAACAGAGCAGGTGGCAAAAAAAAATGGAGAGAATTACAGTTCAGAGGGGAGCAGGCTTTGTCTATACGTGTTTCTTGGGCATCCTTTTTTTTCTGATTTTGACATTTGTTGCTGACTATTGCAAAAGTCATGGTGCAGGTTTAACGTTACCCTGCAAAGCCTTGCATTATAGCCTAATACCCTGTGAAATCAACGTTCCTTGACACAACCACCGGGTAAGAGCTCACTCATTTTCTTCTGTAAATGCACAAAACAGCCAATAGTGGAGGGAAACTGAGGCACAGAGGAATATATCAATTGATGTCCCAAAGGTCCCATTATGAAGAGATCTCATCTCTCCTGATGCCTAATCTCTCCTGATATATTCACCCATCTCTCCTGCTGTCTGTTACCCAACACACCTGATCCAGGGACATAGTTCTCATAGTTTTATGCATGTTGGGCTGGTGGGTAAGCTGGGGTAGCCTACTTGAGCTGATGGGATAAAGGATTAAGGCTTCTTTTGTGCTGTCTTCTGTAAGATGAACACTATCTTGTTCTGGGCCTTGCAAGGAATTTATCTTTGTGGGGGGGAAAGAGAGGGGAAAAAAAGGCAAAAGCGAAAAGCAGGCCCAGATAACAAATCTGTTATCTGCTGGGTTTAAAAGATACATAATCATTTAATTACCTTGAAGGAGGTTTTCATCTTTCCCTGCTCAGCCGATTTGTGCGCGTGTGTTTTTCTTCCTCCCCCAAACAAGCTTTTTATTAAAAGGATTTTCATCTGCCGCCGAAAAAAGAGACGAGAAGAAAAGATCTCGCACCAAAGTGTTTTATGTCGAGTTGTACGTGCTAATGACAGTAAAACCCACATAAAAGCAACGATTGCTTCAAATATTAATTTGTCAAAAGCGATGGAAAGCTGTGTGAGCTGCATGCTGGCAAGCAGCTGCTGAGGAGTAGAGCGCTGCTTTGCCTGGTGCTTGCTGAATGGAGAGCAGGGTCTGCAATGAAATGCACTGATTTATCCATGGTGTGCTGCTTGTTTTTCCTGGGGGTGATTATGGGGAGAAGTACGGGGTGAAACAGAAGGCAGGGAGGGATAAGGGCAGTTCAGCTTGCCACCAGTAGTGCCCACATCTCCTTATCACGGGCTTTGTAGGAAACTCAGCACCCTTGGCCACCCTGCTGGTGCACCTCAGCTTGGCTCAGGGAAGGCTTTAGGCAGGCAGCTTGCTCCAGACGAGCAAGCATGTCTCCAGGAACCCCAAATGTCCTGCTTCATGCTCTTTATAGGGAAGGCATGATGCCCAGCTCCCACCAAGTGCACCCCTGCAGAAACACCCGTGTGGCTTCACCAGGGAAGTGCAGAGGACCCCCAGGGACACCTGATGAGCTTGGTGACCTCCTCACTCCCTTGCGTGGACAAACCTTCTGATGATACTTCTTCAGTCGTTGCTGTGGCAACTGCTCAGTTTCCCTCCTGCTCCTGTTTCCAGTCCCCGTTAACCCGGCCAGAGAAGCAGCTGCTGGAAGCATCAGTGCAGGGAGGAGAAAAAAAAATCAAATTAATGTCTCTCTTATTTCTCAGGGATGCTAATGACAGCGTCAGCAAGGCCAGTACCAGAGGAGCAAATCCTTCCCCGCTTGTTGATCATCCTCTCACTCATCCTGGCACCTGTCTATCATTAAGGGGAGGATGTGAGGTGTAGTTTCTATGGAAACTGCAGAAAACCTGCTGCACCCAAGTGCTGTGAGCAGGCACTGGACCAGCAGGGGAGGCGTGGGGACCAGGAGCAGCTCCGGGCAGGCAGCAGAGAGCATGCAGACCCTAAAAGATAGTGTCTGCACCCCATGCGGATAGGGTGGGGCATAGTGGTGCAGGCATTTCGTGGCACATCCATTTTAACAGCAGGGGGAGTGGCATTTATCAGATGCTAAATTCTTTAGGAGGGTTTCCAAGCGTGTGTCCTGTCCTGTTGGCATCCTGTCCGGAGGGTGGGGGGGGGATCCAGGAGGGGGTTATAGCTGATGGTTTGGATCGAGTTGTAGCTCAGGGCTCCTGGTGGTTTGGCATTCCAGGCTGTGGAATTTTAGCCCTTGGACGTCATTTAAGCCCTTTCCCAGAAATGGAGATGTGTCCTGTTGTGGATACTTCCACTTCAGAGGTGGTCATTTACACAATAATAAGAAGAAATTAAATACGGCATCTGCAGAGCAGACAGAAAGTGCTCCCCTTGTTCATGTAGGCATGTTAGAGCATGGAAATATAAGAGAAAGCTGCTCAGAGACACTATCAGGCATCATATGGGGCCATGGGTTTTATTTCAGCAGGCGAAAATTTTATTCCCACCTCCACATTGGCTTGGACACATTCAAGTTTCTGTGCCTCTTTGTCTCCCACAGCCTCTTGTGCTTTGGGTAAGCACTTTCTGATCATATGTGCTTGTGCAGTGCTTAGTACCTGGAGCTGGGTCTGTTCACAAGAAATTTCTGAGCCTTTGCAAACTAATTAAGCAATTTGCTTTTGTGGTAAGCCAGCATTTGCCCTGACTTAAACTTAGGTGAAGAAGATGGAAGGTCTGTGTGTGACAAGGCATGTTTTGTTATTTTAGGGTACCTTTTGTCATCTCTTGAGGTTTTCTGCCCCACGGTGTTCCAGCTGGCAGGGGAAAAGGCTAGTAACTTGTTCAGTTGCAATTACTTTTAGGTTTTCTGGTTATTATGGAGATGGATCTGCAGGAAATCTGTCCTGGGGCAGGGCAGCTCCATCATGTCCATGCTGAGACCAGGAATCAGACCACAACAGGAACTGATAGCTGATGGAAAAAGGCCTCGTTATGAGCAATTCATCTTCCCTTAATACACACATTTTTTCCTTGGGTCATAGGCTTTAGCTTCTTCAGGGAGATTACTTTGAATGGAGATGTAAGAATCATCTGAGACTCAATACCGTGTCCCTGCTAAATGCTGTACGTACCAGCTGGGCTGTTCATCTTTGTAATGTAAGATTATTTATCCCACAGGACAGAGTGATCTCAGAATGCAACAGGGTAATATTCATCTGTCCCCGCCAACACAGCACCCTTGAAATAACATCAGGAAGAGCTTATGCTGTTTTGATAGCCTGACTCAGTCCAATGCCATTGCGATGCCTCAAGTGGCTACAGGGCTTTCTGGCTATCTGAACATCGGTTAGGACTGCTAGGATCTGTGCAACACCTTGAAATTTGAGGGAAAAGTTATTGTCAAAGAGGAAAGACAATTCCCTGTTCGGTCTTAGCGTGGAGTGGTGGCCTGACCCTCAAGTAGGAAGTTTTTGCTTTTCTCCATTGTAGCATCAATTGCGTTCACTGCTTTGGAACTTGGGAGCTTTTGGGATCTGGCCAAGGAGAAACATTCTCAGGATGTTGAAGCCACAGATAAGCAGCAGTGCTGGACTGTGTCTCCTGTCCTGCTTGGGGCATCTCCAGGAGGCTGAGCCCAGTTCCTCCTTCCCTTGCCGCGTCTTTGCGCACGAGTCCATTTGCTTTGGCTTGGGTGTTATCTCATGCTGTCACAGACCTCAGTGAGGAGGAGGGTGATAAGAGCCATGATATCATTGTCCTGACCTTCCCAGCATGCAGCCCGGGGTGTTATGATTCCCTGGACTTGTGTCCTGGTTTCTGAAGGAAGCAGGATAGTGTCAACGTGGTCTGCGTGTGCACGTCCAACCCATCTGTTCCTTGTCCTTCTGTTGACTTCTGAACTCAATGGCCATTTCCAGCCTTGAGTGGAGCTCCCAAAGGTACTAAGTTCCTAAAAACTTTGAGACTTTCACTCCTCTCTTATGAAGAAAACACTACAGCTTGGCCTCGAAGCCATAGTCTCCCCATTCCTTCTGAGGAAGCCTTGGTTGGAGAATATTCCTTTGGGATGCAAAACCCATTTGTGGGCACAAATATATTGAAAACTTATCTTTGTTGGAGAAGTACATGCCATTGTTATTGGTACCCATTAGATAAGCAGTAAGAAGTATGATTGCAGTGCTGAAACTTTGCAGACTTGTTGGGATTACTGTGCAGGGTATGGATATGCAATGCTTTATTATGCATGAAAGGTCTCAAGAACGTCAGATTTAAGTCCTTGCAGAAGGACAGAAGAAGTCAGGCTAGGCAGAAGGATGCAGAGTCATGGAATATTAATTAAAGAAGAAATTCATTAATGCATCAGAAGCTGGTTGTACTCAGCTGTTCTCTGCCCCATGCTTCCCATGGCTTTGCACAATACAGTTTTACTGTGTGTGAAATCTTGAGAGGACTGGCTTACCTAACCAGGGTTTTATTTAACGAATTCAGGTCTTTGTCCCACAAAGTTATCTTGTCTCCCTTACACACATCACCTTCTTCAATGTACACACACATATTTCTTACAATTTCAGAAATAGACAATTTTCACTAAGGAAATACCAGAAAAGAGACTGCTTCCACATCTCTCCTTTGAGCAAATGTACCCAATGACACCACAATCATCTTATTTTTTTTCACTCGTCCACTCCCTCCATCCACTGACCAGAAGGCTCCTGCTCTCCGGATCATTACTTTTCCTTCTGAGCATGTGTCAAAGTGGCAAAGGGCTGAAGAAAAGCTAATGTTGTGTCTCAATTTAAAAAGGATAAATGCAGAGCTTGGCTAATTATGGCAGCCTGACCTTGATCACAGCGGAATAATGGAACAGCTGAGAAGGGCTCTATTAATAAAGAATTAAAGGAGGGTAAAATCATTAACATTGATCAGCAGAGATGTGTGGACTGGTTTCTGAGGCAGACTTGTCCTAGGTCGGGATCCAGCTCTTGGCAGCCCTGGGTCACTTCCCAGCACTGCCTGCATGGCCTGGGGGTGCCACTTTGCTCCCCACCAAGGGACTGAGCCATGAGCCACACGAGGAGGTCAAACATCTTCATTTATCTTCTTTTTTTTCGAGCTCCCACCCTTTGCTGACCAGCATCAGTCATCGCCCACTGACCTTCACACTGCTGAAACCAAGGACCTAGGAGGCTGTGGCACCTGGGCTAATGACCTGCTGGTGATCTGATCATGTCCTGTGCTCCAGCAGTGATGGCTGTACACTAATCTGTGCGAGCCACCATCGAGCTACATAGTACTAGAGAGGGCAGAGCTTAAACAGGACCACATCTCCTCCACCTTTTCCCAGAATCTCTTGCAATATCTGTCAAAAGAAAGCTTTTTTTTGATCCTGAGTGCATGGAAGGCTCTAAACTAGAAAGTAACCACCAGAAGTGACAGCGATGCAAGGACTCAATTACTCCTTTGTTGTCTCTGCAGATGTTTACACTTCCCATAAATCCTGTTGCTTTCTCCTCATCAGCTGCCTTTAAAGTTCTGAGCATTTTCTCCGCGTATTATTACTTTTGCTGTGCCAATAAGTAAGTACGCCATCAATCAGGCTAACAGCATTGTAAACTTAGGAAGTGAAGATAAAATATATGGTGCATTAAAAAATTCTTTGACCGGGTGAGCTTTTTGTAGCCGGTTTGATTGCTGCTGGTGCTGATGTAAATTTGGGGGAAGTATATCCAGAAATTTATGAAGCTTGGAAGCCTGCCTGCGAAGCATTGACCTGAATCCACTTTATAACCTAATAATGTTCCCCAGCACTGTTTGTGTAAATTTTAAATATAATTTTACGATGCTAAGAATTAGTGGTGTAATAATGTAAACACAGCGCGGACTGTAACTCACCCCTTCGCCTCCCGCGCCGGGGAACACCGGGCTCGTGGCTGCTTTGTTCTCCAAATTATCCCAGGCCTGGGAGGTTGTGTCAGAGTTTAAAAGTGATTCACGAAGGACCCAGTTTGTCACCCACGGAGCCCGAAGCTCCCCGTGGCAGAGATGGAGATGCTAAACAAGGGGGTGATGCTGCTCGGGTGCTGTCTCAGCCCCGAACCAGGGTGCGAGAGAGAAGTTCAGGCAACATGTTCCAGGCAGTCCCTGCTGCCTCTCATCTTACTGTTTTCCTGCTTTTTTATCCAGGGGAAATCTGATTCCTCTAAAGTCAATGATTTTTTTTTTTTTTAAAAAAAAAAGTCTTTTTTTGTTTGCTTGCTTTCATTATTTACTCCTTCTTTCCCTTACTTTTCTTTCTCTTTCCCTGTGGTTATGTTGTTGTTGGCGGTGGTTTTTGTTTTCTTTCTTAAAGTGATTTGTAATCTTATCCAAAAAACAGGACATCCAGAGTCTGTGGTCTAGATATCTTTGTGAAGAACCAATCCCTGTCTCAAATCTTACCTTCTTGGCTTGGTTACAGTACAGAGTGGGAGGGTGAGAAAGCCACAGTTCACTGCAGCTTAGCAGAGCAGATGGACAAAAAAACATTAAAAAGTATTTTATTTACATAATATATGAGTAAATAACAATCTGAGTATCATTACTTGTGGGATCCAGAAGGGCTTGAGTGTGGAAGAAACAGTCCCCACTTAGATGTACTTTGTGCTCATGTTCCTTCTGGGCAAGATGGCTTAGACAAGCGCAGAGAAGGCCATTGAACAAAGGATATGTAAAGGAATTTTTTAAAAACAAAATAACTACAACAAAAAAAGAAGAAGTTGTGGCTGCCCCATCCCTGGCAGTGCCCAAGGCCAGGCTGGATGTGGCTGGGGGCAGCCTGGGCTGGTGGGAGGTGTCCGTGCCCATGGCAGGGGTTGGGATGAGATGGGCTTTGAGGTCCTTTCCAACCCAAACCAGTCTGAGATTCTGTGATTTTCTGACAGCAGGAAGAAAGGGGAGCTAGGTGCATTGAGACTAACAGTGAAGGAATTGGTGTCTGTGTCTGGTTCTGAATGAAGAGAATACTCTCCTGGGAAAAGAAGGATGAAAAACGCCTGCCAGGAGTTGGTTGCCTTGCCAAACACACCTACAAAGCAGGCAGAAATAGATCAGCTCCAGTTTTCTTCCCCATAAGGTGGAGATCCTGTCAATGCTGCCAGGGATCCCAAGGGAGCAGCACGAAGGGAAAGTATGAAAGCTTCCCTCATGTGAATGTTCTGGGTGACAAGGGGTGCACAGGGAAGGATAAATGAACTGGGACCCCAGTATTAGACTGCTAGTAGGTGGGAGGGTCATTGTGTTTAAAACTCAGAGCTGATTTACCTATTTCCATGTAGGATGCCTGCCATTCAAAGTAAATCTAACCCATTTTCCTTTGGAAAATGGAAAAAGCTTTGGTGAGACCTGGGCTCGTGGTCCTGGCCATAAATAATGTCAGAGTGTGGAACTGCACAGAATAAGGTTAGGAGAAACCCCGTGCAATATCACCACACCATGAAAGACTCCTACACGCTTTGTACCTGGGAGAGGAAGATAACTCAGGGTTTCTGGTCAGTCTCCAGCTTGGCCTGGAAAACAGCAGGACAAAATCCCCAAGAAATCATAACTCTGTATGCGTGGAGCACCATAAAGGGAGCAAAGCAATTAGCTCAGGGCTAAGACCACATAGCCTCGGAGAGGTTTCATCCCCCCTTTTAGCAGACTCCTCAGGATGGCACTCGCTGGGGACTCGGGGCAGTGATGAGAGCCATAACACATATATGAGAGAAGAGGAGAGAAGGGGGCTCTCGTGTTACTGAGACTTCATTATTTCTGCAGGCTGCAGCAAAACACATTTGCAGGCACTCTACGAGGAGTTATAAATAAGGAAAATTAAACTACCATCGACCCAATGAGCACAGCCCATTTCATGTGGTGTTTTTGCTACAAAAGCTCTCTGACTTGAAAGCTGGCAAAATTTGGTGATTTGAGGTGTGCATTGCTGCTGATACGAGTAATTGGCAAGGGTGGAGGATATTATTTTAAAGGGGCTGACTCATTTGGAAGCATTTAAGGGATATAATGAAAATACGTACACAAAATGGATCGACCAGAGTCTGCTTTCAAATAAGTTGCTCTGGTACAGATAAAACTGGATTTTAGCTCCTCTGGAATCTGAACCAGCTCCCCTTAAAGTCAAGGGTAAGGTTTGATTTATTATATCCCAAAGACAAAAGGGATGGGATTGTGCTCTTCCTTGGTCCAGTTGTTATCAGTGTGTGTTTTGGCTTCCCCTACAACGTGCCAAAAGTGCTCTTCTAGCCTGGGTGATGCACATCACAGAGGAAGGGTAAAGAGAAAATACCCAGAATTTTTAAGGACCCTCCTGCTTGGGTCCTGGTGCGGATTCTGCTCTGAGCAGGTTTTGTACTCTCAAATAACCTCAAAAACATAATCCTGAGCAAGCACCGAAAGCTGGATAGGGCTTGACATAGGCTACAAAATGAGTGCTGTGGTTGAATTTGAACCCAGAGCCTAGCCCAAGCTCTTCAGTTTTCCGTGGCACATCACGCAAGGAAATTGCCTTCCCCCACCTCCCCGCCCCCCCGTTTCAATTAGAAAGAACATTAGGTCAATCAGATAAAGCCACATTGGGAGGATTTCCTCTTTATGGCGCTTGCCTCTTCAATTATCTATAATGAACTTCCTCGCAGCCCTGCAAAGCTTTTTATATGCAAACGAATCCTGTTTTGGGGCTGCCACAATCGCGGCTTGTTAATGAACTTGAAACAAGTGTTATCGAAAAGGTTACAGCACCAGTGGTGCTTGGGGGGGGGGGACGGGATAAAGCTGGGCAAGACCAGCCTGCAGGTACCGTCGTGGGCTATCTTCAACCCCCATCCTCCAGCCCCCTTCGGAGGCTTTGCTGTTTGACAGACATCAAGCGAAATGCCCACTCTTGGGAAAAGGCTGCTCGGCGGCAGATAGGGCTTTGCCACCCCTCTGTCCCGACGATGCGCTGCCAACGCATCTCTTCCTCAACCGGGGGAAGAAAATAATAAAGATGATGGTGCCAAGGTCTGTTCTTGTGCCAGAAGAGAGAGAGGGAGCTGATTTCGAGGCCCCAGGACATGTGAGGTAGGGAAGCCTGTGCAGGGGAAGAATCTGGGGGGTGTTGAAGCTATGCAGTCCCAAAAGGTATTTATGTGTGGCATCCTCTGGAGGGATAACAACTGGACTCTCTCATTCATTTTAATATAGCCTAGACCACTGGGGCAATATTTACCCTCCTTCCTTGGGGTTTTATAGGGCTAAATCACACGGGGTTAGATTATTTCTCACTTCTCCATGCTGAGTAGCTACTCAGCCCTGCGGCTAACCCTAACACCAGTGTGCCTTGATAAGGTGAAAGCATTGATCAGAGAGGTGGAAAGACTTTCTGTACCATCAAGCCTTGCCCTCCTGTTAAGACAAATATTTCTGCACCAGTTCAGCTATTGCATTTCAGCATTACTATTTCCCTGGGGATACTTCATCTTGAGATAGGACAACAGCAAGAGGAGGGAGTGTTGGGACAAGGTGTCTTCAAGGACACCTAGGGGTCCAGCACCCTCAATCCTCTTTCCCCACTGGCTCTGTCTTCAGGATAATGGAGCATAAGGCAGCTTCCACCACTCATACACTCGACTTCTTGGGGCCTCCTCAGGTGTGTCTGGTTGCTGAAGTGCTTGTACAGCACCAGGACCCCAGGAAAAACAGCATAGCAGTGGTAGAGCTCATCACTGCAATGCAGTACTGTGTGGGCATGCTATCTCTGATCCACGTACAGGTTAACGTGATATTCCATTTAGCCTCAGATCATGATAGCATGTATTAAAGAAGATCTTGTGTCAGGTTAACATCATCAGATAACCAGACCCATCCAGCTCCAGTGACTGCATGCTTGGGTATCTTGGTTCTGGTGTTAACCTGGGCCATGCTAATTGAACTCCATCAGCACTTAGCAATTTCTTACACCTTCAGCATCACCCTGTAAGCACAGATGAGAAATCAGGTTGCCACAGAGGGCTCTTTCATCTGGCATCCCCCCTGGCACAGACAGACAGACACCGAGGAAGGCTTCAGGACTTCACTGCAGCTGCATGTTGGGTGGATGCTGGATTTTCCTCCTGCCTCTGGCCATGGGCTGGCTGACACCCACAGTGTCATGACTGATGGCTCTTGTAATTCTGTCCCTGGCTGGTGTAACTGCAGATGTTACACGTTGAATCCATTTCTTTATCTTCCTAAGCTATTTGCTTTGGTGAGATGTTTCCACCATCTGCTTTAACAAGCTCCCAGGCTCTCATAAGCCATCAATTCCACTTGCCTTATTCTCCAGCCCTGGATCTGTTGTTTTCCTTCTCTTGTCCCTCACCCACAACTTCAGGTAAAGCTTTCACCTCTTCAGGTTATTTCCCTGTCTCTGTTTGTACCAGTTGGACCTGGCCAGGGATTCCCTTCAAGGAACTGCTGTAACATTGGGCAGAACAGGCTGAAATGGTGTTGCTCTCTGCTCTGGATAAGGTGGCTGTGCCATCATGATCCAGTAGTGTTTTCTAGAGGGAAAGCAGTGTGCCAAACAGTGCAGAGAAGAAAAACAGTGGACAGGTCTTCTCTTGACATTCTTGACATCCAGGAATTGGAAATACTTTAAAAAAGGGACAGTCGGGCTCCTACAGGTGACCAAGATGGCATGGTTGGTACACATGGCATGCTTATGTTTGTAGCCTGGTGTAGTGGCTGTGTATTTTATATCAAGCTGCCTTGGATTAGCAAGGCAAACACTGTACTATTTTCCTAAATTGTTTATAACTTCCTAGCATACACAGATTTCACAGCTTGCAGTTGTCTGATTGCACCATGAAGAAGCAGTGCTCTGCTGCTCTAACTAAAGCTGTACAAATTTACCTGACTTTGATCAGAGCTTTCTGCATTGCCCATTTAGGTGCCCACACCCAAATTGTGCACCACACCTGGCTGGATTACCAACATACTCTCAGCATTTTTCAAAACTGGTTGCAAACCCTTCCTGGAGATCTTCACACAGTATGCAGAAGTTGTTTCTTGAGATCTGAATCCATCTCCAATAAATATTCTGCCCCTCTCTAAGCCAAACCAAACTCTCTTTTTAACAGCCCATGCTCTGTGGCTTACAGTATGTCTTGCTGCAGCCGTGCCTTTTGCACAACGGTGCATTGATTGCTGGGGAGGCAAGGAATTATGCTCGGATTTGGCTTTATTCACTTCTTGGGTCATGGCATCATGACCAGACTCAGACCCTGGGGGTCAATGGAGCAGGTAGGAAGAGGCACCAGAGGACCTCTTTGAGTCCTGAAGGTCAAGGGACTGCATGCAGTGCAAAAAAAGGAGGTGGGAAAGGATGGCTTGTAAAAGCAATCCTTACTCACCTATTTATCTGAGCCTCCTCAGCAATGCCCCGTGAATCCCCTTGTACCAAGCAGAGTCTCAGGGAGACACAAAGGCTTTGCAGAGCATCAAGTGAGAAGTTTGAGGAGCATCAGAGGATGGGGAAACTCATGAGCTGACTTGTTGTGTTGCCTCCTCTCTCCCCAGGACTGTCCCCAGCTGCTGCAGGCGGAGAAGATCCTGGTGCCAGTGGAGGTGATCAAGCCCATCACCCTGAAGGCCAAGAACCTGCCCCAGCCACAATCTGGCCAGCGAGGCTATGAATGCATCCTGAACATCCAGGGCAACGAGCAGCGGGTGCCTGCCTTGAGGTTCAACAGCTCCAGCGTGCAGTGCCAGAACACATCGGTGAGCAAACCTCACTGCCCTCAGCACCCCTGGGAGAGCTGCAGGGACCAGGGAGGACCATGAGTGCCTACAGCACTGTCCTGATGGGATCTAGTGCTGTGCTGCAGCCCTTTTTACTTTATTGTATACCTGATTTCAGCTATAGTCAGGGTTGGTAGCTTGCAAACTGCCCCTTTTGCTCTTTAGGTCTGGGTTGTGTTACCAAAAAGCCTTGGGTCCCAGCATTTGGCCATGCTGGAGCACCTTAGCCATGACCCACAGACATTATTTTCCAGTTAAAATGTCCGTATCCTCACAGTGCCACATCCTTGTTTGCATCTAAAAGGGTTTCCAAAGGGACTAATGTTCCTGTCAGCACTGAGAATTAAATTTATTATGTGGGGGAATTAGCAAAGGGACACAAACAGCATATAAACAGTCTGACAAATGCCAGCAATGGGTCCGAGGAAGGCTGAGATGCTAAAACCTTGAGACAAGCCTTCCCCAGGCTCTGTTTCGTCGCTCTGCCCTCCTCACACCTCTGTTTCCCCACCTGCAGGACCGGTGACACCAATCCCAGGGAGCCCCTGTGAGGCTTTGGGGCAGGAGCCGTGCAGATAGGTGGTGGTGGTCACCTAGCACAGCTCCTCTGGAGGTTTCTCCATGAAATTTGTGTCTCCCAGACATGCATTTGAGTCATTCGCATTGCTGTTATGAGATGATTTATTAGTCAAAGAGCTAATTACAGGCTTTAGCCACTTCACTGCAGCTCTGCCACTCCATGCCGGGCAGGGCTTGTTAAAACCCATCACAACATATTCTGCTGCATTAAGCAGCGTGTTGGAGATTACAGGCAGTTCACACGTTTCATGATCTGTCGGAAAAAAAGACAAAAAAGCACACACACACAAAACTTTCCCAATGGCACTGTCATATTTATTCTTTTCCTTCCCTCCCTCCCTCCTGATTTTCATTACTGGTTAGTGGCCTGTGAGCATCCAGATTCGAGATTTCACAGAAAAAAAGGGGTTGAGAAATTAAGAAAGCATTACACTATCTTAAAAACGAATTTCTTTTGCAAAGTGAAAGCCTGGGGCTGGAGGAATGTTTTATGCACCTGAGCAGAGTCTACATGTCTATCCAAAGCATCTTAGCAGGGAGGAGCGCAGCCGCCTTTCAGAGTCACAAATTATCTGGCAGAAACAAGCACCAGCATGGGGCATCTCAGGGTAATTTTAAGCACAGTTGGGCTGAATGGGGGACTGACTGCCTCAGCAGCCTTGGAGAGTCTCTCTTAGCCCCCTGGTTTGTGTTACTCAATAACTGAGCCTGATTTTAAGGGGTAATGGTGACTGTTCTCATGTTACCTGCATGCTTCAAGAAGAGGTTGTACCTACGACCAACGAAGTGGGCTTCAATGAATCCCCAGGTGTATTTGCTCATGGGATGCCTGAGTGCTGTGACAACACTTGATCTTAACATTTAATTTGATGTCATGACATTGCAGGCTACTCCTGAGCTGCTCACGGTGGCAGGGCACTCCATAACCTTGCAGGGTCTGTATCACGCCTGCCCCACATTTGGTGGTGGCTCAGGTGGGCTTCTGGCATCTCCATGAGGAGAGGATTATTTTGGAATAAACTCTACTCCTTCCTCTTCTGCATCCTACCTCTTCCTTTTCTTCTCCTTTCTTCTTTTCTATTTTTTTTTCCTCTCTTTTCTTCTCTTTTCTTCTCTCTTCTTTTAAAGGCACTTTGGCTCTCTGATTTGAGGCTATTTTTTTTCCCCTATGAGAAATGTTATTTCATTGTTGCTCTGAATTTACCAGACGCTAAGAGAAAGAGATGTGCAAGGGAGAGCCAGACAAAAGAAAGAAACATTCACGCAGATACGAAAAAAAAAAAAAAAAAAAGGAACAGAGATGCCCAGGCTCTGAGCAGGTGGCAGAGGACACAGACAATGGGAAAGGAGTGCTGTAGGTATGTCTCCATCATGATTATTTCCTTTCCTGCCAAAATTAGCATTCCGTCTGGAGCCACCGCGATACAATGAGCCCCTGCTCCGAGGGTCACCTGGCTTTAGGAACAGCTGTATGAGCTTGTTTGCAAATTGAATCAGCCCCCTTCAGCCGAGCTTTTTTATTCAGCAGAGTAGCTGGATGAGGCACTGAGCGTAGCACCTGCATTGCAGGCTTGGAGAAGGTCCAAAGAAGGGTGGGAGGATGTGTTGTGATGGTGTGTCCCTGAAGGGATGCTATCCTGCCAGCAGATCTTTCTGTTGGCGATGCATGCTAGACTAAGCAATCATTCTTGGCTTGTTTTCCAACGTAAGCCTCCAGTTCTGTCCCCTCCCATCCTACAGGAGGCACCGAGGAGCTCAAATCCAGCTCCTGCAGAACACCTTCTGCAAAATGCACGAGTTTTCCTGCTTTTACCCAGGATAGGAGCAGGAAAAAAGAAGCTTTAACTCTTGCTCCTGGCTGCCTGGTCCCTCAGGATCTACACCAGGGGAAGCTGAGATGAGAACCAGGTCCATCCATCTTAGGCAGGCACTTTGCTAAGTGGCTCCAAGTTCAATTAAGAGATGTTTTAAGGACACCCAGGTGGGGCCAGCCTATCTGATGGCCTGTCAGTAATGTCATATTCAGCACTGATGGTGCCTAGGTGCTTGGTCCAGTCAATAGCCAGCTCCGTCTCTCTCCCTGTCTTTCCAGGAGATATTTCATTTGATAACAGCAATAAGTCACTGCAGGCAGCACGCTTCGGGACAATTATTGTTCTTGTCAAGTGGTTTGAGCCTCTCAGCTCTGGGCTTTGTCCTCTATCACACCACCCAAGGCACACAATTATCACTCAGAGAGACCCTGCCTGCCATTCCTTATTGCACTTATGATAGCTCCGCCGACAGTCTGGACACGGAGTGATGGGAGGAAATGAAAAGGAGGAGAGCTAAGGAGGCATATAAATAAGTAAGTAAAAACGTCAGCAGAAATGGCTGGAACAGATCTATTAGGGCAGGGAGCAATCTCCCCAGTGGGAAGCACTGGGAGACCCAGCACTTGCAGTCAGCCCAACAGGGTCAGCAAACTTCAGCAAAAAAAGAAGAGGAAAATGGGTGAGCGATGCCCTGCCTCACCATGCCACGATCACTGCCATCACCAGCTTCAAAGACCTAAGCACACATTTTGCTTTATGTCAGCCTGACCCAGTGCCTGGTCTTGGCACGTGCAGGCAGCACGCGCTGATTTCCAGCAGTGAAATCCCTGCTGAGAATTTGCCCCGAAGCCCTTCGCGGGTCCGTGTGCTGCGAGACCCGGGGTGGAACAGCTCAAAGCACTGGGTGAGAGGGGAATAGGAAAAGCAAACACGTTGTATTTGTCACGTTATTGCACTTGAGCAAGAGATCTCAGAAGCACTTGACTCTGTGGCGCGGCTCGCAGGGAGGGAGGGAGAAAACAAAAACAAAAACAGGGCTGGGAAAAAAAAAAAAGAGCAACTATTCCCAAACATGATGGGAAAACACACTTACAGGAGGCCAAAGGCAGATGAGCCCAGGGCTGAGTCATGCATACGCCTCTCAATTATTGCTGAATTATTAAATTAATTTATCTACATTATTAAATTATTTTATCTATGTTCAAATATCGCAGAGGGACCCCAGTCGTGATGTGGGCTCTTTTTTTGTGGGTGATAACACAGACCCAGAGGTTCAGTCCCAGCTCTAGTAAGCAAAGAGTTCAAGGTGATGGCTTTGAGCAAGAAGGTTTCTGCCTCCTGTTTATGGCCGGAAAATTGATGCAAAGAGGGATTAAATGCTTTGCACAGGGTCACGCAAGGAACTGGTGGCAGAGCCAGATACAGGAATCAGTCCCCAGGCCCAAGCTCTAATCACAGAAGCAGTCTTTGTGCTGTCAAGGAAAACTAACACTAAAATAAAACCAAAAAGCTGTTTGTCTACAAATGTTTCCCTGCTATTGGACATGTTGGAGGTACATCACGTAACCACGCTCAGTTTATAGTCCTAAGCGTGCCCAGGACAAACCTCCAAAGGTCTTTGTGCTGCACAGCATCTCAGGAGGATGTACCGAGAGGTCATATCCCTCTGCTTCTGCACAAACCACAAGGCTCAGAGGTCTGCAAAGCTGAGTTCCTCTAATTCAGGGTGCTTGTAGTCACTAACAGGATGCCCAGAGGAGCCAGGAACGTGCAGATTACTGAAAAATAAACCATCTTGCTGCTCAGTCAGCTAATGTTTGCGTTGCTCTTACAAAACTGAGAGCTGTGATTTTTCTGCAGCCACGATCTCAGCCTGAGGACAGGGAACTTGGTGGTGAAAACCTCCAGGAGACAAACAGACACCCTGTTTACGGTGGCTTGTGCACAATATGTTAAACCGCTAACAGCGCGGCGAAAGGGCCGAGCGGTGCCACGGGCTCAGCCCCTGTTGTAAGGCTATCTGATACTAGCAAAGAGTTTAAGAGACAAAGAGCCTGGTGCTCGAGAGTTCAAAACACAATGTGCTGTTCCTGTGAATTACAGCAGCTCCTTCTAGCAGCTTTTTGGCATTTCCTGATGGGAGCCAGCCTGCCTTTCTGGGAGGGCAGCCTCTCTTTCTCAGTTAGGGCCTCTAAATTGCCTGTAATTTTCTACTTTGATTTGATATGCATGGTGGGAATCCAGATTTCGCAGACTTCGGGGTCAGATTTATGTCTTTTGTGCAATTTTTGCCTGTGCTGGAGAAAGTTGTGCACGGCGACACGTACATACAAGTCTTAGTGGTATGAACGCTCGTAGCAGGAGTGCCCAGGAAGCTCTGCTGTGCGTCCTGCAGATCGATGCCTCGGCCCTTTTCTCTCCTCTGAAACATATTTCCATCTTATTGTTACAGCCAAGCAAATCCTTTTCAAAGACTCCTCTCGAGTTCAGCGGGCTTTGAACAGAGACCACAATGAGTTAGCAGCTCCTGTGGTCTGAGCAGGACGGAGCATCTACTCCCTGTTACTTTGCAAATTGCTCTGTTTTGCTGCCGTAGAGCCCACGAGCTGTCTGAGCAGACAAGGCAAGGCAGAGAGAGCATCTTCCTTCCAGCCCTCAGCTGGTTTCATCCCTGGAGCTCTTCCACGGGGATCTCGTTGCTTATTCCCTCACATCCGTTTCCAGTTCTGGATCAGTTCTACCGAGTTAACAGCCCTAACGCGTGTTTGCCCCCAGTGCCACAGGCAGATAAGATGTAAAATCCCAGCTGGGCTCCTGCTGTTGGCACTGGGATTCTCAGTGGGATGAAAGGCTCGGGGGGACTCCAGCTGCCTGTCCCTTGGCAGCCCTGCCTAGGCTCTGCTAACAGATAAATCCCAGTGCACACAGATGAGGATCTTCTGAGGCAGAAATTAATGCTTTCTCATGCACCTACGGATTCAACTTGCGACTTAAGGGTGACCAGCCATTCTGCACACACGCTCCTTCCCATTTCCAATCAACGTTTGCCAAGTGCCATGCAAAGCAGGTGTTAGCAAAGCTCCTGACTGGCAGAAGATTAATTATTCTTTACTTTTCAGTTGCTCTCCTTCCCACTCCAGCCTCCCCATCCTTGCTCCTCGCTCCGTAAAGCTGTGAAAAGTCGGCCTTGTGAGTCCAAGCGGCTCCGCATCATCTTGCATCTCGCTGGCAGTGACACCGAGGAGTGTCATAAAAATGCTAATACTGGATGAGGCTGGCGGGCACAGCCCTATCACGCAGGACTCGGATAACCCGCAGCAGCTCTTTACTTCCATGGTAACCACAAAGCTCATGCCCATAAATACCCTACAACTAGATCATAATCACAGGGGCCTGTGGATTACCGGCTAATTGTGTTTAGTTTGTCCAAACAGAAATTACCGTGCGACTAGCACTCACTCCGCTGTAATGGACAGAAATCACCATATATGATTTGCTCTGCAATTATATGGCAATTAGTGGATACAGGAAAACCTGCCTCCGAAGGTTCAGAGGTTTGACATCTCTGTGGAAAACCATGCTGAGACCTTAGTGACGGGGATTTTTTTGTGGTCCCTAGGACATATCCAGGAAAACCAGACAGTTTATTGAACTGTATTTAGTCTCATAGTGGGGAACACACTTCTTTATTTAGGAGAGGGAGTTTGTCCTGCTGTAGATCCCAGTTCTGTGGGATATTCCTGATCTCAAGATAGTAAATTCTTACAAGTACTGGGGTCGGTAGCAGTGTCTCTTCCCTTTGTGCCTTGTTCCCATTCTGTCCTTTAAGCAACCATCACTGTGATGCATCCTCTTCTCTCCCTCGTAGGAGGCTTTTTGCCTTTGGGTGAAGTGCTGGGTGGAAGCTGCTGGTGGAGGCAAGCAGTGGGGTCTGACGGGCAACCAAGTGAACTCTGTGTGAACTGACTTAGGATAAACCGAAATCTGGCTGAAAAAAAACACACCAAGTACCACGTGTCTGAGAGTTCACCAAGTGGGGGGCTGGAAACAGCCCCCAGAGACCAGCTTCCATTTCCTTCATTAAGGCCAGAACCGTGTACCTTGACTGTGCCTGACAAGTATTTGTTTAAGTCTGTCTAACTCTCTCAAAAGATTTCTAAGCTTTTCTTAATTCATATTTGCTGGAAACTGGATACCCTCTACACCAGCTGAAGCTTTTCTGGTTCTGAACAGGGAAAAATAATTGCCTCCTGGGGCTTATGTGTGTAAGAAACTCTGTCTAGTGCATCCCCAAATGAGATTTGCTTGTTTTTTTGGCAGCAATATGGCACTGTTGATTCACAATCTGCTTGCGATCTCCAGCAGTCCCCAGACCATTTTCTGCAGCACTGGCCAGTCACTCCAATTTCATATTTGTTTGCATCGATTTCTCCTACCGAAGACTACTCGCTGCTTGCCTGTGCTGAATTTCACTTTGTTGACTTTGGCCCCGTTCTACAAATTGTCAAGTTTGTTTTGAATTCCTAACCCTGCCTTTGGATGTTCTTCCACTTTCTCCCTGAACAGAGTCATTCACCAAAACTGTTAGCACGGTCTGCAGTCTGTCAACCAAGTCAGCATTGGAAATACTGAATAATGCCAGACCCAGAGCAAATCTCCGTTTGAAACACCCTCCCAGCCCAACAATGAATTATTTGATTTGGGACCATTTTTGGCAGCCCATTCATATACCTTATGGTTGATTCTTTTAGATCATATTTCCCTAGCTTGTTTATGGGAATCTCCTGCAGGACAGTAGCAAATACTCTACTGAAATCTAGATAAATCACATCTGCTGCCTCCCCTTTATCCACAAAGCCATTAAGCCTGTCAAAAAAGGAAATTAGATGGGGCTGACACAATTTGTTCTTGACAAATCTATGCTGGCTGATTTTTATCACCTTATCATCTTGCAGGTGCTTATAAATTGATTGTTTAATAATTTGATGTACTTTCTTTCTGGGAAGTCAAGTTAGCCTGACAGGTCTATAATTACACAGAACCTCCATTTTCCCCCTTTTTAAGGCATTTCTAAGTTACTCTCATTCCTTGCTTTCTAAGACCTCACTCAGCACCCAAGAGCTCTTCAAACTAACACTCGTGTAGATAACCTTAGCTACAAACCCAGCACCTACAGAGTACACAGCAGAGGTATATTTTGATGGCACATCCACAGTGCCTTAGAGGTGCACCCAAGAGTTGGCAAAATATTCCGCAGAGCTGCGATAGAAGGTACTTTGCCAACCCTATAATGTGCAGATATGCTGAAATCACAGAATATTCACCTAATAGATAGATAAGACTTATGGGCTGTTGAGATGGACACGGCTTGCTCCATTGAGAACCACAACTTTGAGAGCTTCCCGTGGCCTTCTTGGAGGTAACAACAGGTAGGGAGATAGGTGACAGCTCCATTTCTCTTGTTCACAGCTTGTGGTATCAATTCTTGCCCACCCCAGGACCCTTCCCAACCTTTGGGCATGAAGTGAGGCTGCCTTTGTTGTCTTTTATTTTTACCTTTTGCTCTCCCACTTCTAGTATTCGTACGAAGGGATGGAGATTAACAGCCTGCCAGTGGAGCTGACGGTTGTGTGGAACGGGAATTTCAACATCGACAACCCAGCACAGAACAAAGGTAAAAAGAATTATTTCAACTTGTCCTTGGAAGCAGTAACCTTAGCAACGGGCCTCATCGCTCCCTACGCTTAACAAAGCCGCCACCATCTCCTCGTGCTGTCTGGTGCAGACTTGTTCTCTGCACCCTGCAAATTACCAATTTTTATTTTTTTTTTTTTTGTGCTTTTCCCCTGGAGAAGTACAACTCTCCCTCCCACTTGCATGGCTTTCCCCTTCATCACCTTCTCTTTCCGCTTCTCCCCACTTTTTTTGTATCTTGTGTCTTTGCCCCTCCTTCTCGTGCTTTCTCCCCCTCTTTTATTTCCCCTGCAATGATGCCCTTTGAGTTAACACGCCAGGAGATCAGGCACTCTCTGCTCAGAGGTGATGTGGTAATGAACAGGGCAAGGGCGAGAGGGAGGAGAAAGGCTGCAGCCTCGCCAGGGGGAAAAGGCTGAACAAAGCAAAACCGCAATGGCAAAGGACCCAGACCCACCTCCTGCCCAGAGCCCAGCTCTATTTAATTACCATGGATGGCACGGGGTTGATGTGTCTCTCACAGAGGGTCATTGCCTCTCCAACCCAGAGACAGGTATTTTAGCTGGAGATGGAGGGTCCAGCCATATCCTCTTCTTCTTGTCCTTCACCCTCAGCCACCTGGAGCTGTTTGCATCAGGCTCCCTCTCCGCTCAGCCTCTTACAGCTCAGACCTTCAGTCTTTCCTCCTCACACCACCACCCCTCAGAAGTTTCTCCCTCCCTCACTTCACCTTCCCTTTTTCTTGGACACTCCCCACTATTTGTCCCACTCCCTATCAGGAGTTTCCCTGCTCTTCTCACACCATCTCGCATCCATCCTTGAGCTGAGCTGACTCCTCTCCCTGCTGCATGACCCTTTTCCATCAAAGGGATAGTCTGGATTATACCATCATGTTTTGGGGCAGCAAGGCAACAGCCACATGCATGTGGAAGCCCCACATGGGCATAGAGCTTTATTGACTAGCACAAAAGTTGTGGTTAAAAGCAGAATTTTTGACAGCGCTACAAAGGAGCAAACTTTCTTCTATGGAAAATCAAGAGGGAGAGGCAGAGGCAGGATTAGATCCAATGTCTTTGTCAGTGAAGTTGCAAGATGATCATTCACCACTTTTATAGCCAGCATCACATAAGCTGGGCTGGTGGGCTGAAAGGCTGAACTCACCCAAAAATTGTGAGCAGATCAGCTCAAAAAAATTGAGGGAAAGTAACAGGAAAATAAGAAAGCACCAGCATCCCAGGAGGCCTGCAGCACACGGTGATTGACAGATGTTTTGAAAACTTTTCTTGCAACCAGCCTGGAGAAATAAAAAGTTTTTTTTTTCCTTGCCTTCACCAATACCTGCTGATTTTTGGGAGAGCAGGGTGCAGGTATGGAGAGCTAAAGCTTTTCAGCACACATATCCAAAGCCTTCGAGCTTTTGAACTGTGCATAATAATAACCACAGACAAGACTTTAGTCACTTACCGACATGGCAAAACAGAAGTACAAAGGGAAAATCCCCCATCTTACAACGAAAACCACCAACACCCACACAAATACACAGATAAGCTGGCCTGAAAACCTCAATTCTGCCATCTTCAGCCTCAGGGAGGAGACTTTTGCTATCAGCCCCCTCTGCGACTCAGGCCTCAGTTTACACATCTGTAAAATAAGGATAAATAGCAGGATCTTATGTCATAGAACTGCAAAAATGTTAAGCTTTATTTGGAAAAAAAAAAAAAAAAAGCTTTGACTGCCTCTAATCACTTATTAGCAGCCCGAGACGGAGCTAAGCACTAATCTTTACTGTCTGTATTAAAGGAGGATCAACTTAGTACTTCAAAGTGTAAAACAGCCTGAATTTTTGGAGCAGAAGAAAGGGGAAAAGCTGATTGAGAATTCCTGGATTCAGCCTCATACCAGACCATTGTGGTTTTTATTATTCTCTCTTGGGATTTATGTTAAGGGAGAAACCTGAGTGACTGTGAACCTTGCCAATGAGTGGTGGGTAAGGTGTTCCAGGAAAATTCCCTGGTGTGAAGTTTAGGTTATGGGTAGAGCAGGTTTAGGAAAGCATTTGAAGATGGAAAGCTGAGGCTGAGACTGGTGGTAGGGTCACATATTCTAAGAAAAAGGATGGGTCCAAGGCCACATCACTGCCCAAGCCCTTTTCTTCCCAACCTCCTGCTTGCAGCCCATCGCCTTACTGAGGGCAGTACCCCTTCTGCTTTCACCTCCCAAAAACATCTTGCATGGGGGATGAACTCTGACAAGCACAGTTTATTTCACTGAGGATGTAAGCATTTTATCCCCCATTATTTACCCCCTTGGAGAAGTCCCACCCTGCCTGTGAGACGAGCATCCCAAAATGCCTTCCCCCCTCTCACCTCACTACACCCCCCGACATCCCACCACTCACCCATCTTGTCTGCATCTCTGAGGTCCTCTCCCTTTTCCTATCCCCACAGTTCACCTGTACAAGTGTGGGGCCATGCGTGACAGCTGTGGCTTGTGCCTGAAAGCCGACCCGGACTTCGAGTGTGGCTGGTGTGAGGGGCAGAACCAGTGCACGCTGAAGCAGCACTGCCCGGCCCAGGAGAGCCAGTGGCTGGAGTTGTCCAGCACCAAGGGCAAATGCACCAACCCCAAGATCACAGATGTAAGTCACAGATCTGCAAGAAGCCGGTGTGTCCCGTCTCGTACCCTTGCCTCGTTTTATTTTCCTGATTTGGCTTTGGGGAAGGTCAGTGCTGGGTAACCCAAAGCCTGCAAGCTGCCCATGCAGGGCTGGCAGATAGCACATGAGGCCTTTGGGAGGCCTGGGCTTTCTGGAGGTGAGACAAGACACCTGGGGGCATCTCAAATCAACTACTTCGGAGTTATCGAATGAAGGCAGAAAAAGCCTCTCTGGCCAGACTGGTCAAGAGGAGAAGCTGAGCTATCCCAGAGTGTTTGGAGCTTTGCTGACAGGAGGCTGAGGAAGACGGCAGGGTGTAGTTCATGCCTCCTGGCAGCAGGATGCAGACAGCATCACTGTCCAGGAGAAAAAAAAAAAAAAAAAAAAAGACTCCACTAACTTCAGCAGAGTAACTCTTTTCTGTTTGCTTGGCTGACTTTGCAAGGTGAAAGACAGCCTTGTTGATCAATCAAAGCCCTGTGCAATTGTCAACCTTCCCTTCCAAAGGCTCAAGGAGAAGGCAGGCTCTGGCCAGGTCTAAGGGAAATTTGGAAATCACCTATTAAGTGATAAAGGGAGAGTGAGGGCAAGGCTGGGTGGACCTTGCAAGGTAACAAGGTCCCTGAGAAGGTTTCCTGTTGATTGTGCTGACTGGGCCAAAGGAAGGGTTAGGGGCAAGGTGCAAAAGAGAGATAAGAGAATAAAAAGGTGATAGAAAGAGGAAACAAAGGAAGGTAGAGACAGCAAGGGGGGGAAACTGGGGCTTCAGCCTAAAGTGATTTTATCTGCTCTTAGGATGCCTCTGCCATCATGATGGACAGCATTTGCAAGGTCACAGGCATGCAGATTGACATACCTGAGCAATGATAATGGGAAGTACACCCTTACCAACTGCCCCCTGCCATAAGCATTTCCCAGTCACCGTGCTTTAATTAACACGAGTAAACTTTCAGAGTGGATAAGGCTTTATTTGCAACTGAGGACAGCAAGGAAGAAAATGAGACAGAGAAGAGATCTGGCCTCCATGGTGCTTCTGCTTTAATATAAAATAATAAATGGGTTATTTTCCTAGAAACTAAGAAAAGTTTTTTCAATTGTATTTAATTAAGAATCAAAAGATCTGGGTGTTATGGCCCTAAATAGTGTCCATGGATGGAGGTTTTGTGTGATCAAAGTCTGGGTAGGATCTGTTTTTCCTAGAAGCCATTGAAAGGAGCGCCTCTTATTTTGTTTCTGTCCATCTTTCTGCAGTCTGTCACTCTTCAAAGTACCCAGTGAGTTGGATTGCCAAAGTGCCGTACTAATTATGGTGTTTCCAAGGTGGAGATCCCCACCACACCTGCATTTGTCTGCAGCTGGTCTTTCTGAACCCACCAAAAGCTGTGAAGCCAAGCCCAGAGACAGTCAGAATGAACAGCTACTTTGAAAGTTCACTTTTGAGGCTTTGCGAATTATAGGGAGCTGAGGGGAAACCTTTTCTGAATCTTTTCCAATTCTCAAACCTTGGGAAAGGTTCAGAATTGTTATAGAGATTCACAGATTTTAGTACTGGGGAGGTGTCAGATGGCCAACCAAAGCTGAAGTCCAAACCACAAGGGCTTGACCTTGCAGTAACGTGCTGCTCTGAAGGTCCATCCATATTTCTCCACCATGCTTTGAACCCAAACCCTGTACCTACGGTCTCTTTACAAACTGAAAACCACTCATTCTCCGTGTTACAGCTCCAGAAGGGACACACTTCTAATTCTGCTGGCATTTCCTCCAGCAGCTCCCAAAGCTCGCACAGATCATTGCAATATTCACTCATGAAATATTCCAACTGTCTGGTGAGATCGTAAGTAGCTCTTGGAAAGTCTTTTTTTCTGAGCCATTAGCATGGAAGTAATCTCGAGTGACTGGATATATATTGCAGCTAATGGCACGTCTGGAGCGGTTGGTAAGAGCAAGTGTAGTCTGGCCAGGAGCCAGGGAAATATCCGTGGAGGCGAGGGAGGAGAAATAACACGTGTCCTCACACTTGCACAGGCACACACACACACGCATGCACCCCAGCACACAGCTTCCCACAACCTGCACTTATTTCCTGGCTCCTGCATTTATATTGCCACTCAGTGAAATTAAAGGACTTAGGGGCTCTCTCAGCCATGAAAACCTTCCGTCGGAGTGACAAGCAGTGGCATTAGGCTGATGCTAGCAGAGGGCGTAAATTGTGATGCGGCGTCATAGCTCTGGGTCTCGGAGAGAAAGCTGAGGCTCCCTGGCAGCTTTCGTATCCCTGGCTGCATTCCCCTCTGCAAAACTGACAGGTCTCATTCCAGATTTTTGCACCTGTGATAGGAACAGGCTCTTTCTCCCTCGCTGTGAAAACAGTGCAGTAGCACCTTCTTCTTGTTGTAGGCATCTGTGGGAGTGAAGTGAGCTGGGGTACACTCCTGGGAGAATCCCAAGTCCACCCGTTTTTAAGGAAATATGTGGGCTTTGCAGCATCAGAAATTATTAAAAAAAAATTGCATTGTTTAATTGGGGATTTTCAGGGGTGTTGTGCTGATTTTGATCTAGGAAGTTTCCTGTTGACACTTTTTGATTCATCACATTTTTTAAAAATTCCCATGGAAGGAGGATCATAATGTTTCCGCTGAGTTTCTGTGACTTTTGTCTCAAACCCACCCCTCGTTCTACAAAATAAAGGACTTCTTCTAGCAAGATGTTCCTTTTTACACTACACATCCTTTTATTCTTTGTAATGACATTAGTTATACCATCAAAAAAATCCTCTCTTGACATGCTGTGGGGTACATTCCACATACTAGCAAGTGCTTTCAAGGATAGGTGAGCCCTTATTAGCCACAGACCTACCTTACTAGACACCTACCTTACTGGAACAAGTAAAAACTACTTGATAGCAAGTTTAATAACCACACAAAGGTATCAAAACATTTCATGGGGAACTGAGTTATTTTCTAAAAAAAAAGAGTCTAATACATAGGGAAATAAAATAAAACCTTGAAATTGTGATTTAACTTTCTCTTTTCACTTTTAGTACATCTTAGGATGGTTTTGTATGATATGATGCGGTCTGCACCATTATCTAGGTATTATCTAGCCTTTCATCATCATTCATATAAAGTGTTTTGTTTTATCAGAAGGGGATTAACTGATGTCTGCGAAATAAATATTTCAAATATAAAACTTTGCTTGAATAGATACCTATTAAAGATTCAAAATAAAAATATTTTGGAATTGCCATTTTTGAGAAATAGCTCAAGTTTTCATTGCTGAGTCCCCAGCTGAGACAATCGGTATTAGTTTATCCTCGAATAGAAATTCCATTTTTATTCTTTTTTTTTTTTTTTTAAAGATATGTTCCTCATTTTCTGGATGATAACCACAAATGCCTCTCTTTTTCTGTTTCTTTTTATCCATCTTCTGCTTGTCTATCATCATCACAGGCCACACAAAGGTGAAACCTTCAGCCAACCCAAATAAATCTCATCTATCTGTTTTATGAATGTTGTGATATTTTCTTTTCAGGCTTAAGCAGTATCCCTCAGCATCTCTAGTTTGGATGAAAAGCAAAGATTTTGATGAATTTCGCTTTATGCTAATGCTTCCTTTCATGGTTTCCTACCCAGACCATTGCAGAGGACTTGTAGTGCAGAAGTTGTGTCAACACCAGACAAACCTAGAGGATCCAGCCCTTGTCATCATCTATGCTATTAAATTGTTGACATCTGTAGGCTCTCTGTATAGTCAAAGCAAAGACATAGTCGTATGGGAGGTGGTTTTTGGTACCTAATATTAAATACCCTAGAATAAAGTATCCTCTAGAGGTTCCAGGGCCTGTCTCCATTTATTAAAGATGGACTTGGCAGGACACAGGAACAGGCTGCCTGCAGAAGCTGTGGCTGCCCCATCCCTGGAAGGTTCAAGGCCAGGTTGGATGGGGCTTTGGGTGACTTGATTTAGTGGGAGGAGGATTGGAATTAGATGGGCTTTAAGGTCCCTTCCAACCCAAGCCATTCAATGCTTCTGTGATTCTACAGCCTAAAAATTAGCCTCTCGGTCAAAATTAGGCTAACTGTGGTGCCAGACTCGGGGCTGGGAAGTGGTCATGGGCCGTCCTGCTCATGCCAATGCCTCGGCTTTGCCTGCCAGTCACACTGCTAGGCAAAGGTCTAGCTGCCAGACCTGGATTCCCAGTTGGCAGGGCCATTGGCCAACGGGTACTGACCTCAGAAAGGGAATTCCCCCGTCCTCACTGCAGGGAGAGCCTTGCCAGTGCTGGCAGATGGCAGCCACGACATCCCGAATGGGCGGCAGGAAATACCCTTTGAAAGCAGCATTAGAAGATCCTTTCAGCTCGCCAGTCATATGGCAAAACATTTGGGCACCGTAAATAATTGGAAAGGCAGAAATGAGATAATTAAGGGCCGGCCCCATGATTTCCGTGCTGTTTTAATGTTGAGGAGACATCGACAAGGCTAATTTTCACCCGCCTCTGAACCAGGGTGATAGATGCAATGCAGAGTGTTCTCCCACTTACACCCCCCCTCTGCATGGGCTGGAAATATTGCGTGGAGGTAGCTTAGTGAGATGCAGTGATCCTACCCCTCTTAAAGTCTGGTGAAGGTCCAGACCGGTGAGCAAATGTCATGCACCAACCGTCACGACTGCTAAGACATCCATCCATTTAATTCTGAGGCTAAGAGACCAAGAGCAAAGAGTCTTCCACCCCACAAACACCATGTTACCATCACTGCCCTTCCACTGGACCCAGCTCTTCCATGAGGGCAGCTGGGTTTTTTTTTGGAGATGTGTTGGCACATAGCAGCTGTTGCTACTGTCCCTGTCACTGTCTGCCTGCTCTGTACATAACCTGGCACTCTGTTTCCATTGTGTCTGAGCTGTTTTGTTGTTGTTGTTGTTTTCAGATGGACATTTTCAGCTGAGTTCGTCAGCAATGTTCAATATCTTCCTCCAGACCAAATCAAAAACTCCTTGTGCTTTGGGTTTTTTGTACTTTTTGTACAGTGTCTGGCTAAAGCCACTTACATCATTTCCAGATAAATTCACTATGTCCTTTTCTTGTTCTTTCTTACTTTTTTTTTGTACCATGGCCCACTCCTGCCTTTTTGCAATTTATGTGTATAAAGTGCGGAACTCAGCTGCAACACTAGAAACTCTTGGTCCTATCTCAAAGACATTTATTTCTCTTGCTGTTTTGCAAGTAGTCTAAAGAGAAGAAATGAGATATGAGGCAGGAGGCTGGACCATGTGTGAAACAGTGCATTTACAAGGGAGCTGGACCCAGTGATATATCTGGAGTAGGTTGGTTACTTCAGTTGATCAATATTCATAACTATGAATGTCTTTAGTGGTCACAAAGAAGCCTCATACTTCCTCTTCTTTCACCCAGCAGGATGCTGATATCTTTACGTAGGTAGACTGATTATTCTCCCATTTCTCGACTTGTTTCTCCAGATCAATCCGGTGACAGGCCCTCGTGAAGGAGGGACCAAAGTGACCATCCGTGGGGAGAATCTGGGGCTGGAGTTCAGAGACATCGCATCTCACGTCAAGGTGGCTGGAGTGGAGTGCAAACCGCTGGTGGAAGGGTACATCCCAGCAGAGCAGTAAGTTGGGTGTGTGGCACACACTGGGCCACAGCACACCTACTACCAGTTATTACTACGTGTAGGGTCTTTGAGGAATTCACTCTCCTTCTTTTTCCTGAAATCCCAAGAAGATATCATTCCTCTCTAACAGCTCAGGAGCTAATAACCCATTTATTACCATATTTAGATTGCATATTTTGGGTGATATCTTTGGGTGGTTATCTATTTTTCAAATAACAGCCACCACAAGGGTGTTCAATCCCAATTTGTGGGGCAGCAGCCCCGAAAAGCAGCTTTCTCCGTGCAGAAATGATCAAGTCCTACAGCTGCAAAGCTGTCCACCAGACACAGACATGACCTCTGCCCAGAATTTGTCTGGTGAATGAAGTGAAGGTATGGTGGTTTACACCAGCTAAGTATCTGCTCAGTGCCAACAGACAAAAAGCATCATTCTTTCAAGACTAACGTAGTGCACAGTTTGGATCCTGGACTAGAAAGCAGCAGATGGATTAAGTCTACAGCCCATTCCCCAAGAATGTGGGCTGTTTCCTCTGCTTTCTTCCCACCCAGACTGCAAAACCATCTCTAAAACCCTGCCTCTGCTTCTGTTTTCTCCACAGGATAGTATGTGAGATGGGGGAGGCCAAGCCGAGCCAGCATGCTGGATTCGTGGAGATCTGTGTGGCCGAATGCAAACCCGAGTTCATGGCCAGGTCTTCACAGCTCTACTACTTCATGGTAAGATCCTGCAGGAAGATATCCTGGGCCCTGAAGGTCCTTACACCTGGTTCGTTTCTCTGTGTCCGTCTGTTCTCCTTGACTAAATTCAGCCTCTGAGCCCTTCACTGCCATCCTGAGCACTCCAAGTTGTTCATTTCCTTTTGAAAAATTTTCATGAGCAAAAATAGCTTGCTTAATTAATGTTTTAACAGTCTAATAATAGTCCAGATTATTAGTCCAGTTACAGTTAGATACAGCCACGGTCCAAATTAGTACAAAAAATCCTCATTAATAGTTAAAAGTGCTATATAGAAAAGAAAATTAAATAAAAAAGGGGGGGAAGAAAAAAAGGAAAAAAAAAAAAAAACCTTCCTGGTATCTCTCTTTTCCTTGGTGGGATGTTAGCCCTGCCAGCATCCTGAAGGTGTACAGTTCAAGGGGCCCTTGTGTAAGGTGGTCTTCTATGTGTCCAGGAGAAGCAGTGCTAGAAGCACTAGATCAGGAGGGACAAGGTGAGGCTGCGAGTGAGCTGTAAGGTATTACTGGGGCCATCTCCAGCCCCAAATATTAAAAATTTCCAAATTTTCCAAAACAGAAAGATTCCTATCGTGAGTGGCCACCTTTAGCAGGTCATCTGGAGTCTGCTCTGCTTTTAAACAGCACTCAAATTGTAACCACACTTCTCTTTTTAGAGATGCTGGTGGGTTTCATAGATTGGTGTGATACATTCTCTGTCTAGGACATCAGCTTGCAAAGCAGTCAGAGGGGATCTGGGCCTGATCCTGCACTACTACAGATGTGCAAGTTCAAAATGAAATGTTGCTTTGCCATGGTGAAAGCCTCATGGAGAGTAATAGAGCCCAGTGAATGTTGTGCATTTGACTTGTTTTGCTCCATTCTCTCCCTTTCTGTCCATCTTTCTTGCCCAAGAGACCTGCTTATTCCTTTTAAGACCCCTTGCTGGGGACAGGCAAGCATTGACTGGCCTTGCTCTGTGCAGATTGTGAAGGTCTGAGATGAGAGGGTCTCTTTGTTTCCATCAGATTCTCTCAACTCCTGCAAGGGAATGGGCCTTTTCTAAAATAATTCACATGCCCAAGTATCTTTTTATGGTAAAGGGAACTAGTAATGAATGCAAATCTCTCAGATTTCCCCCTTGAGCTACAGAGATCTCTGTATTTTCCAATGTCACTCAGGTGCTACAGTGGTTGGGGCACAGAGATGCCTCAAGAGGTGGCCCCCACCATGCCGACAGAAGGGCTCTTTCCAAGACATTACACTTCAGCACGTCACCTTTGCTACTCTTGGAATTACTATCTGACTTTGATCATCCGTGTCCATCTGTGACAGCTTTTCCCTTTGCTTGCTGGCTTTCCGGCTGCCAGCTCTCCCAGCCGTGCATGAGCATGAAGCCAACAGGGTTTTCTCTGCTGCATACCTTGATACCTTTGTGCTAGACAGAATAAAACACCGGTGCTCCCCAGCCTGCCCATCATACGTCCTCTCCCGTGTCCACTGCTTTCGTAGCAGGAGCTGTGTTCATTGGCGTGGCTTGGCTCCCTCCCATATTCTGCCAGGAGAGTAGAGATGTTGTTGCACACACTGCACACCTTGGCATCTGGCAGTGGTGGGTGGCAGCTTTACAGGGAGGAAGATGTTTGAGAGCTACGGCAGGGCATCTCACGGGAGTTAAATGCCACTTCCTGACGCATAGCAAATCCTCTGGAAATTACTTTTGCAAAAGGTATGAAGCCAAGCAAGGTCAAACCTGGCCGATAGTTTCAGCCTCCCCCTCTCCTGCGAGAAATTCAAAGCTGATGCTTTGAATTCAACAGAATCCTTAATTTCGGTGCTTTAAAAAAGAGGCAGTTTAATTTAGAGATGCTAGAACAGTTCTTCCCAACGTTTCTAACCAGAACTTTTGAATTCAAAATGCTGTTAGTTTGTTTTTAACTGGTCTGTGATCAAAAATGCAAATTGCATTAGAGAGTTCAGTAAGCCAAAAGGGAAACAAACCTTTTGGTTGCAGGCTGAAATTAAATTTATGATGATCTAAATGAAAATCGTTTCTTTTTTTTTTCTTTCTCTTTTTATGTTACTTAATTTGTTGCTATGATTTTATTGCTATTGTCTTTCAATCCAAGAAATTTTACCTTTTCTTTTTTTCTTCTTCCTTTTTCTTTTTTTTTTCCCAAATCAGATTCTGAATTGAGTTGATATTCTGTCTCTGGCTCAGTGCAGGTGCTGTGGGGTGATCTGGTTGTTTTTCTTCTGGACCTGCTCCTATAATCCTTGTTCCAGGAGAGCATTTTGAGCATATCTCCCTATTACTTTGGGTTGAGAGGGGGCTCCATGCTGCCCCTCCTGCTGCTGCCATTGACCTAATAGAAAGGACAACGGGGTGCACAAGCTGCCTGTGGGCCATGTCTTGCTCTGCCCTTGTCCTCAGGAGGAATTACCTGGGAACCAAGGTCTTGATGTGCACCATGAGGTCAATTTAGACACAGCTCTGAGGGCAGCTTCTCTGCCGACAGCTTATGCCAAGGAGGTAGAAGAGGCAAGTAAAAGGTTGGGGAGCAGAGGAAAGTGGTCAAATCCCTAGAAAGATATAGGAGATTTTCTGAATTCCTCTTTCCCTCACTGTCACTGCCCACTTCAGCCTGTTGCAGATCCACTAGACCCCCGTGCATTTTCCATCACCTTTCACCAGCCAGGAGATGGTGAACAGTCTGGAGGCTGAGTTTTACTGCAAACACGCTGTGCAATATTTATGAACGCCACTGTAAATAATTAATGGTTTATCACAACTTGGAAAGCTCAGCCACAAAGCCTTTTGTAAGATCGGCATGAGATACATCGGTGCTTTGCCAAGGAGCATCGCTGATGTAATTTGGGTCTGCAAGAACCCTGAATTGAGCATGGCCGTTTTATCAGCTATTGAGGAGAAGGGCAGATGTGCCCATCAAGGACTGGGACAAGGGATTTGGGTCTTTGACTCAAATGTCCTGCTGTGGTTAGTAAAGTAGCTACTATTGCTGGGCAGTTGTGTGCCACCAAGCTGGCAATTCTCAACCCATTTTTTATGGATGGGAAGTCATCTCCCAGCAGCAAGCTCATGGGCAGTCACAACTTGTATTTGAATAACGGCTATCAATGAGGAAGAGGAGTTGCCATCACAGCACGAGGCAGTACCCTAAAGATAAAGAAACACAACATACCGAAGACCCAGCTCTTTTTGCACCTTGTATCCCAATAACACCTGCTGGAGAATATTCTTAGACAAGTGTAAAAAATAGGGCACTTCTTGTTTCTTTCTTCTTGTACGTCCTCCCAACCTTCAGAAACTGATAAGTGAGCAACTTCTCGAGGCAAAACAGTTTTAAATTCACCATGTCAGAAACAGGCAAGTGTGAACACAAGAAAAGTCCAGCTCTGTCAATATTTTTTTTTTCTACTGGTCAGTATCTCTGATTTTGGAGTTCAGCTCTGTCTCCAAGCAGTAACTTCATTTTGAACAAAAGCAAAGTGGAAACTTTGCCGCTGTTTTTCAAAATGATTAGCCATAAGGGCACAAGAACGGAGGGAGTTTCGTGTGTGTGAAAGGGGGAGCTCTGATGTGTCAGGCAGTTTTATGAACGGAGATTAATGGTCTCCAAAGCTCAATAAGGTGACTGCATGATGTACCTGCTCATTCGGAGATGTTGAGGAGAGCTTCAAGCATTTGTGTCATCATTCTTAGAGAGGAAAAAAAGAAAAAAAAAAAAAAAAAACACCTTCATTTAAATGCATATAGTGGCTTTTCACTTGGGACTGAGTGGAAAGTTTTTCTATTAAAATGCAAATGAAAGAATAAACTGTAACTCCAAATTTCTCCCTGAAAATGGATGTCTCCTCTCTGCATTGTGGTAACAGGGTGATCTGTGCCTTCAGAGTACAAGCATTTTATCTTGCTTTTGGGAAGAATAGAGAGTAAGAAGGCAAGAAAAAGGTTTGAGATTTGGGGCCTCTAAAGGAATTATGCCCTCTTTTTGATATATTAATGCAATACTGTGTTATGTTTGGAAAAGAGGCTGAGACAATCAGCAGAAACAGAAAAAAAAATGTTCATATGGGCAGTGCTCTTCTTTCTTGTGGCTGTAGTATTTCAGAGCACACCTTAACATGAGTGACGCTGTGCAGCATTAGTGCAGGACACAAATGCAGTACAAGACTGTTTCAGAGTCAAAGTCTGAAAAGAGAGATAAAGAGAAAGACCTGGGGTCGCGTGGTGTGCCCATGGGAGAGACAGAACACAAGCTCCCAGCTTTGGGACTACAGGACGGTCAGCTCTCTTCCTTCCCAGAGAAAAGGCTGTGAGCACAGGGAAATTTTTAGGCATCCTCCTAAGCTGTACAGCAGGTCCTCTACCCATGGTAGATCAATAACCTTTAGAGTAATCTTAAAATCATAGAATCATTTAGGTTTGAAAAGACCTAAGATCGTCAAGTCCAACAGTTAACTTAGCACTACCAAGCCTACCACTGAACCATGTCCCTAAGCACCTGCTGGCTTTTATCACTTGTGAGCTCTGCAGTTTTCTCCAGAGGCAAAGGGCCACCATTAAGATCAAACAAGGCAGTGTGAGATCCAGCTTATCTTGCAAAAGTGGTGTTGCACAATAGCAAAAAATCTCCTGAGCTCTATCAAATGGGCAGCGGAGATGGGAGGTCGTGGCTGCAGCTGATTCAGGCATGGAACTGACTTTGGAAGCACACAGTATTTCCTAGTGGGTATAAGGGCAGGCCTTATTTTGCAAAGTGAAACCAGACTGGGGTTAAGTCTGAGTTCATCTCACCAAAGTCAGCATTCAAGCAGTTTCTATTAAAGGACTGGAGTCATTCAATTCTCCTCTTTTAGCAGGAAAATATGGGCATCTTCTGAAGTTCACCTAACGTGGCTAACCCCCTGGGTGCGCCTACCTTTCTCCAGCACTAAAAAGAGAGAGGGAAGGTATCTTTGTTATTCTGTGTTTTCAGCATCACCCTTTGCTTTTACAGACTCTGACACTCTCTGATCTCAAGCCGAAGCGGGGACCCGTGTCGGGTGGCACCCAGGTGACAATTACGGGCAACAACCTCAACGCAGGCAGCAATGTCATCGTGACCTTTGGGAGACAACCCTGCCTCTTCTACAGGTACAGAGGAGTCCTTCCTACCTTGTATACCTCAACCTGAAAGATGTGAGCAATCGCAGACAGGAGACTTCTCCTGCAGCCCAAACACCCTTTCCTTCGAGTGACTTTTTTGCTTATAACCATGTCTATTCTGCCATGGAAAAGAGCATTCTGCTCTGTGCTCCATCAGCACAACTGCACTGTGCATGTTTTTGTTTTTTGGGGGAGAACAGTATTTATTTCATTATTTTGATTGGTATTTGATGGGCTTTTTCCATGGCCCCTTGTCAAATTTCACTGCAATTCTCCATGGTCCCATGTTTTGCTACTTGCTCTGAGGGTACATAATTTAAAAGATTCATTTTCATGTCCCTACTTTAGAAGAGGCAAAAAAAAAGAAAATCTGACAACACCAATTTGAAGTATTAAAACACCTCCCTGTTAGCCTAGAATAGTCCCATGGTGCTAAGAAATGGATGACTTGCAGCGTTTCAGCTCGGGGTTGGCTTCTGTTCAATTGCAGTTCAGAGAGGCTTAATGTCAGTGTTACCTGCTGAATGTTCCCTGATCCCTGTGAGAATGAACCTAAATCCAGTTCCCAGGGGCTCCTGCAGCTCCAAACTACCCAGTGCAATGCACTTTGCTGCCAGTATTGGTGGAAGCTCAAGACAAAGTTGGCACAATTTCTCCCTGCTTCTCCTTGGCAGAAGAAGGGTCCATTCAGAGGGGACCTGGGACCAAGGTCTTGGGGCAAACTGCTTCCCTCTCCAGGATGCTGGAATCCTCTTTAGCTGCCTGTCAGGACTGTGGCGTGATTTAACATCTATAATTCAGGAGGGTGAAGTCACAGCTTGTGATTTAAAAGGCCAAACGGGAACCACAGCTGCTTGGAGTTGCTTACTAAAGAGACTGGGGAGTTTTAGAAGGCATTGACAATGCTTGGACTTTTGATGAAATTTGAAGAGCACCTGGAGGGTGAATGCCATGCTGCAAGGGAAGGATGAACCCTTCTTCATCTTTCTAGGGATATAAGATGAATCTGTGTCACAAATCACAGTGCTGGGAAGGCTGGGGGTGTCTGGGGACTGAATTTTTGGCTCTTTATGGAAGGCAATGCCACTGCAAAATTCAGACCTGGAGCTGGTTTTGAGCCAGTCCCCAAAGGAAGACTTTTATGCGGAATCCATTTTAAGTAAAACCATAAAATTCTTCCCACTACATTAGCACTTCCCATGCAGAAGTCTCAGGCATGTTGCAAACTGCAGTTAAACAAGCCTTACAGTCCTAATGCAAAGTCAACTTTATTATCCCAGACTGGATAGCTGAGGTGCAAACACCCCCTTTTACGAGCTGCTGCTGCATGTGCCTGCAGGCAGGAAGGAAACATCCATCATGTATTTAATCGCACAGAAACATTTCTGGAGAGAGGTCTGGTTTGGACTTCCCTCGGGATTCGGTTTATATTCTGAGACCTGAGTAAAGGTGGCTCTTGTGGTTTTGTTTAAACCAGTGAAAAGGCAATGTCACTTCCTCAGCTGAACGTGTCACACTGTTCCCAGCATATTCCTGAAGCAGCAAGCTTCTCCACTTCACAGGGAATAGGCTAAGGTCAGAGGACTTAAGCTGGGCTGTTATTGGCACTATTGATTTGCTGCTGGCAGAGCCTGGTTTACATTTATTCGCTTCTGCTCACAGGAGATCCACCAAACATATTGTCTGTAACACCACTGCCTCGGACGAAGGCTTTGAGAAGGTGAAGGTGTCTGTGAGGGTGGACAAGGCCAAGATACATCAGGAGCTGCAGTACGAGTATGTGGAGGATCCAACCATCCTGAGGATTGAGCCTGAGTGGAGCATCTTCAGGTGAGCATCCCAGGAACGCACCCTACCAGCTTCCCTCATTTTCTCCTGCAGCACTGGTATGTTTGTGATGGTCTTTGATATAGGAAAGTGCTTTCCAAGATTCCACTTCCAGATCCCAAGAACCATGAGAGCTGGTGGACTTGCCTCTTAGGAAGACAATAAATGCCAGCAAAGCTCTCTGTATTCACTGTAGCACTTTGGATTTCCATAGCTGTGTGCAATCCTGGGAGAAAATTTCCAAAGAGCCTTGTGAGGGATGGGCAGGAGCCATGTTCTTTCTCAAAATAAGCTTGGTGCGGTCCAAAGCAAAATGAACCTTCATTAGCAGACTACAGCTTCCTTGCTGGCTTAATGCAGCAAAATCTCACCAGAAGCTTGCCCTGGGGACTTCATGTTTTAATTACAAAGGCAGGTACAGCAGGTCTCCAGCCTGATGTTGAAGCTCTTTACTGCAGCTTGGTGTTCATCTCCAGTACCCAGATACTCCCTCAGAGGTATCACAGTCCCCTGGAGCTGTTGTGTTCCTAAAGGCTGCAATTCTTTTTTCCTGGTCATGGCTATGTTTTGGGTCCCTTTGGGCTGGGTCCAATTTTTTTTTTTTTTATTGTGACAGGACCAGTCAAATATCCATTAGCCTCTTAGACCCAGACATAAACATCATGACTGTGCTAAGAGAAGGGAATAGTCCTTGGGTTTGAAAGCAATTCCCACCTTCTCACAGCTTTAGTGTACCTGGTGGCTTAGGAATAAATATTGCTTGTTTGACTATCATGCCTGAAAACCCCAAGGCCGTCTCCTGAGATGAAATACAAAGGGAGCCCAGATCCCTGCCCCATCAAAGGGTCTTCCTCCTTTCTAGGCATCCCTTTTGCTCTTCGGCTCATTGATGCTGCTTTAGTGAATTCAGAAGTTTTGTGATGTGTCTGAGAACAGCATTTGCTCTGGTTGTGGAAGGCATCAAAGTGTTACCCAAATGCTCTCTGAATCCTGCAGAAATGGTCTCAGAAAGAGGAAATAGACATTAAATGCACTGGTATTTCCTTGAAAAGATACAAAATAAGAAATCTTAGTGTCCCTTCATTCATCCACTTCAGCTCTCTGCTCCCCTGTCAAACTGGACTGATTGGAGTATCTGGGGATTAGGAGCAGGACTCGTAAATCCCCTCAGTTCAGCTCCCCTCCAGAAGATGTTTTCACAAATCAATTAGTGCCTTTAATTACCATGAGGGAATTTACCGATTTAGCCGGATTGAATCTTTACACGTTGGGCTCGGAGCTTTAGTGTCTGGATTTTCCATTTGGAGGTTTTATTTTCAGTCAGAGTTCAGGTTATCAGTGAAATGAGAAATCGCTTTACTCCCTTCCTTATTAAAGTGAGTTTAGTGCTGCTTAAAAGGTGTAAGATTGACAGCCCAGGAGAGTGAATTCCCCTTTTATCCCCAGGAAAGTTACAGAACGGGGCCCTTCCTTCTCCTGGCTTCAGGCCTGGCTGGGAGGTGAGAGGAGAAGCTCTCCAGAGCCTCTTTGCTCCCTGGTTTCTCTTCTGAAGCTCCCAGCAAGAGACAAAGAAACAGCCAAGGAGAGGCTGGAGGTGGAATGGCCAAGCTTTGCCTGGCCCTGAAGGGCATCCCTTTGCTTTCTGCCACAGATCTCCCATCCTCCTCCCAGCATAAAGCAAACTAAGAGGAAGAGGTGCTTGTTTCATAGGTGCCAGCTTGTTTGCAGGGTGTGTAGCTGCTAGGGTGGATGACTGGGACTCTGTCTCATCATTCAGGTACAGCCTCTGGCTTTTATTCTCTTTGGTATCTCTAAAATAGAAAGCATCCACTTCATCACTAGCAGGAGACTAATTTTAACCAGATCTACCCATTGCACCTCTGCCTTTGCGCCCTTTCTTTTGCACTTTCGAATTATTTTGAATTATAACCTTGGAGGGGGGTGCAGAGAAAGAAGATGCAGTATCCAGGATTCCCTCTGTGGTTCAGGGTGTCTGAGACCATTTTTTGGACTGTCATTGTTTAAGCCGTGGAGCTCCATACTGAGGTTGTAATGGAGACAGAGCAAGGCATCCACAGAGAGCTGGATAAAAGTGCAGCCAGCTCAGCTACTGGGAATCAAACAAGAAATAAGTTAGACGAGAGACATGTGGATCTGGAGATAGACCGAGGAGGTTCTTCCTTGCTATATTTGTTATGCAGTATGATTCATTACAGCAAATCTCTGATTCATCACTCCTGGCTGTGGGGCTAAGCTGTTTTGAGGGATAGATGATTGCTACTAAACCAGCTTTGCAAAATTAGTGAATGAATGTACCCAGACTGGCTTAAAACCTTCTCAAGTGCCATTTTCCAAGACAATAAAGAAAAGATTACTGCTAATTTACTCACATAGCCAAAAAAAATGAGTCACGCTGGGCTGGCAGGTACCTGGAATTTTATAAGGCTCCATTAATACATTTGATCTGGGTTTGATTTGAATTACGTCCAGCAATTATCCAAGTCTGCAGAGAGAAAATTACGCTTAGAGCTTTTGGGACCAAAAAAAAAAAAAAAAAAAGAGTTAAATTAAGAAAGCTCTTAGTCTTAGCGCCTCTGACATTTTGCTGAGGAGTGTCTGTCACTACTCTGATCTGGGTGAGAAGTGTCTACAGTTGGGCATTCACCCACAGCCGCAGAAGGCAATGGCTACCAGTTTTCACATGAAGGCAAACAGCAGCTGAATTTGCTGGATTTGCAAGCCGGAGTGAGTTTTCAGGTGATGTCTTCAGTGAACAGAATTGCTTTGGCTTTTTTTATTATTATTATTACTTATTTTTTTTCAGAGAGAAGGCCCCTCTCTGATCCTCTGCTGTAGCTTTGCTTTATAAGTGTGGTTGGAGCCTGCAAGCTCAATTTCCAAAACAAATACAGAATTTTTAACACGTGGTTTAAAAACTGTGTGCACAGACTTGGTTGATTAAATAAAAGGATTTATTTATATATACACACACTCATATATAGATATGTATATATGCACACACATTTGATATGTCTGGAACACATAAAACTGTTGAGTAAATATACAAAATCCCTTCTAGTCTGAATCAGCAGAGATTCGTAAAAATAATAAATACTAATTAAAATAATAAAGGCCAACAGCCAAAAGTCCAGAAGAAGCAGGACAATGGAGAAACAAAATTTTGCTTTATGCCCTTCTCCTCTGGTTCTTGACAAGCCAGGTCTCCCTGGATGATGTCAGGAACACTTAGCGTGAAGTTGCATTTTCGGGAGGGTGTATTTTTCTCTGTAAGGAAGGGATGGGAAGCTCTCTTGTGAATAAGCACTTGAGGTACTCTGCAGAACTCAAAGCATGGTCCCAAAGCATGGTCCATAAATCAGTCTGTACAGCCTTTTCTTGCAAGACCATAAGGAATCTCTCAGAGAAGTATCACAGGAGCACCTGCAGGGAGTTACTGTTGTGACAATGCTCATGGGTAGAGCTCATGGCTTCGCCACAAGCTATTGAGAAAGATTTGGGGTTTGTGGTCAGAGCTATGATGACACCTTTGCTATGCTGGGGTTTAGAAAAAAAAAAGTGTCTCCTTGTTTTGAAAAGATTTTATTTTATTTTTTTATACCTTTTATTGCAATGAAGCCGCTGTCCTCACACCACCTTTCCTGCACCTATTCTTAAGATGATTTCAAATTTACAGGGTTCTTGGTCAAAGTCATGTTTAAACTAGTAAATACTTAATTCAGGGCTATCCTTGGACCTGAAGCCAGCTAGCTTGCATAGCCCCCGTCCATACCATCAAATAATCTTTCTGCTTGAAATGCAGTATAGCTTCATCCTTTCTGATTATTGGGAGTGCTCCCTGGCCCTTGCCATGCCTTAAACATGAGCAGGCATTGCCTGGGAGGGTAGTAAGGCAGTTTAAATCAAGCCAGGGTACTGCTAACAGCTTAAAACCATGAATGGCCACCATGGTGGTGTCCTGGCTGGTGTCCTGGCCCTGTTTGGGCTATCAGGGTAGAAGCAGCTAGAAGGGCTGAAGCACAGTCCCAGCTAGCTGCAGCCAGCTCTCTGACACCTGATAGCCACACTGCTGAGCAGAGGTGTATATCTGCCTTAATTCCTACCTACCTCATCTGTTTAATAATAAAACATAAATGGGGAACATGCAAAACAAAAGTTAAAACTGGGAGAGATTTGTTGACCAGCCTAGGTTTCTGCCTTACAGTTTATTTATTCCCTGGTGTTTTCTCCGGTCTCATTTGTAATGCACTTGTTTCACATTTCATGCATGTAGAGGTTTACCTAGAGGCAGGAAAGGGATGCTGGGCTTTCTTTTCCCAGTGCCTCATAAATCCAGCTGATTTCTGCATGGCTTTCCCTCCCATTCTCAGCAAAGGGCTCCAGGAAATAATTTGAAGCCTGGACGGTTTCCAAGGGGAGTTACAGATGCAGGTGCTGAAACAGATGAGAATGCTCCTCATCCCTGGGAAACCTTCAGCTCCGTAGCAGAGACTGGGCATTGATGATGTTTCCTCACCCTCCCTTGGCTGTCTGAGCCCTGAGAGCTGAGGTTTTTGCTTTCTCAGATAACTCTTCCCCATCCAGCCCTTGCACCACGTTCCCCCTGCAGCGGGCACCCATGGGCTGCAAGGGGAGAGCTGACCCTTGCAGAGAAGCGCTGCTTTGCTTTGGGATGGCCAAACCTGCCTGTGGTGAACCCTTCCCCTCCATGCAGAGTTCAAAGCCAACCCACACATTTATTCCTACTGAGGCCTGTGAATGCCCCTTTGCACTTTCCTTCCTCCCTCTCCTACACGCAAGAGGCAAGGGAATGGAAAGAGGGTTGAAAGCTGTTTCCTTCTGGTGCGTCTGACTGCAGGGAATGAAAAAGGCTCTGTCTCCATTTCCCCTTCTTACGCTGGGCTGAGGGAGATGTTATAAAAGCAATAACATCAACTAAATGTAGGGTCATGGCTTGTATGAATCAACTTTCTCAGGAAATCACATTTTGGCTGAGCAAAAGGACAGAGAGATTAGAAATCTCTACTCTGTCAAATGTTGGTGCTACACATTTTGCAGAGCATATCTGCTTGGTTCACTAAATGAAGCCAAGCAAATGCCTTATTCAGACCAAGAGTGAAGACTTTGGCTCCGTTTCTTCTAGACGTGGTGGGACTGGGTTCCCTGGCAGCACTGAAGTAGGTGTCTCCATGAAGTGGCATTTCCTTACTCAGAATGATGATTTCTGTAGCAAGTTTAATATGAAAGACACAGATACAGACCCCAAACAAGGCAGAACTGAATCCTCAAGGGTTGTTTGCACTGGACGGTTTTTATAAGTTTTTTTTTAAGCTCCCTTATTTACACGGTGTAGAAGATACCATCCATGGACCATTCTGAAAAGCCTCTTCTAGATTTCCTCCTCATTGCCAAAGTTGTGATTGCTGAGTCCTGACAATGAGGAGCACACAGATGCTGATTGATGTGTCAGTTTTGGCAAGCATGCAGTTTTACTTCTTTCTCCATCTATAAATTAATGAAAAAATCCTACTTGGTTTGCTTCACTTTGCTTAGTGTTCTTTCCTAGAGGTCTGTGAGATGTGGTCAAGCACTTTGCAATAAATATTTAGGAAAACAGACATCCCACTGCTGGTTTAATATCAGGACTGGCATGTATTAGATGGGTTTATGCTTTTCTTTCATTCCATCTCCTCTAGTGGCAACACCCCAATTGCTGTGTGGGGAACTCACCTAGACCTGATCCAGAACCCCCAGATCCGGGCAAAGCACGGTGGAAAGGAGCACGTCAACGTGAGTATTGCTGCTGGGCTGGGGACTGCATGAGAAATGTCCAGGGTGGTGGCAGAGGCTGCTGAACAGTTGTGGAAGCTGAAATCTGCTGTTGCATCCAGAAAAAAGGGCATGGCTTCCTTTAAGATTATCCCATCCTCTCTGCAAAGGAGCACTGGACCAAGGAGGGAACAGAGAGAGGAGTCCTTCAGCTCCTGGTCTCTGCTGAGCCTGATTCTTCTCTTGCCTCGAGGATACCTGTCCTCTCTCTTGTCCTACGTACATCTGATGCTATTTATTATCCATGCCTATTCATACACAGACCCAAATTCAGGGTGTGCTGGGAGCAGAAGGGACTGTGTATAGATGTACTCTTTAGTACTACTCTGTCCTTTCCCTGACCCATTTGGCACCCTGCAGAAGTGTATCCGGGGTTAATCAGCTACATTTACAGCCCAACTCAACTCTCGGTGACCAGTTGCCTCATGAACAATGCTGAAACTGTGGGAGATCCAAAAAGAAAATACAGGAATAGAGGGTAAATTAATGCAGAAAGCCTGCAGTCTGCAAATGGAGAGATTTAAATTTTGGTCTTACCCCAACTCCGCTGTGAACTCTGCTGTGTCGCCCTTCATAAAGCCAAATCCAAAGCAATCTTGTCACCTCTCACATCCCATCAGATTCAGGAAATGCCTTTTGATGTTGGTTTCTGGTCTGATGTAAATCTTGGTGGGCAATCTTCCAGGCCCTTGTGAACTATGGGAAAACCCCGGTCCAGTTTATTATGTATGTATGTAGGTATGCTTTGGTAATGTGTCGTATTTCTGGGCACAGCACGGCCAAACACTTCTCAAGCTTGCTGCAGAATTAGAAGCCTGCAAGGCTTCATCACATTCTTCCTGCAGACTCCAGCTCTTACATGACACGACAGAGTCGAACAATTAAGCCATTGTGCACTTGATGAAGCCTATTCATCATCTTACACGTGCTCGTGACGAACTGCCCACCAGTTTGGCACTGGAAGTGCTCTGGTGCCTTTTGGTGCTCAAAGCCTGGTGGTGTCTGGTGAGACCAGGATACACTGTGCTAGGAACCATGTCATAGAAAGGTGAAAGCTCAGATCCTGAAAATGAATCAGACGTAATTTCTAGGGGCTTAAAATGGGAGTCAGGTATAATAGCCTTTTGCAATCTATTACCCTTTATCAGATATTCAAAAAAGTAGGTTTTTGTAGTCAGGTTTGGAACTGAATTTCAGTGTGTCCTGAAAGTTACCCCACTGTCTTCTCCACTCCAGCTTGCTGGGCATCATTTCTTGTAGCTGGCTGTGCAAACAGGAATATCCTGGACACAATTGAGCATGCATTGCACATGCATTTGTGGAATGATCTTTAGAGGGTGAGAGTTAACTGCAGGACGGTTGTGGAGCTTTGATGAACTTCCACCTTCCAATAAATAGATAAATAAATAATAATAAAGTGTAACTACTTATTTCAAAAGGAAAGAAAAACTGGCAATCCCAGAGGCTGAACTCCCTCAGAGCAGAGGTACAGGGTGCTCAGTTGCAATACAAACTGTTCTAACACCAGTCCCAGCAAATCTTTCCTAATCCCTCCCTTGATTGCTTGATGGGTTTGGGGTGTGCTTTGAAGCAGCAAAGCATCAGTTGGCCTCTTGATAACCATGGAGGTCTGCTCCTCAGTGTCCTCTGCTAGGCTGGCATTTCCTTGGGAGGTATCAGCCCTCCAGCAGAGCTGGAGGCATTGTCCATAAACTCTCCTTGTGTTGGGTTTCTCTCCCCAGAACTGTGAGGTGCAGAACAGCACGGAGATGACCTGCCAGGCTCCAGCACTGGCTGTTGACCCCAATCACCAGTCTGAGCTAGCTGAGCGCCCAGAGGAGTTCGGCTTCATTCTCGACAACGTGCAGTCCCTGCTGATCCTCAACAAAACCAACTTCACCTACTACCCAAACCCGGTCTTTGAGGTTTTCAATCCCTCGGGGATCCTGGAACTGAAGCCAGGAAGTCCGATCATACTGAAGGTGAGGTGGGGACCAAAGATGGGATGAGGATGGTCAAAAACATGCTGCCTGTGGTCTTTCTGTGTCTGCTAGCACCCCACTAATCACAGTGGCATCCCCAGAGATTTTCTTCACTCTTTACACCCATCTTATCGCATCATATCAGAGTCACCATCAGCAAACACTGCACCAATCACTGCTCAGCATCTTCCAATACCCAAAACTACAAAATATAAATTCCTGCTGCAGCTAAATGTGTGCCACCTAAATTTGCAACCACTGTTGTTTGCCAGGGAAGAAAATTTTCAACCATTGTGGCAGGGCAGGCAGTTAAATACCCAAACCTATTTCTTTCTTGGGTTTTAGAGACCTTCTTTTCACTCCTGGACAAATCCCACAGCAGTCCTCTGTCAGTTTTGTAATCTGGGCAGCTGCACAAAGAAGGAATTTTATGCTTGAACATTTCCATATCAGCACTGGAATGTGGCACATACACAAAGAAGTATTTGTGCACACAGAATACCTGCTTGCACGTTTGGAAATATGTTTCAATATTGCCTGAATGTTTTCTGAGGTCCTGTTTGTTCAAGGCTTGTATGCAATGTTTTAGTTCCAGAGACAGAAACAGAACAAGCTGTTTTGACTGATGACAGTCTATCCATCCCTATTGTCTTCTGTAGGATTTTTTAAGTGGCTTTTTCTTGCTAAGTTAGTGAACGGTGAAGCTTGAATGTCGACTGCAATGTTAACACTTGTGTAACAGGAACAAAACAAAACTGGGAGGAAAACTCTTTTCTGATGTGTGGTTTTTTTTTGGGGGGGTGATACTCTTTTCTATCCAGGGCAAGAACCTGATCCCACCAGTGGCAGGAGGGAATGCCAAGCTGAACTACACTGTCCTGGTTGGTGAGAAGCCCTGTGTGGTGACCGTATCAGATGTGCAGCTGCTGTGTGAATCCCCAAACCTCATTGGACGGCACAAGGTGATGGTAAGTGATGCCTGAAAGTCAGCTTTTCTTCCCTGGGTGAGTTGTGAGGGCACAAAAATGCTGAAGAGCTGGCAAAGGTCTCCCAGGAGTCTGCATCATCATTTGCCTTATGCACAGCCTACAAATATCAAAGTCTCTTCTTGATACAATATCCCCATCAATCCTAGAAAAGTGACTTGGAAATCTTTATAGACAGTAAAGGACCTTTTGTAATCAACACTTTAGGAAAGTTTTCTTCTCTTCTTTCTTCATACAGCCTGTAAGAATCCCAGATACTCATGTGAGTTCCTACATATAACATATTCCCTACATGATGTACTTTGTTAACTTCATCACAGTCCTCAGCAATTACCAGCATGTTGGTGGCTAAAATTTTTCGTAATGTAGGAGAAAAAAACATGCAGGATATGGACTGCAGTGTGACTTTGAGATTTTGACATCTATACAACTTAGTGTAATCTTGCATATCCTTCCTAGAACCTATGAAAAATGAGCCTGGTGATTACATCAGAGGGAGCTTCCTCCTCTATCCACTGATTTATTCACTCCTTTGCTTGCCTCTCAGCAATTTGCATGCCTCAGTGCTGTTGCTCGATAAACAGCACATCAGCAAACTCATCTGAGTTGTATGGAGCTGTGGGTGGAAAACACAACAAAGACTAATAACTGACAACAGACATGTGGATGATCAATGTTTTTCATTGCCTGGGATCAACTTTTTTTTTTTTTTTTTTCCACCTCTCTTCTGCCCTCCCAAATCTGTCATGTATTTATTTAATTTGGTGCAGTGAGATTTGTAGAATTTGATGGAGATGCACCGTATGGCTCTTAAAAAGAATAAATAAAATGAAAGAATTTTCTGCAGTCTTTTAGAAAATAGAGAGTTTATGGTGACCATCCTTGGTCCCAGTTGTGACTGCTGCTGGGAGACCTCACACTGGCTATTTAACTTCTCTGTGCTGAAGTTTATCATCTGGAAAATAGAGGTAATAATCCTTTTCAGCCATGCAAATATGCTGTGGCTCTCAATTCATTGTAAAGCACATTAAGACACTCCAAGAGGAGCAATAATGAAGTGAGAGATTTTCTCTGTGTGAATACCAAGGCTTTTGAACATGACAATATATGTTCCCTGTCATTTTCATGAATATAATTAAACATATGGTTAGTCAGAGATGGACAAAAACAGCCCTAGAGAGAGAGAGCTCAAAGTCAGGTGAGCAATAATCAACCCCTGGGGATCAGGGAGGATGAACATCTGGCTGGGCCTTACTAATTGGGAAGTGTCCACTGTTCCTGCAGCTTGGGACAGCTTAAGTGAAGAAAATAATCCCTTTCTGAGGATGCTGATCAAACAAGAGATTCTGCTGGAAATGTGGGAAGATGATCCTCTTGAAGCCTTTTAGTGAGCATCACTGTTAGGGGCGAGTTACAGATTTCTCTGTCAAAAGCCAACACTGAGACAAACCTTTGACAGTGTCTGGGCTGGGAACCAAATGGGAAGGTCACCTCTGATGAGGCCAGTGCTCAAGGATGGACTTTGCATCTGGAAGTTACCTGGGGGACAGCTGGGCTGGGAAATGCCCCTCCAGCATGGCACAGCAGCTCTGTTGCCCATGTTTCACATAAGAGTCACTCTGAGGGTGAGGACAATTGACAGGTAGCTCTCTCAGGTCCTTCTCCTACTTCTGCCTGCGAATTCCTGTGCAACCTTGAGAAAACTGCTCCACAAACCCTTTGCTGCAAATGGAAGTGGCCTGGATCTGAGAGGAGACATGGGGCTGAATTAACCTGTGTAATGCTGTGATTATTTCAAAGGGAAGGAACGGTGACAGTGCCACGTGTTGATGTCAGCGTGGTTTTGCTCTAGTTCAGCTATCTTTTATAGAATAAATGAGTTAAATACTTGAAAAAAAATATAAAAGAACAACAAGCCCAGAGCAATGGTTTATAAGGATAGTATAACACGCAGAGGCAAGCTCTTTTCCAAGTAAGAGAAACAGAGATAAGGAAGATTCATGTGTAACCATGGTAGAGAAGGTCTGCAATGAAGAGACAGAGTAAACTCGAAGGGATGCTGGTATTCTGTGCATTCACTTACATATGGAAAGTCACCCTGGTGTCTTTGTATGGAGAGATGGTCAAATTTAGCAATTGAAATTCTGGGCACAATTCATATTATTCTAAGGCAAACATTTATGTTTTGCCAGGGCAAACTTGCAGTAGGAAAGACACTACCCACAGTCAAGTTTTACAGAAGAGGACCTAAGAAAATCTCTCTTGAACCATTACAAGTTGTCCCTAAAACTTTGCTGGTGAAAATTGGGCTCTGCCGTAGTGCCGTTTGGAGCAAATGCCAGATTAATAGGCCTAAAAAATGCCAAACTGTTGTTTGGTGATACGGAATTCATGTCTGGGAGGTGTTACTAGCTTCCTTGGTAAACATTCAGGGCCCAAGAAAAAAAGTAGGGCCATATCTGTATATTTTATTATTTTCATTGAAGCGTTCACAAATAGCACTGAAAACTGGCAGGCTTTCTTCTCCAAGAGACAGATTCCATTAGATCCTGGCAGTTTGATTTGTGGACTGTGAGGCTTTTCCAGTGTTGAAAACATCTTTAGAGAGGAACTTTGCTAGACGCCTCCCTCTAGGAGTCCAAATTCTCTTATAGCTAATGGAGAGAAATGGGAACTTCTGCTGAATAAAGCGTCTCATCCTAATGTCAAAGCAGGTGTCAAAAGCAGCTGGCATGAATCACACGCTGAAAGTGCCTTTTCTCTGCCTTGACTCTAAAAGCACGCTGTAATGTCCAACTCAGATGTGAATGTCAAAAGTTTGGTGAGAGGAAACCCACCCACGGAGCCAGGCTGTTCGGTGGGCTTTGAGGACAGACCTACATTGGGGACCAGGATGGGGTTTTTTGACTCGAGTCTGAAACTCCATGAATGGACTCATTTCACTGCCAGGCCTGGACGAAAAGGGCCACTGTAGGAAGCAGAAAATGAAATATAATGACTCAGTTTATTGATCCACCGTGACAGGAAGGAAATTGTGCAAACTGGTGAGCCAATTTTGCTGTCATCTTGGAAGGATTTGGGACACTGGTCTAGGTCAAACAGCAATAGTTTTGAGTGAGTAGATTAGCTTTTGACTTGGAAGCTTGTGTTCTCAGCTGAGCTTGCCACATGCCAACACCAAAACTCTACATTTGCAGGCTTTCTGAAGTTGAGTTGAGCCTTATATCTTGGAATAGACAGGAAAAGTATGGACTAATGGTTCTTCGACTTACTAGGTTGTTCCTTGGCCACTGAAGATGCTCTACAAATCATCAATATCATGCTACAATAGGGTCATCAAACTCCATTGCCTTGTCAGATGAGCTTACATTTGGTTTAGTTGCTCATTGTGGACACCGTTATCTTTCTAGAGCCTGTCTTCAAATGTTTAGGAGTATTCAGGTCATAAGAGGACCTTGTGGATGGAAATGATATATTTCCAGAAATTCACCTCTGTTCTGTGCAAGATATAAGGGTTCTGGCTAGGTGGTTTTGACCAGGACCTACTGTGGAACAGCCTACAGCTGGTGATGGAGCAAAACAGCCACCTTCTCAGTGGTTGTAACGTGGCTCCATAAATCATTTCTAGATGATGGAGACATTCATGTCCCCATCAAGGGCTGGGGTGGTGAGGAGTGAGAGCAGCTTTGCATTAATTCACAACTCTGTACTTCATAATCTTTTCTGCTGGCTGCAGCCTCCTGCAACCTAGGGAAGAAACCTGAGTAGGTGCCTGAGCTGAGGCATGGAAAATTTGGGATTAACATGTATGCATGCAGGCTGGAAACAGACTGATTAACTGAGAGCCAGTGGGACCTGGGACAAGGCTGGACACTAGGCTGAGATGAAGGCTGTTTGCACTGACTGCTAGGGGTGCTGAGAAGGAGGCAATAGAGCTCCTAGTAAAGGAGATAGGTAAAGGTTCAGTTGTCAGGGGTCCCACTTGCAGTTGGAGGGGGAAGCACATAGCCCTGGCTCTTGCCTGGCAGACAGATTTTTCACTTTGTGCAGGACCAGCTTTTTTTTCTTCAGTACAAAGCTCAGCTGGAATTAAATGATGGGGCTCACCATTTCCCAATTCTTCAAGCACTTTGCATGACGTCTTCCTAGGTTTATGCTGATCCATAACTAGTGTCCCCCTACCACAGCCCAGTCCTAGAAGCCATCCTTTTATATCTCAGACTAGTCAGCAGTGCTTTTCCCCCTGCCACACCAAAATGTCCTGTTTTACAGATAGCCTTGAACAGCTTTGTAGTAGCCTTGAGCAAATGGCATCCTGTGGGATTGCTGTTGGGATTGGTGTTCATGTTGGATAAATGGGCTCCTAACAGACTTTCTTCAGCAGAGTTTTTAGTTGGGGATGCAACAGCACCACTTGCAGGGTTTCTTTCTGGCCTATAAAGCAAAGTTTAACAAAGAAACGTGTCCCAGAGGCCTGAGAACCTCTGAGAGTGCAGGGAGAACAGAAAGGGCTGTAAAGGGGATGGGCCAGGCTCTGTGGGCTTTTTTCTTTTTCTTTTTTCTTTTCCCTATTTGAGTGGTTTCCAGATATTTTTTCTCAACTTGAATAGTCAAAAGCAAATTGTGACTCTGTAATTCTGGCATTCCCAGTGTTCTGGCTTCTCCTGTGCCAGATGTCTGGGTCAAATATCTCCTGTCCCATAATTAAGTTAGGACCCATCAGTCCATAACAAAGAGTGATATGTCCGGTATGCATTCTGAGGCTAACTGACATCAAGGCAGTGCAACAGAGCGTAGCTGTTCAGGACATAGGATGGAAAACCCTAAATGAACCCTACGTTGATATATAGCCAGGGCATTGGGCATGGTAAGGTTTGTCTTACCAGAAGTCCTTTGCTGACCTGGCCTATGGTGAGACTACCAACAGAGCTTTTCCTACATGACACTTCATGTGGTTTTAACCGTTCTATATCCAAGTACTTCATGCTCTCTTTAATTTGAGAGGTTCACGTGCTGTCATGGGAGCTTGACTTGCATAGCAGCTGTAGTTGGGGTGATGGTGAAGTTCCTCCATGTTCTTGCTTGTATGGGATTTTCAACACAACTTTCTCTTGCCTTCCCTCTAGGCTCGTGTAGGAGGGATGGAGTTCTCCCCGGGGATGGTCTACATCTCTCCAGACAGCCCCCTCAGCTTGCCAGCTATCGTCAGCATTGCGGTGGCTGGCGGCCTGCTCATCATCTTCATCGTGGCTGTGCTGATAGCCTACAAGCGCAAGTCCCGAGAAAGTGACTTGACCCTCAAGCGTCTGCAGATGCAGATGGACAACCTGGAGTCCAGGGTGGCACTGGAGTGCAAAGAAGGTATGATGGGGGAAGAAGGTGTGATGTGGGAGAAGACTCCCACAGTGTCAGGAGACAGGGCTCCAGCCACAAAGCTTTGAGCCAAAATATCACCAAGAAATGGGAGTTGTGGGGTTGGCTTGGGCCTGGATTTAATCTGACTTTGCCCATTTTCCCTGAATCCTTTATTCCTCCACCTTGTCTTGCCTGCACCAGCTAACTCAGCATCCTGAAGGAGCCTTGGTCCTGAGGAAAGGTTATGTGGTGGGAAGGGTGAGCCTGTCTTGTCCACCTTCTTCCTCTCCATCTGTTGCTTCTGCATTTATACCCTAGTTTCATACACGTGGGTCTGAAGGCCTTTTCCATTGTGATGAGGGAGAGCTGGACTGTCATTGATGCATGCCTTGTTCCTTTTTTGTGTCAGCCTTTGCGGAGCTGCAGACGGATATTCATGAGCTGACAAGCGACCTGGATGGAGCTGGGATCCCTTTCCTTGATTACCGAACCTACACCATGAGGGTGCTTTTCCCTGGCATTGAAGATCACCCAGTCCTGAGAGACCTGGAGGTATGAACTTCTTCACTGAAAGGGTTGTGAGGCATTGGAACAGGCTGCCCAGGGAAGTGGTGGAGTCACCATCCTTGGAAGTCTTCAAAAGACGTTTAGATGTAGAGCTTAGGGATATGGTTTAGTGGAGGGCTGTTAGCGTTAGGTTGGAGGTTGGACTCGATGACCTTGAGGTCTCTTCCAACCTAGAAAATTCTGTGATTCTGTGATATGAAATCAACATCACCAGCTGCCAGCTCCTCTCATGCCCTGAATGCAAAAGATGTGCCAGTGGTGGGGACATGATGGCTTTCAATGCTGTGTCTTCCCAGGGACAAAATACCACCTCATTAAAAGTCCAAATTGAAAAGGGAGGGTGATTTTTTCCTATCTTAGATGTTAAATTCTGTTTGATCACTCATTTACTTAGAAGAGTCCCATACATCTATGTGCATTAGGTCTGCTGCTTTAAGATCCTCCTTGGTCTCCATCCTATTGGGGTTTATTCTTCACACTGTGCAGGGTCCAGAAAAACAGTCCTAAAGCAAAGCAGAATATCTGCCTATATCACAAATAACCTGCATTCTCTGAGGGAGATTCACCTTTGCTCTGTGGTTTGCAGTGAGGTGAGAAACCTCCAGGACCAATCTGCCCATAACCTGCCCACAATTTCTCCCTTCATCCCAGCTGTCCATACAGCAGTGGTGGGAGGATGGTGAGACACTGCCCAGCTCTGGGCAGGATCTGCTCAAGGGATGCCTGGCCCAGAGAAGCGGGTAACACACCACGGCCAAGGCCGGGGAGGTCCTTGGCTGAGCTTTCTGCAAAGTCTTTGGCAAGCTCTGTGCTTCAGAGAGGCTCTGGCATGTGCTGGTGAGATTGCTGGAGGCCAAGACTGGGGTGTGTTGGCAGGGAGGAGGAATAGAAGCTGGCGCAGGCAATACCATGCTTGGCTGTCTGTGTAATCAGAGGTTCCTGCTCCTGCCCTTCAGGAGAGCCAAACTTCATCAAACTATGTGGTGAGAACCATTAAAAAAATGATCTGGAAGCAATGAGGACTGTTGGGAATGGGTGGGAGGCTGCATTACACATTGGTTATTGTAGAGATTTGCCTTTGGGATGCAGGTAGAGTACCCTTGAGCTGTTTTCCCTATGGAAAAGCAGCCCAGCAAATGCAACAAGTGAGCACAAAAGATGAGGGGTGGTGAATTTCTTCCCTGTGTACATACACACATACAAATACTTTCATCATACCCACGGCCAGTTTCAACTTGTATATTCATCAGCCTCATCCAGCTGACCATAGAATGGCCTCTGAACCCTACAGAGTTTTTAGTATAGATGCTCCCATATGAATATACATGCAGAGAGACAGAGAGCCAACGTTTCAATCTGTCACCTTTGATCTCCCCTTCCCTTGATTTCATTTTTTTAAATTATTTTGTTGTATTTTTTCCCCTTAATCCTGTTTAAAGCTACTGTAGCTCTTTAGATGTCAACATCTTTGGCTACCAACAAACAAGGGAAGACAGTTTCCATTCTGCTCCTTTCTCTGTAGCACCTAGAAGGAGTTTATATTTATTGGGAAAAGGCCCCAACAGAGATCCTGCAGTGAGCAGGTCTTACTTATTTCCAGCTCATTTGCTAATTAACTGCTTCCAGATGCACTACAAAATACTTTTCTTGTTATTTTTTTTTATTTCTCCGTAATAACCCGGGGATAGACAATATTAAATGTTCAAGCAAGTGAATTAAAAATAATTATTAGCAGGATGGGTGGTAGTGGTTGGTTGGTTGGTTGTCTCAAGCTATTTAGTAAGTAATTCATTTGCTGTATGCAAAAAGAGTTAAGATCTCTTTAATTTCCAGAATAAAAAAGTAATGATTCTTTAAGGGGACTTGCATTACTCGGTTGTTTAAGCATGCTAACTTGTTTTGGATTAAAGTGCCAAAACTGGGTGGTTAATGAGTACTTGCCTTAGTGGCATGTGTTTCTCTGAGTTGTGACTCTCCAGCTTCCAGGGAAACTTTATGAAGGGCTGAAAGAGCTTCAGTGACATGGAGGAATGAGTTTGGAGTTCTCTATTTAGGACCACACTGGTGCAGCAGATAAAGGGATGTAGTATATACCCACAGAGTATGGCTTCATTTTGATCCAGAGGCAGAAGAGCAGGAAAGAGTAGTGCCCACTGCAGACTGTAGGATCTAGGGTCCAGTGCTGAGGTCCTAAATTATTCTGTATAAAAAGATAGTTCACTAGCCTGTCACAAATGAGAAATAAATCGGAAGCTTATTAACATCCCTGCCTCTGAACCACCTCACCTACCAAGCCCTGGGGTCCCATCACAGTAGGATTTCCAAAATAGGTCCCAGCTCTTTTGCTTTCTCACACCTTCCTCTAGCGAGTTTTTCAAACCAACACCCATGTTCTCCATGTTCACCACCTCAACTTCATCTCCTCAAATCATGACTCTTGGACCTCTTTCTCCCCTCACGTTCTTACTACTTCCCCCAGCTCCCTGAAGCAGAACCCCAAACCTGTGTCCTGTAGTCCCCACATTGCATCTTCCCTGTACCCAAGCAGCTGCTGAAGGGCAGCTGATGTGCGGTTACTTGCTGGGATGTGGTGGTAAGGAGACCTAGACAGGTCAGACCAACAGGAGACCCACATAACCTTTCCAGCATTGACTTAGACTGTTTTTCTCTGTAAGCAGGCATCTTGCAGAGATTAAAAGAGGTGTTAGGGGAGGACAGAGTGAGATTTCAGTCTGACTGCAATAAAAACACAATATGCTGTAGTACAGCATCCAGGCATTAGCAATCTCCACTAAATGGTCAGGGATGCAGGGATGGAAAATAATAATCTGGCTGTGGTTAGGAGGTCCCTCTGGCTCCCTAATCTTCAGATGATGCATGGACTCGCTTCCTTTTCACAGGACTATCCTGTAAAGCAGAAGGAAGTGCTTACCTGCCTTTTAGAGAATATATATATATATATATATATTTCTTTTAAATTGTCTTTGTCATTTGAGGCAGTTTTTCCTCTTTCCTGCCTTAGATCTGCCTTCTGCTTGATGTTGAAGTGTGTAGTTGGAGGAGATGGAGGGCTGAGGGCAGAGAAGTGTCAACGGGTGCACAATCCATTTGGGCATGGCCTGACAGTGGGCAGTGAGGGAAAGGTATAAACTCCTTGTCTTCTCATACAGGTCCCTGGCTACAGGCAGGAACGGGTGGAGAAAGGCCTCAAGCTTTTTGCACAGCTCATCAACAACAAGGTTTTCCTGCTGTCCTTCATCCGCACGCTGGAGTCCCAGCGCAGCTTTTCCATGCGGGACCGTGGCAACGTGGCTTCACTGATCATGACAGTGCTGCAGAGCAAGCTGGAGTACGCTACTGATGTCCTCAAACAGCTCTTGGCTGACCTCATAGACAAAAATCTGGAGAGCAAGAACCACCCCAAGCTGCTGCTCCGGAGGTAAAGATACCTGGGGCTAGACCGAGCTGGGAAGGGCAACCTGTGCTCTACTATAGCATGATAGTCCATTTTGGAGGAAAAGGACAAATTTGATTGATTTTGCTTTTTGCAGCAGGGTATGAAATCAGGATGGTGTACAGCCACAGCTCCCATGGCCCTGTAGGGTTGCCATGAAGCTGTGTGCGGGCAGGTGTGAATAAGGCAGGTAGGGCTGAATGAAAGTTGAACGAAATGAAAGAATGAAAGTTGAACTGCTTTCCCTTACTGGTTTGCTGCTCTCTGGCTTCATTCAAGACTTCCCAGCAGAGGGTTCTTTCCCTTTTTCAGTAAGTGTGTCTGTAGATCTCTCTCCATTTCATCTGCAACCAAAAACCAGGCGATAATTAAAGTTTCACTGCTCCCCTATCAGTAGATTTTAATGTGGATTTTCTGGAAAGCTTCATAAGGGCAGCAAGATCCCATGTTTCATAATCCTTATTTTGAATTTGTGTTCTACTTATATTACAAAGAACAGACCATATAATATACTTGATCTTTAAGGTGAGTAAATTGTCTGTTGCTTTATCTTGCCTGAGATTTGGACTGCCCTGCCATGCTTCTTGTGTCTGAGTTGCCTCCAGACACATGTGGAGTCTTCTTCAGCTGCATCGTGGGATCTCCTGACCCTTCCTGGGCATTGGCTTTGGGAGATGGTTAAAACCAGAAGGCAGAGCTAAGCAGGACAACAGAAATGGTTTCATAAATGGCACAAGTCTGGGTTTGTGCTTCCAGGCCAGATCCAAGGTCTAAAGGCCAGGGTTGTGTGGGACACCTTGAGTTACAAATCTACTGCTCTGCAATTAATGTACTTTCCCTGATTAGGGAAATTCAGCCCTTTCTCCTTTTAGGATGACGTTCGTCCTCTCCTTTCCATGGTCTGAATGAACCCTTCTGATTCAAGCCAGCACCTGAAGTAAAACCAGAGGGAGTCTACTGGGTACAAATGGCCTTTGCCACTGCTCAAAGCTGTGTTTGAGGGGCCCTGAGCTGATGACGATGGATGGCTCAGGCAGAAGAGAGGTCTGTGGTGCCTGCTGGAGAGATTTTCTGCTGGCACACAGCCCACCATGAAAAAAACAGAAAAAAAAAAAAAAAAAAAAAGCAGTAGGCACTTCCTGGCATTCAGGGCAGCAAAGCCAGGGGCAGAGACCAGACTTTACTGCCAGTTAACTCCCTGAGTCCTACAGCCTGGCTGCAAACTGCCCCCAAGCTGTCCTCAGGCTTCCTCTCTGTGCTTCTCCTCTGATGCTGGATGGCAGTGCCTTCTTCCAGTCGTGCCTTCACTTGATCTTCTCCTTTCTTTTTTCCTTTCTGCATCTCTTTGTCTTTCCTGGTTGTTCATTTGTGTTTTCTCCTGTCTTCTTCCTTTTTTTCCCCCTTCTTCCAGCTCTTTTCTAACTGTACTCCTATTTGTTGGAAATGCAACGTGGCCTTTAGAAGGAGAGACAGTGAACATTGAAGACACCTCCACTGTGTCAAGCTTTGAAAGCACAAGGAGAAGTCAGAGATGATATCCACTGACCCCAAAAGATCAAAGTTGCCTGGGCAACAATAATTTAACATCCTCTGCGAGGATGATAAAGTGTGGAGAGTGCTGGAGTTGAGGTTCATGCCATGATCAATGGGGAACAGTGGCTAGGTGACTGTGACTGAGGGGAATGCAGGGCAAACAGGCTGGTTTGGACAGAGACAGAGCAATGATTGCTGTAGGCAGAGGAAATGAGACCAACTTTATGCTGAAAGGACTAGGTAACCTAAAAAGCAAGCTGCAGCCCTAAGCAAGAATCCTTGGGTGGCCTTGGTGAAAGCTGGAACCAGCAAATCCCACTTTCACTCATTCAAGCAAGGACTCTTGTTTGTTTTTTTTTTCTTGAACAAAATCGTTGTGTGTACTGGAGCCAACACAAGCTTATTCTTTGTTCCTGGTTTCCAAACCAAATTAGCAAGTCCAAGTTAGTGATTCTGTAGGAAAAGTTCACCCTGAAGATTCAGGATGGATTTTTTCCTTGGTTGAGGCTAGAGTTAAAGGGCTACAGGAATAGTTCTGTGAATGTGCCACATTGACACATTGGGGAGTATAATCACTCCCAAATACCAGGGAGATTATCATTACCTGATAAAAGCTCCTCGTATGTGATAGATTTATCCTCCCTGAGCATCTCTGAGAAGGCTTCCTAACTTGTCATTTCTCTCATTGATGGACAAACTGCAGAACAGACATGCAGGGATTTCCCTGGTCACAGGAGAATTAGTAGGGCAGTAAGGACATGCCTGAAGGTTTCCTAAATCCAAAGCTAAAACAGAGACTCTGGGATGTGCTTATTCCTGATGGTGTCATGCCTGACTTTCCATGGGGCTAGAGACCTGGGCAGTAAGATGCAAGATGCCAATCTTTCAACCAGCCCTTTGATATGGCTAACATGACTAACTCATTTCTGATTTGTTTTTTGTCTTGGTCTGATTTTAGGACAGAGTCCGTGGCTGAGAAAATGCTCACCAACTGGTTCACCTTCCTCCTGTACAAGTTCCTTAAGGTAAGAGAAGCAGCAGGCCTGGCTGAACAGCTGCTTTAATGCATTGCTTCTTGGCAGGGTTCAGCTGGGGTAGCATTGACTTTGCAGGATGCTCATCAGCAAATGAGTGAAATCAGCTGTGACACCCTCTGAGCCCTCCTACTACTTCTGGAAGGTCTCTTTTGGGTGATAGGTAATAAAAAGGAGGCTTTCAGCCTTTGAGACCTCTTTGTCGGGGGGTGTAGGGATAGGACATGGAGAAAGGCTTTAAGCTACAAAAGAGAAGGTTTAGATTACATATTAGGAAGAAACTCTTGGATTTTTGCCTAAGAAATTCTTGGAGTGAAGGTAGTGAGGCCCTGTTGTAGGCTTCCCAGAGGAGCTGTGGCTGCCACATTCCTCGGGGTGCCCGAGGCCAGGCTGGATGGGGCTGGGGGCAGCCTGGATTGGGGGGAGGTATCCCTGCCATGGTAAGGGTTGGAACGAGATGGGCTTTGAGGTCTCTTTTAACCCAAACCGTTCTGGGATTCTATGATAATTGCTATTGTACCATACTAAGATCAAGCCTTTTGGAGGGAGGTAACTTTTTACCTTGCCTTAACTCTCAGCACTGTTGCTAGATCTCCCTATTACACCGTTTGGACAGGATAGCCACCCTCTGCTTGGAAATTCAAAGCTTTACAAACCAGTCCCATTCCCCTGAGCTGTCCCAAACCCCAGGAACAACCAGGCTGAATGCATGGGGAAGTTTTGAAGGTCCCTGGAAGGTAATTTCAGTGCCTTTAGTATCAGATTCACACTTGCAGCTGAGAGGAAAGGATACAAGGAGGTGATTTTTGAAAGCTTTTATAATAGTCTTCCCCCCCACTCAGCTACTTGTCTTCTTGCCTTAGCCTGAGCAGTGGCCTGATAAGGGCAAGAGACAGGCACACACTAGCAATATGTTGCTGGCAGATAAGCTAATTAAGAGGGAGACAGGTGTATGAACTGAGAAAGGGGCCACTTGGCTTCAGATTATTAACTTGTTGTTGCTGGGATTTACGCCAGAGGAAAATGACCTCGCTCGGTGAGTTGGGGCACAGCACAAGAGGGGAGGGCAAAGTGGGAAGGAGGGGAGAGAGGACAGAGGCATGAAAGAGAAGAAAGAACAAGGAGGGGTGCATGGACACGAGTGTGCAGAGGGAGAGCAGCAATAGGAGAGGACAGGAAAGGAGTCGGAAGGGTGGATTGGGAGTGAATGAAGGGAATGGGACATGAGGAAAGCTGGTGCTTTGTGGGCTCCTTGTTGCTGTCCCAGGCTGGTCCCTACACACCCAACATCACCGGTGCAACCACACAGCTCCAGGGGTGCATCTCCCCTGTGTCAGGAGCTGCTGCTGCCCAAGCATCCCTGTTTGCCTCCAACATGAGACTGCTCAGGGAGAGTGTGACAGACACCCAGGATGGGGCACCAGTGGTCCTAACCCCTGCCAAGCCCTGCCTCCAGGTCCTCCAGGACCCATCCCATTCCCTGTTCTGGTGCAAAGCTCTGGACCAGAGGTTTTCACCTCTGTCCCTCCTGGTTGACCTGGTCGTTAACTCTCATCCCTGCAGGAGTGTGCTGGTGAACCTCTGTTCTCCCTCTTCTGTGCCATCAAGCAGCAGATGGAAAAGGGTCCCATCGACTCAATCACTGGGGAGGCCCGGTACTCGCTGAGTGAGGACAAGCTTATCCGACAGCAGATTGATTACAAGACACTGGTGAGTGCTCTGAGCATGCTCTCCTATGAACTTGTCCCACCTTCTTCTAGAAAAAGAGCATTTTGAGGAAAGAAGTCAGTGAAAGGCATGTTGACCTCCAGGACAATTTCTTCTTGCAACCCAGCAGGATAACCCTGCTGAGTACCCACTAGTTGCATCCCCTGTTACAGCAAAGTTTGTGGCTGAAGTATCTGTTTGCAAAGCATGTTTGCAAAGATGACAGCTTCCAATTTACCTCCATGGTGCCCTATCCCATGCCCAGACCATCTCCAGTTCCCCAAGGGCATTGTCTGTTGGGTGAAGAGGTCTGCACTCATTGCAGGTTAGGCTGACAATCCTTTACCATTTTTTTGGGTTAGGTGAGGTCCAGGAGCACTGGAAGACAAGTGTGAGCCTTGGGTCATGTGAATGCCTGTGAAAGTGTAGACAATGGGTATGAACAATTTGTTCTGGTAGACAAACCATTTCCTACATTTACCCCTTTTCCTTGAAGTGATGCCCATCCCTCTGAGTCCTAAGGTCAAAGGTAGTGGTCTTCCTCCAGCAGAAGCATGGGGTTGTCTCTGCAGTTGTCACCATCCTGAGATCTTCAGCAGGAGGACTGTGATGTCCACAGTGGGGTTTCTTCCTCCTCATGCTTGAGACCACCTGGAGGTATTTTCATCCCCCTTCTCTCCATCCTCTCCCTGGGGCCCCAGCACCAGTGGCAGAGCTGCCCAATGCCCAGACTGGGCACACAATTACAATTTCTTTGACCTTCCTTGGGTCTTAGCTCAGATGGGCTGACTCCACAGATGTCTTTTTCTTCACTGACTACGATCTAGAGCCTAGCTTCAGTTGAATCCAAGTCTAATGAGCGGGTAGACTTCACTCTTAAATGAGACTGCAATTTAATTTGCATTCTAAAAATGGGACTTTCCTATTAAATCACCAGGGTAGTGCTTCTTTTCTATTAGATGTGGTTGTCTGGCAATTTGGAGGCCTGATCTTACATGGAGAGAGTGAGCAAAAGGGAGAAAAATGCAGGCACAGAGTGATCACTTTCACCGAAGGAAATCCCTCCTATCCTTTTAGGCTTGATATAAAGCAGCCAGCAAAGGGTAGTAATTATACATCAGCCTGAACAAAGCTCTCCTCCATTCACTTTGTGTTGTTTGATGTTAATCAGCTCTCCCTCTTACATCTCAAGAGCAGACAAATATATCCTGATAGGAATCTTAGCAGATTTACAGAGATCAGCTTTGGTGAAGGAGATTAAGAAGAAACAGAATATGAATAAGATTGTTCTTCCTTTCTGTTTCTCCTTATTTCTCTTATAATTTGATCTTCCCCTACCTTTTTTAAGCAAGCATTATTCTGTCATCTTTTGTCAAAAATATATAGTAATGAAATAAAGCAAGAACTGATTCAGTGTTTGTAATATAAGAATCCCCTGAATGTCTCCTGTTCTCTCCCAAGCATCTGGTCACCACTATGAATTTGTAGTGCATGTAGCTAAAATTCATTGGGTTGTTCATGTTTCATGAGTGCTAGATGGTTGCTGAATTGAGTTAAATCACAAGTCTAGCAATGTGGCACATTGAAACAGTCTGTTTATTGTCGTTATTCCAGGAAGGCAAGGCCAGGGCTTCGTTGGAAGGGGGTTATTCTATAGTTTTCATTAATCATGACCAAATATTTTAAGGCACGATTTCAAATATGGTTTGAATGAAAAGCAAATCCAAAGAAACTGACTTATCCAGGGAGACAAAAGGAGACAGAGCAATTTCAGACATCTGGAATTACTGATTTTACAATATGCACCTCATTCACTAAGTTTAGATTGTTTTGATCTGATTTCTTTCCAGACCAGATAGTTCCAATTTGCTGTGTGCCAGGTCCTAGAGTTCTCCAAAGAAGCAGTCCTCAGTGGGCTAAGGTCTTTGATATTTGCATAGCAATTTCTGTACATACAAGGGATTTTTCAGTCCAGGGGAAGCTAAGGTAGTTACAGATGTGATTTGTTAGAATAAATGTGCAGCAGCTAAACAGTAGGTCTTCTCCCAAGCTGTATACCTCAGAGAAGCTCCCTCTGGTGCTAATGTCTTCTCTAACAGTCAGCGACCATCATCTCTGGTCTGCAGTGTTATTAAAAGCCCAGCTAGATTATTGCACCTATGAAAGACGAGAAGATTTCATCCCTGCTGGCTACCATCTGCCTTTGCCAGAATCCGCGATTTTTTAGCCATTCACCAAACCAGAGCCCAGCTGTAAAAACCTCGCTCCCTCCTGCCACTGCTCCACTCTCACCGGGAGATGAAAGACTATCCATCTCCTGCATCAGCTTCATTTCTCTTGACACAAATAACGCAGAGGAGCAAAGGCCTCGATGTGTGTCTGAAGCTGTCAAGAGGATTGGATAATTAGTGCTCGGGGGTGGCAGGAGGGAGCTGCCCAATGCATCTTGAGCAATGGCATGCTCGGCATGGTCCCTGCACACCTCGGTGGCTCCAGCGCTGAGAGTCTAATCGGATCATCTCCTCTGACAACATACTCCAGGGTAGATAAATATGTTTTGAGCTCTATTTTGTTAAGGCCTTTCAAGGAGTTAAGCTACGAACGAGATATCAGAGGGGTTTCTTGTGCTTGGCTTCATTGTGGGGGGTCCTTCTCCTCCTTGCTTTCTGCCAAGACTTGTTGTGTGCTAGCCCCATGGGACCTTTCTTACCCTAATGTAGAAAGGAAAGGAAGATTCTTTGGGACAGAAACTGTATTGATACCCTGGTCCCTGGGCAAACCACCCAAATACGGCAAAGAGCTCAGGACCAGGGTCCTGAATCCTTTAATCCTAAACCACGTGTTTGTAATTTAAATGCCAGTAATCCACAGCGGAGATCAGGGCATAGTTGTGCTAAGTATTGCATGTTTATATACACTTAGAGACATTTTGTGGCTGGAAGGGCTGACAGACAAAAAATTAAAGAGCCCAAGGATGTAGAAGAAGGTTGATAAACATAAACCGAGTGAGATGACATGGCCCAAGGTCATGAAAAGTCAGAGGGAGAGCAGGGCTCACAGATTACTAGTGCGCTTGCTCACAGCCCCATATCTTTTCGTGTTGACCCCATGACTATCACCATTGTTTTGCTACACTGACACAACTCTCAATGCATAAGTTGCATTCATGCAGGCAACTGACCTGAACCCAAGGTGTTTGCGTTGGTGCTGAATCACTCCACAGAGTTTATTCTGACTGGCATCAGCTCAATCTACTTTAGGTGAGCTCAGATCAATGGCAGAGACTTGCAGAGTAACCTGGTCACCAGAGCCATATGTGACCCCCTTGGCACTCTCAAAAGAGCTTGTCTGGGCTCTCATCACCATTTCATTTCCCTACAGATGTGTAGTGGGTGGGGGGCCGCTAATAACCTCAACACCGAATGCATTTCAGCAGTGCTTTTTATGTATAGCTCTGTGATCCTTTGAGATGAAAGATGCCACAGAACTGTAAATCTCTGCCATTGTCATTATTATCTGAATTGGTGCTTCTTCAATACTCCTGGAAGTGACATATAAATAATAGCATTATGATGTAATCAATATCTCATATTTATATCTACCCTTTCATCCAGAAAGATCACAGAGCCCTTTGTAAGCAGTATCTTCACAAGTCCCTCTTAGTTGAGCATAACAGCACCAAAGGGAGCCTAGTGAGCCAATACATAATTATACTGATATGATTTCACCCTTTTCAAGCCACCTTCAGATCCCACAGTAGGTTAGGAACCTATTGCATACTACGGACAGGAATTTATGGTCAAGGTAGAATTTATCTAGGTCACCAAAACTAACATGCCTGCACTTGTAAAAGTTGCACAAGAAAATTTAATGACCCTATGTAGCCAGAAGCTTCACTGAACACTCCAAGTGCAAAGGTGTGTTAGGTTTATAAAAGTTTATAGACTTCACACTCCTGTAACTTGAAGAGAGCAGAACACTTGACATAGACAGAGCCAAGTGTTAGTGGGCAAATTGCTGTTAGACACGCTGTTTGTTTAAAGCATCCCTCCCCACCTCCTCACCTCATATGCTTTGCATTTATTCTTGGATACAGTCTTTAGAGAAAATGATATTCTTCTGAGAAATCAAAGGCCTCTCTAGTTGGGTCAATTTTCTTGTTCTATATGTGAAGCTATAAGACTTTTTGTTGTTTTTCTTCTGTATATCTATTTTATTAAATCCCTGCATTTCAAATTAATAACATTTTAATGAGAAGGGTCTTGGGTTGTCCTATGACTGCTCAGAAGAAGGCCCAACTTAGAGCTGAGAGATTGAAGATTACTTTTACCTAAATTGTCAAAGGCAGGTGACAATGCAAGGAGACTACTATACAAGTAGGTCACCTTGCCGGATCTCTAGGGAGCAGGGAATGGCTCAGAGGCCAAGGAAAGCTCTGGAGAAACCCTTTGGATTCCAGGTCGGTTTCAACCAGAGTCTGGGCTGGTAGCATTTTTAATGTTTTTTTTTTTTTTTTTTTTTTTTTTCTCCTGAAAACAGTGTGTTAATGACAAATGTCTGGTACCACTTCGGTGAGTGCCATTTTTACTGATCACACCAGAACCTGAACTGGTACTCTTGGGCTTTCTGTTATTAAGAATAGCAAAAATGCCAAGGAAATGAGGCTCAAATCTAAGGGACTGCTCCCACAAGTACAATGGGTTCACCTCAGAGAGACAAATGGCGTGAGATATATGTTCAGAAAACCCCTCAAATTATCCCCAGATCACTGGCTGTAGCATCTGGGAACTCACAGCTCTTAGCTGGCAGGCAGGTCCTGACTTACCCTTAATCCACTGGACACAGATAAGTGATAAGAAATGACCCCAGGGCAAGGGATTGAGGGCAGCCGAAAACTGGATGCATGAAAAACCCCTCTGTGAAACCTCTGCTGTGTCAGAAAAGGGAATATTCTTGGTACGCATTTTTCCCCTTAATCCATCCTAGATCCCTCTGGTTTGTAGGATGCAGGGACCTGCCAGAAGGTTGCTGTGGAAGCTTGAGCACAGGGTACCTGCGTTGCTGTGGAATTTATGGTGTCTCATGCCTCTTTCTCAGGTCCTGAGCTGCGTGAACCCTGACAATGTGAACAGCCCCGAGATCCCGGTGAAGATCCTGAACTGTGACACCATCACCCAGGTCAAGGAGAAGATCCTCGATGCCATCTTCAAGAACGTGCCCTGCTCCCACCGGCCCAAAGCTGCTGATATGGACCTGGGTACGTGAGTGCACAACGGGCCCTGAATGCCCCAGGGCTGGGGGAAGAGGTGAAAGAGGAGAGGGGAGAAGGGAGAGAAGAGACAGTCAAACTCAACCCAGACTATTTGCTGTGCCAAGTGCCACCTCTCCAGACTCACAGTACCCCTGGTACTTGGGCAGGGCATCAGCAACAGTGAGAGGGCAGAAGAAACTGATTAAATTGATGCGCACACTCCTGGCTTATGAAAGCTCTACTGCTCTGACCTTGAGGACTTGAAATGATCAGTAGCCACCCTGATTTTCTGCCCAGAATTTGGCTTGATCAAGGGTATGGAAAAGGCACATCCTGCCCAAATCCCCTGGAAGAAGAGCACTGAAAACACAGGGTGGTGTTGTCAGAAGTGTTCAGGCAGCTCAGATTTATTCCTAGCTCTTCTCTGAGCAGTGAGGGCTTGGATTATGCATGTCTTCTTGCTGAGACAGTCACAGCCCAAGCAGTATTAATTTCTCATCATGTGGGCACAGGAAAGAGGATGAAGCATCCTCCGTTCAGTGGGCTGCATCCATCTCACCCTTGACTGCTTCCCTCTCCTGCCAGCACCCCTCCACCAACAGCAGGGCTGGGAGCTTCTGCTGACATTTCTTTTTTTTTTGCAGAGGACAAGGAGATCAGCAGTCATGTTTTAAAGAAAGATCAGTCCCTCTGTTTATGAATTCATGCTTTTTTTTTTTTTTTTGCTCCTTCATGAGATGCTCTGCTTGGGGGACGAAAAGAGCTGCAGTAGCTTCACTTGGATTTTAAGCTCTGGGGCACACAGGAGCTGTACAGCCTAGCACAGGGATGCCTTTGGGGCCAAAATCAGTTTCTGCCCCAAATCTGGTGCAAGGACACTGGGGGAAGTGAAATATCTGAAGCTGAGTCCGGGTTAGATCTGATACCACACCTGGAGGCTGCTATGAGAGGATGTAGAGCAATCTGCTCAGGACAACGATGAGGAGTCTGGCACGGGGCTGTATTGTGTGAGGCCATCAGCCAGAATTTGCCCTCAGTGACCTTCAGTGGAAAGGACTTCAGTGGAAAATGATGGAGTCTATAAAAGTCGGCAGAGTAGAGGAGGAACCTAAAGGAGGAGGAATGGACCGATGCCAAGAAACAATTCACAGCAATAACAGAGGCAGAAATGAGAGGTCAGGGATTAAAGTTAAGTGTGTTTGTGTGTGCATTTGTGTAGGGGAGGAGGGATTCCTGACAGAAATTGCAGCAAGATTCCTGCTCATGAAAGGCAGTTAGAATAACAAAACGAGCTGCCAAAACCAGCAGTAATAAAGAACAGATCATATACATCATCAAAAAAAAGGACCCGAGTTGATTTTGGAGCTGCTGTGAGTCAGCAGGGGAACGCTGAGTGCAAGGGTGAGCATCAGGCCAGGTAGGGCAGGGAACCAGAACACAAAAAATGTGGGGAATGGGGTTTACAGCCAAAACCATTGACCCAGCTGGTGCTGGATGGTGACCACAGAGCCCATGAGGATTGAGTCTCGCGCTGGTTGTGGGTGGAGAGTGGTTTGTTCCACTGCTGGGATAAATATGTACTTGAAGGCAGGAGTTTTCCCTGCATAGAATTTCTAGGTTGGAAGAGACCTCAAGATCATCGAGTCCAAAAATTTGCATATTGCAAATACAAGGAAGACTTTGGAATCCAGTTTTATTGCAGCTCTGGCAGCTGAGAGGTGCAGAACAGTGTGCACACAGGGTCTTAAGTGGAGTCTGACAATTTTGCATCCAGTGCTTGGCAGATGTAAGTTATTTTGACCTTCCGAGGACCAGTAAGTTCCAGAAAGTGTTTATGAGCATTTACATCCCTACCAGAAGGGCTGGACACAGACTTGTCCATACAGACGGGAGACTGCTTGATGAGCAGCTGTTTAGCCTCTAGCACTGATGATGCAGTTGGTAAAATACATATATAAAAATAACTAGGGGAAAAAAAAAAGAAACTAATATCTTCTCATCTAGGAGAAGAGTCTTGCCAGCAATGATATTTGCAGGCTCCTTTAGCACAGCAGTTAATAAGGTGGGAGGAGCAGGGCTGGCATGAGTGAAGCAGGGACAAGAGGACACGTACATCCAGCCACAGCTCCTGCCCAGCCTCTTCGCAGGAAAAAGCTATTTGCTGGCACCTGGCATCCTTTGGGGACAGTGAAGGCAACAAAGGGGGGAAGCAGAAAGCAGCGGTGACAAAAGACAGCAGCACAGAGCTCTCAGGATCAACCTGCCCCAGGCTGAATGCTCAGAATTGTCAAAGGTGGCTGGATCAGCCCCGCCAGCCCATGCTAAACAGTGGGTCGGAGCAGATGATTATCATCTGCCTTTGAAATCGATGGTTTCCTACACACCAGCACAGTTTTCTATTACCGTTGCAATTTTCCAGGCTTTCTGTCCGTACCAAGGCCAGATTGCTCACATGAAGAAAGCAAACAAGCTAATGAGTTATTTGGAGTTGTTAAATGCAGGGTAGCTGCAGGCAGAGTGACTTGTACGTGTGGCAAATGTCATAATGTTTTGCAGTTACCCAGACAACTCATGGAGGGGGTTGTCAGCTGAAAGCACTCATTTTGGACACCCCGAGGTTACATTTTAGTCCAAAACCCAAACTGCAGCCCTTGGAGTACAGGCTTCTTTCTACCACGGCTATTTCTGTTATTATTATCCTTTAAAGCCCTCTCCACAAAGAAAAGAGCCCATCTTTGGGAAAGCGTTAGGGTGTGAGGATCACAAAACAGAAATTTGGCTCCACGCTGAGGCATTCACTCTTCCTGGAGCCTTTTGGAAGGGGCTGCTGAGGTGGTGGGGGATGCTGGTTGAGTGCCTTGCACTTGGTGATGCTGGCTCAGGCCAGGACAAGCTTTCAGTGCCTCACCAGCAGTGCAGTACTGATGTATTGAGTTTAATCTCAAGGAGCCATTTAAACAGAGTCTAACTCTAGGATATATAAGGTAAAGCAGAGTACTTGCATATACAGAATGAAATATTTCCCATGTCTGGTATAAACTTTTTCTTTCCAACTGTGATTGTCTTTTCTCCATGCTAGAAGCAGAGCTGAGTTTCTCCTCTTTTCCTCAAGGTCATCACTTACTGGGCACTTCCCCACTTCTGTTTCCCACCCAGCTGGTTTTATTCCAACCCATAACAAGGAAACAAAATGTTTTATTCTCATATTTCTAATCCCAATCTTTTGTGGAAATTATAGGAAGTGATGAAATACTCCTAGGAATGGAGGACTAAAAGCAGCCCATGACAGACAAATCCTTCTTGAACACAAGTGATCATGAACTCGGCTTCAATCATGGACAAGCTAGATGCATTTGTTCCACTTGCCACTGCTAGGCACAGCCAGAAACCTTTTCATAGCCCTTCAAATAAGACTTCAGGTCTTTAGGAAAAGTGTGGGAAGCATTGTGCAGTTATTACAGATGACCAAAATGAATTGCATGCATTAAGACCCACAAGTGCCTGTAAAGAGTAGGGTAACTGATGATGACCAGCTCAGAAGAAGACATCTGGAATAAGCTGAGAGGTCTTCTAGCCCTGGGTGTTTCAGTTGCCCCTGAAAAATCTCTGCTGCTCTTTTCTTCCTTGTTCACTGGGCACCTTCAGGGTGACCTGGATCAGAGAGAAGGCACAAGGGAAGTGGAGCATTTTCTGTAGGAGGTGCAGGAGGACATCTCCCCCTCTCCCACATCCCTACAGAATCATTCCATAGCCAGGTATTGATACAGCTCAGACAAACCCCTCTTCATCAGTTTTCCCTGGAATTTCCTTTTTTCCTAGCCAAGTTGAAGAGAAAGGTTGTTCCTTAAGAAAAAAAAAAGGAAAAAAAAAATAAAAAGAAAAAAAGGAGAAAAAAAAAGAAAAGGAAAAAAAAAAAGAGAAGAAGAAGGGGAAAAAAAAAGAAGTAATTCCTGCGTGCAATAAAAAGATACACTATCTGCTGAATGAAATATAAAGGCTTCACAGCAGCTGTCTCCTGAGTTTGCATTTACCGCTGCTCCTGATTGGGAGGCTTGATAAAGATAATGGGATTTTTTACCTCCCTCCCCCTCTCCGGAAGGTGGAAGTGTAACAAATTGGATTGGAGTGTGTCTCTCCTTTGTGCCGGCTCGCAGAGGAGTGAGCAGATCTGATGAGAGAGGGGACGGGGCGCTGCCAGCGAGGACAAAGCTAACACTTTTCACTCAGTGCTGTGAATAGGGATGTCATGGTCACCTTTCCCTCCTTCGTGCCCTCCCTACCCATTTATCTGCTCCCAGCCATCACATTTCCTTGCAGATCCTTGTGTGGCCACCTAAGGTGGCACCTGTAGGGACGAGGAGTTGTGAGATTGGGGAGAGCTGTGAGGTTAGGGTGAGCTGGGGGTCCACACCTGGGGTCCAAACGCTATGTGGGTTTGTGTCCCTCCCCAAAGATGAGTCAGAAAAGGCGACTACAGAAATACGTAGGGACCTGATGGAGAGAAGTCAAAGAGGCACCATGGGGACCATGAGGAAGGCACACAGGGGACACACTGTGACAGCAGAAGTGGCTTTGGCACCCTGCAGAGCTCTTTATAAAAGCACCATTTCCCATCCCAGCTCAAACTTCTTCATTTTTTACTCTTCCAAACAACATCTGGGACCAGTTAGTTTCTGGGGATCCTGTCCAGGGGGCAATGGACAGAGAGTATCGCCCTCAGACATCACAAGGATAATATCGGCGAGGTCCTAAGGAGCTGGAGTAAATGAAGGCCAGTTTAGGATCAGTGCTTAGCCAATGTAACCTTTGCTTACTCTTGGAGTATCTCCTGCCAAAGTAACACCCAGCAATAAACAGAGCAGCTGTCCTCTCCCTGCTAATTTAAATGAATAATAAAGGCAAGGGCGTCTTTCCCAATGCATTTTAATTAAGTGATAAGAAAACTGCTGAAACCAGAAGAAATTTGCAATGGTCCTTGCATTTTTATATTAGGAGAAATAAGCAGGGGTGGCAGGTGATGTCTCCATATCCAAGAGTTCATTTTAATTAACTCCAGCAGTTGAATAGACTTTCTGCTTGGGCTCTTGCTCAACTGTGTGTGGCTGGGTCACTGTGACTGAGACGTGACCACCAAAAAGGAAGCTTTGGATGGTTCAGATGGGTTGTGGTGAACCAAAACAACAATGGCTGGTGTCACAAAATTATGTTACGTTTCTCCCCTTTTGGTCCCAATTCCAAAGCTAAGGGCCTCCTGCTCTCCATCACTTCTGGACTTGAGTGGCAAGAAGTATTTTGTGAGCCCTGATGGAGGCAAACTGGTCCCAGTAAAGGGTCTGGTGCTGCACCGACCAAGACTCTGCTCTGCCCCAGGGGAGCCCTGTCTCTGGCTAGGTCTTGGAGTTATATCTCAAATATCCAAAAAGTCAATGTCCATGCTGTTAAATGAAAGAGGGCTGGTGAGTAATTTCTGTCCCTGAGGCAAGTGACATTCATTTGCTCGTGTCATTTGGTGGTGGCTAACATATGCAAGGGCAGGTGGGCATTGGAAGTAGCCACGCTGGAGAAAAAACTGAGCCAGGGAGTGAGCTACGAGTTAAGCACTGGGGATAATCAGGGAGCCAAAGCACCAGGACTTGCTTTGTTCAGCTGTGCCATTGGAACAACAGCTCCCTGGTCACTGATTTATTCATCTGTATGATCTTCAGCACTGTGTGCTGCTGTGCAGTGGCCTCAGACCCCTCATCTCTGTAGGCAACTGCTCTGTGTCCTGATCTCTGCATGGTTCGGTGTCACTCTTTAAAAGGGTGGCTGTTTCATGTGCAAAAGTGGCTTTGTGATAGCAGTATTTTTTTTATCAAGGGTAAAGAAACTGGTCTGAATAACCGAGGACTTGACTCTGAACTTTGCCACAAGGCTATGATTTTTGTGTATTCCCTGAACCATCTATCTGAACCTTTCATAATTCTTTTGTCCCTTCTTTCCCTCCTTTGTGGGCTCTGGACATTTATGCGTTTATGTGTTGTGTATGGTTGGAGGCATCAGTCATAGCACAATGGCAATGACTGATACGGTGCTACATGGATGCAACCTGCACGTGTGACACCATGAGTTGTAAGCACAGGGCTTAGAAGGCTCTGAGATGCTCTGAATGGCAGAATTTAATCATTCCATGTCCCTGTTCTCCTTGTAGAGTGGCGGCAAGCAAGCGGGGCAAGGATGATCCTGCAGGATGAGGACATCACAACCAAGATAGAGAACGACTGGAAGAGACTCAACACGCTGGCACACTATCAGGTAACTGAGGGAGAGGATGAGTAACAGGTAGATCGGTCAGGAAAGTGAAAAGGAGAAGGGTAAAATGTTGTTCTCCAAGATGCAGAGGTAGACAGTGGTTGAGTGGGCAATAAATGAGCAGAGCTCCTGTAAATGAGCACGTCCATCCTGTAGGAACCATTGTGAACCTCACTGGAGATGAAGATAAGGGAAGAAATATGAAGATAAGGGAAGAAATAAGATTGTCTCTCCCCAAGGAGGGACAGCCCTGGTGAGCAAAGGATGAAGAGAAGCGTTAGTCATGAGGACAGCATGAGTTAACATTTCTTACGTTGACAGACAGCAAACAAGCTCTTCCCTCCTCCTTTTTTTCCACTGCATCAAAGGCCTTGTAATGCCAGCAGAGTTCAGAAAGATGGACAAGACAAAATGGAAGAGAAGGAGGCTTGTTGTCTGGAAGAAGGAGGAGGAAAGCAGCATGACTAGAGACAGAAGTGCGATGGAGGTGACAGTGGTATAGGAACTGTTGGTTTTAATCTCTGTGTGATTTGCCTTGGGACAAGGCTTCTCTTCATCTGTGCATTACACTGAGATCCATAACAGAGGGCTAAAGAAGTCCAAAAATATCTCACACAAGTGGTAGATTTAATGAAAAAAAATGGAGTTTAGGTCAAAAGCTCCCCCAGTTCTTTCCTCCTTTGACCAAAAAAAAAAAAAATCATTAAGTTTAATCCGATGTTGACAATTCTATCATTTCCTCAATCACACCTCAGCAATGTGTGTTTTAAAACAAGGTTTATTTTTATATATATTTTTTTTTCATTTAAGAACTGACCTGAGGAAGCAGCAGGCAATAATTTGAAAAGGAAACAAAACTTTTCACTTTAGGTTGACTGAGAATTGCTGGCTGACTCCCCAAGACTTTTCAAGGGGGACAGGGCAGGGTTTCTATTTTATTCCACCAACAAACCAAGGATAATTTTCTTTCCTTTCTGTGCTTTTTTCAGTTGTTTGCTCCAGGCAATGAGCTCCCAGGTCTATGGATGAGCGGGGGCAGAACAAGTCCTCAACCACTGGGGTGCTGAGCTCTGCATTGTTTGACTTGGCTGTCCTGAGGGCAGACAGATCATTCTGGGACAGACACTGATGTTCTTGCTGCCTCAGTTTCCCCATCTGGAATGTGGGGCTAAAACTACAAAAAGCCTGTAATTGCCTTCCATGATTGCTGAGGGGCTATTTAATTAGCCTCCGCAGTGCTTTGAAGATCAAAAACTCCATGCAAGTGCTAATTATTATTATTACACAGACAAGAGTTAAAAGTTGTTAGCAGTATTTTTTTTTTCACCCATCTCCTTTTTTATGATGTCTTATTTATCACAGATATTCCTGATATGGCTCCTCTGTGCCAATGGCTTGTTAACATTTCTGATATGGGACCCACGTGAATCACCTATCCGTAGAAATGGAAGGTCTGGCTCATTTCAGAAAGCTGTTTTCTGTTGAAATGCTATCCCATGACATCCTAGAGCACACCCCCCCCTAGCCCTGCTGCTTTCCCCAAGCTGAGACCCTCTGAAACAGCAAAAAGAAAGAAGTCGTGGTGGTCAGATCTGCCCAGCAGTGCATTTGTCATGTGCACGGAGAGATTGGCAGGGTCAGTCAAAGTGGAAAATGTAGATATTTCCCTCTGACCCAAGTACCTAGATGCTACCTGCAATCAAGTTAGGAAGAATAGAAAAGTTCACATTAGTTTTCCCAATTTTATATCATAAAAATCCAAATTCCTAAGATCCTAAATAAGATGTAATCTCTTCTGGTCCCTGACACCACTGCTAGTTTGACTTAAATATATACATAACATAGAAACCTCCCTTCACCTCTCCCTTCATTATCAAATATGTTTCTCTGGAAATCTCAACAGCACCTCAGTAAGGCTGATACTTGTGCTTATGTCAGGCCATATAAGAATGGCTGATTTGGACAAATTTCCTTCCCTTGGAAGCTGAAATAGTAGAGGAATGACTTGTGAGATTTGGGGACCTAGATAGCTGATCCTTAAATTCTGATAGCTCTTGGTATAAAACACTTACCCAACTCATAGTCCTAACCTAGATTCTCCAGTTTCCCTGTACTCATGGGACCTGGGATCTCTAATTCCTGTTTCGCTGTCATAGTCCAGACCTTTTATCAGCTTAGCTCCCAGGTAAGTGGATGGTTGTCCACTGTGAAAAATGACCTTGTAGTATCTCTAACCTTTCCTGAAGTAATACTGTGGTCACAAGCTACCTTAATCACTTCAGTTATGGATGAAGACAAGGTGTTTTATTCTACTCATGCTCCTGTCCTGCATGAAAGCCTCCTCACGAAGAGCCTATGGTCAGTTTTAGAGGTCAATGCAAAACTCACGTTGTCATCCCTGGGCTTTCGCTCAGGATCCGAGTGGGTCATTCTGCTTTGCCATCAGTTGTCCCAGTGCCCAAGTCCAAGCTTCTAGTGATGCAACAACAGATTTTTTCCCCTTTTTGTTAATAAACCCACTGAAGAAAACATTTAAAGCTTTGGTACAAAATTTCTGTCTTGCTTACAGTGACACAGGCTTACAGTTCAGTCTCTGCTGCTTGAATTCCAGCTGTCCTTGGCACGCTCCTCAGCCAGTTCGCAGAAGCTTGTTGACAGAGCCCATTTTTCTCTGTAGGTACCAGATGGATCTGTGGTAGCTTTGGTCTCCAAGCAAGTCACTGCCTACAATGCAGTCAACAACTCCACGGTGTCCCGGACCTCAGCCAGCAAGTATGGTAAGAGCCGGTGTGCTAATAAGGTTCAAGAGAGCACTGAAGGAGAGATCCCAAACACCAAGGTGGTTACAAGACAAGCACCAGAAACATAGGCAGATGTCAAGTTGATAGGATTGCTTGATGGCTGGCTGGAGGAGAGGAGTTAGCCATTTAAAACTTTGGCATCTGGTCCAAGATGTCGATCTAAGTTACTGGATTGCCCTTGGAAGTACCGCTCCTTCCCTATTAGTGAAAGAAGGAGCCTAAATAATTAACATTTTAGATCAATGTGGAAAAGCTCAGTCTTTCTAGTGGGCAAAGCCCTTGGAGAATGGTCTGTTGTGCCAGAGGAGAGGCCTCTGGAACAAAAAGCAACCTACAGAGGGCATTGCTTGTCTACTGCTATAGCTTAGTGTGGGTATTGTGTATCCCTCACAGCTATGTTATTATCCCAAGGGAATTTGCACCTGGAACAAGAAAAATCTCTTACTGATACCTTTTATGAGTGTATCTCAAAGCAGTGCACTGTTTTTCCCACTTCAGTCATATCATGAGACAGTTGTAAGCAAACCCAGGACACTATGATGGTGTGGGACAGCAAAGAAAAATGTCTCTAACATGCAACCAGAGTGCTGCAAAACCACCCTTTATCCTGGATGCACCTATCATAGCAGTTCATTATTGTTTTTCATTATGTATGAAAGCATCTCTGATCCTTCGTAGTCACTTTAGATTGAAGGAAAGTATGGCTACTTGATGTCCAAGGAGCCCCCTTTCTCCAAGGGCATAAAGCAATCCACCAGATCTTATTAATATTCATCCTCTTTGCCATGTTGTTGCAATTACTGAAAGACACAGTGACCTTTGAAAAGGAAGACTTAAGGGGGGTTAATTTCTGTTGGATTTCCTTAATTCTTTTGCCGTTTGATTTTTCAGGAGGAGGGTGTGAGGACGAATGCAGGGGGAGGAGAAGATGTAGTGGGTCAGAAGAGATTGTTAATTGCAATTAAGAAAACAGCATCCAGAGAGAAAAAAAGGATATTCCATCTAATAATTAATATGTAGAGATTGGTAATGCATTAATGAGGCTGATACAGATCTTGCTACAGAAAGGTGCAACACTCTTCCGTTAATTATGGTTGGAAAAGACTCAATCTGGAGCCTTGTGGAAGGTCAGGGGGAGGAGAATGCCTCATGCCATCACTCAGAGGCAAAGGGAAACAGAGTCTAGTTCCTGTCAAAACAAGATTTCGGAGCAGATACTGAAGAAGATAGTGGGGTAGGAGTTTTTGGGTTGCTTTGATGCCATAGGAGGGATAGGAGGCAGTTCCTCCTGAGCTTGGGGATGGAGAGATAGGCAAAAGGTCACATCAGTTACATCAGTACTACTATATAAAATAACCCATGACCTGTTCTCTGGCCATAGGGCCAAGAAGCTCAGTCTGGTATGGCTAACACCCTACAGGTAAAACAAATTGAACCTGCCCATACTGGCTACCACGAGTAGATGGTGCTGTCCCCAAACCAGTCCTGGGCAGTGCCTGACACTAACAGTGCTACTCCCTGATGAAGAACTTCTATTAGGGGATGTGTCATTAGCATGTTTCCTTGGTGAAACCCATTAACCTGAGACACATGCACCTATTTTTGCAGAAAATATGATCCGTTACACGGGCAGCCCGGACAGCCTCCGTTCCCGCACACCCATGATCACCCCTGACCTTGAGAGTGGAGTCAAGATGTGGCACTTGGTGAAGAACCACGAGCACGGTGACCAAAAAGAGGGTGATCGGGGCAGCAAGATGGTTTCTGAGATCTACCTGACAAGGCTACTTGCCACCAAGGTATATGGTTGGGATGGGGAAAAGGGTGAGGAATGGGCTTCTAGAGGCTACAGTGGGACTTCTTGCAGACAAGATATAAGAGTCTGCTCAGAGGATGCTAAAGGGGAAATAAACAGAAGGAAAGTAGAGCAAGAGGAATGCAAAGAATTTAGAGAACAAAGTCAGGAAAGGGACATGAGAAGGCCAAATGGTGAAAAGAGAGATGTGATAACTTCAAGGGTACTGCTTCTGGTGTGTCTCGACTGAGGAGGATCAAGAGGTGGGGATGTCACGAGCAAAGGGAGTGATCAGTGAAAAATAGACAATAAACACATGAATAAACAGTGACAATAACAAAACAGAAGCTAAGGGCTCACAGAGAGCTGGGATTTGGAGAGCAATGAGGAGTGGCCATGGCCAAGAGTCTGGTGGAGAGCGTGAACACAGGGGTAAGTATGTGCTGGTGTTGATGATGATGGCTTGTAGTTTGGATCAAAACTGAGCAAATTAAGAATCAGGGCATGGATGTGGCCATATCCTATCTGTTCAATCCACACTCCTCTAAATGCTAAAAACCAGCCTCCTATGTGTGTGCCTGCAAAAATTCTCCAAGGACGCAGCATGTTAGTGCTCGGCATAACTAAGGATGCTGCTCTGTTACGAGGGCACTTGTACAAGTGGAGATCATTGAAGGGGATAGACTTATAACTTACTGCAGTGAACATTGGGTTTGTGACAGCTACAGAAAGTGGTTTTATTGCCACTGTCTGCACAGCAACAGCTCACTGTCAGTCAGCACCATTCTGTCCCTTCCCTAGGAGAGGAATGGCTGGATCTCATTGCAGTTGGCTTGCTCCCAGGCTTTTCAACTTCTTTCATCTCTTATCAAGACTATTCTCCACCTATCTCTTCTCTAAAGGCTCTACAAAAATGTGGGCAAAAGCAGTCGTGTGATTTTACAACTATTTGCTCTTCCACCCTGTGGATCCATCATTGGTGGTGCTCTCCTTGGAAAAGCCTGCATTAATGAGGAGGCTGCAATGTTCTTCTTTTGTGCCCCAGCAGGGACCAGGGCAGGTGGGGAGGCAGGCACTATAATCAAACAGGGTCCTTTTACAATCCTGCCATCCTCCTGCAGTGCAGAGCATCCCTGTGCCTGAATCTCTGACACATGAGTTATCTGGATGCATCTCAGAAGTCGAAACTGCAGCTGTGGCTCAGGTGTGGCTCATCACAGCGTAATCTCACCCCATTCTGAGCAGGGTTAAACCAAGCAGCAATCAAACAGCCTGATCTTCCTCCTTTCTCTGAAGTTTTGACTATTACCATTTCCTGTCAACAGGCACAAACACAATTGCATTTATTCATTCAAATCTGAGTTTGCCCATCAGACAGCTCTCCGTTACATGCTTAAGTCCTACCATAAGTTTTAGCCGCTCATTTGTTTCAGCCTATGGTCTCTGACTCTCCCTGCAGCCTCACTCCGTCTCTCTGCGTTGCAATGAGATTCAGACATAAAATGGCTTTGCCTTTAGCCTTGGAACACTGTCAGCTCCGTGGCATTAAGATGCTTTTATGGATCACACAATGTAAAAAGAAAATGATGCTCCCCAGGGCCAGGGCCCCAGCTGGTGTAAATGAGCAACCATTGGACCAGTGCTGATCTACCCTGTCTGGGGATATGTCCCTTACCCCACCACTGAATTGCTTTTGCTTTCTGTTTCGGATCACAAACAACACTTTTTTTTTTTTTTTTTTTGTCTGAAGACAGCAGGAAAGCAGCTGCAAAACTTGCATGGCAAGAGAGAGAGCAAAAAGGCTGGGGGTTTATTGTTTCCCCTCTTGGGCTGAGCAATATTCTTTCCTCATCATGACCATTTTAGGGGGGGAGGAAAGAGGAGAGAGACCAATTGCTAGTAATACAATCCCAGGGAATACTTAGTTAAACTGACAATGATTTTTATTCTGTTAAATCCCTGACCTCCGAGACCTAGAGTCTCTTGCCTAAAAGCCTCAGAGGTTTTCTTTGTATTTGTGTGGGTGAGCATGTAGAGAACTAATTCCCTCCAGAAACTGAACCTGAGGGCAAGTTCTTCCATGTCAGACCAACAGGATTTCTCCTCAGGGGCCCTTTCTGAGTCAGACATACTGCAGGGATTATTCACCCTGTAGGAGTTCACACAAGCAAAAGGCACCTCTGTTTGTTTCCCAAAGAATAAATCAAGTGGTGAATCAGCAAGAGACACCAGCTTTCTAATTAAGTATTTGTTAGCGCTATGTAAACGTGTGTTGCTCTGGTGGAACCTGGTGCTTCATTTCTACTAAGGAGGAATTTCTTGGATCTGCAGAGAAAGGGAAGGCTTTTATTTTTCAGCTGAGGAAAATTTGTGTATCAGGAAACGTTTATTGGAGGTTTGATTGATTTTTTGTTATTTTAGCAGCCATGTGGTTTGTTCACATATAAGTGCCTGTGCAGCTCTGGTGGCAGAGTAGAGCTTTACACGGGCTACCACAGCTCTTCAACAGCCCGCTTGTCCAGGTCTGGTCACCCTTTGCTATTCCAGCTCTTCACAGTCCTCAACTGTCCTCATCATCTGGCTAGGGTGGTTCTTCTGGATCTGGAATTCTTCTCCAAGAGAAGCCTAAGGACACTGCTGCAATCACTGCAGGGGGCATTGGGTCTGCAGAGCAGTACTTGACCGGTTTGAGCATTGCTCCTAGGGCTTGTCTTGGTCCCATGAAGATGGATAGTAAAAAGCAAGGAGGCCTATTGGAATTAGGATGAAATTCTTGTTATTTATTATGCTACTTACACATACAGGACAGCCATCTTCTCCAGTCACTGTTGTCCTATTTGTCTCAATGACACTTTCTGTTCTCCTCTACATTCATCTGACTTCTATTCTCAGCTTAAGAACAGACCCTGGACAAAAACCTGTGTAGAAAATGGCTATTTTTTGGCTCATGCATGCACCAAAGCAGTTGAGTATAGGATTCAGAGGAGAAAAATTTCAGTGGGAACAGATGATCACCTTCCCATCACCATATACCTGAGATGGGGCGAGGTATCCTACCACATCTCAGCCTCCCTCCCTGAGTGCTAGTAACAGAGAGGACACATCTTGACCTACCCCATTCAGCTGGTAAACATAAGTAATATATATTATGAAGATGCAGATGTCTGCTTAAAGACGGTCTGAGTTGAAATTTCAACTCATGTCACATTTAAAAGCTGTTAAATGTCACACAGAATCACAGAATCACAGAATTTCTAGGTTGGAAGAGACCTCAAGATCATCAAGTCCAACCTCTGACCTAACACTAACAGTCCCCACTAAACCATATCCCTAAGCTCTACATCTAAACGTCTTTTAAAGACTTCCAGGGATGGTGACTCCACCGCTTCCCTGGGCAGCCCGTTCCAATGTCTAAGAACCCTTTTGGTAAAGAAGTTCTTCCTAACATCCAACCTAATGTCTCCTGCTTTTCAATATATTTTTCAAGCTTGTTTTACAGATATACTGTATTTTCAGTGGTATACCATAATTCATCATCCTCTTGCTACGTAGCATCTCACATTCTCCTCTCCTTCTCCCAACAGGGCACTCTCCAGAAATTTGTAGACGACCTCTTTGAGACCATCTTCAGCACTGCTCACCGTGGCAGTGCGCTTCCCCTGGCCATCAAATATATGTTCGACTTCCTGGATGAGCAGGCTGACAAGCACAACATCCACGACCCCCACGTGCGGCATACCTGGAAAAGCAACTGGTGAGTGGGACAGCCTGGTACCAAATCTTGGACTGGAAGGGGAAGAGAGGGGTATGTGATTTGGTATCTAGATTTGGGATCCAAGAAAGCCAACAGCATCCTGGCTTGTATCAGGAATAGTGTAGCCAGCAGGACCAGCGAGGTGATCGTCCCCCTGTGCTCAGCTCTGGTGAGGCCGTACCTCGAGTGCTGTGTTCAGCTGTGGGCCCCTCACTACCAGAAGGACATCGAGGCCCTGAAGTGTGTCCAGAGAAGGGCTACGAAGCTGGTGAAGGACCTGGAGGTCCTGGAGCTCCTCACCTACGAAGCTGGTGAGGAGCAGCTGAGGGCACTGGGGTTGTTTGGTCTGGAGAAGAGGAGGCTCAGGGCAGACCTCATTGCTCTCTGCAACTGCCTGAAAGGAAGCTGTGGGGAGCTGGGGAGCAGCCTCTTCTCACAGTGATAGGACAAGAGGGAATGGCCTCATGTTGCACCAGGTGAGGTTCAGGCTGGAAATAAGGAGACATTTCTTCTCAGAAAGAGCAATCAGGCACTGGGACGGGTTGCCCAGGGAGATGGTGGTGTCAACATCCCTGGGGGTATTCAAGGAAAGGTTGGATGTGGTGATTAGGGACATGGCTTAGTGGGTGACAGTGGTGGTAGGGGGATGGTTGGACCAGATGATCTTGAAGGGCTTTTCCAACCCTAATGATTCTAGGATTCTAGGTGCTGGGGAAACTGAGAAAGCTGGCGTGGGGTTCATCATGCCAGGTTGAATCATCCCAGGCCGATGGAGAAGTCAGATGTACCCTGAATCTAAAGGGTGCTATCAAGGATGGAGTGCTTTGGCTGTAGATCCCAGTATTGCATGGAGATAGTACTATTTCTGAGGGACCTCATGAGGATATAGGAGGAAAAATTGTCAAGTATTTAATTGCTTTAGCGTGAAGGCCCACAGGGATCTCTAGGGATTCATGGGAGAGGATTCAGCATTGCTGTCTTCATCTGCACAGGGAGTTTGAACTCCCACTGTAGTCAGTGGGGGCCTGGAGCTCCTTTTGGTTGCCCGGAGAGGCATCTGGAGCCATTTGCAGTGTTTTAAGGTGTACCACAGGGAATGTGCACACCCACAGGAGACTTGTGCCCTCCTGGGCTGGCAGCTGGGGGCCAGAAGAGATACCTCAGAGAATCTTAAAAGGTATTAAGTACTTGAAGGGCCTGAAGTTGGATGTGAATCCCCTTCTGAGTGAGTGACAAAGGCTGACATCAACCCCCTGCTCTAGCTGCCAGGCAGCGGTCCCTCTTTGTACACGTAATGGGACAGCAGGGAAAAGCCAGCACTGGTGAAGAGAAAAGATCTTTGCAGCACCTCTCTGCTGAGTCTCCCTGTTGGAAAGAGACCCCTGGGGAATCGCTCCCTCCCCTTTCCCTGTGCAAACACAGGGACTATAAAAGGAACAGCAGAGGAGAGCCATGGGGCTCCCAGCTCATGCATTTTTTCCTTTTACCAGCCATGCTGATGGCAGATCGTCACAGTGCAGTGACATAAAAAAAGAAACCCCATGCACCAAAGAGGCTTTCAACTAATGAAACATTAGCATATTATTAACATTATCTGCGGCACTAATCTAAGGCTGATTGCAGCCACTCAGACTAAATGAGCAGGAGGTTTACTTAAGGGGGGAGGGACGAAGGCAGAGTCTGTATGTGTTGCAGGGGGGGGATCAGGGGCAGCATGAAGAAATCTTTTCAATCAGATTAAATTAACTCCAAGTCACATCATGGGCTTCATTATTCCCAGCTAGGGATATCGTCCCCCGAGCCCCTCCCCACAGCATACATACATGCAGCCTGTGCTCGTGCTCGCTGTGGCTGTACTTATCATCCAGACGACTACAGAAGAAGTTCTTCACTCATCCAGCTCTTCCTCCAGCAGATGAACCTCCACTCCCAACCTAAAAAGCTTCCCTGCCACTCCTCCCATCAGGTCTCATTGCCAGCATCTCCCACTCCTGAACTTCTGCCCCTTCCCAAAAGGATGTTTTTTGGCTGATAAGAATATCCATGTGAGTCTTTCCTTACTTTTGGTCTGTGATTTCGGTGGCTGAGGATAACACAATTTGTTTAGGAATAACTTTGCCCTGACACACACAAAAAAAAGCTTGAGGCAGAGTCTGGATGTAGATACTTCAGGACAACTCACACAAATGAACAGCTCTTATAAGGGGTGGGGCGGAAGGAAGGTTTTTGAATTGCACTTGGAATAGCATTTCCACAGACAAATTTTCATTTCAAAGGTTGCAACACTTGTTCCCCATTCCTATTTTTTCTCCTTGAGGCAACAGGGTTTTCTCTGCCACGTGGAGTCTGCTTCATGCAGAAGGTGCTAGGATCATACAGGGGCTTGGGCTTGAGCTGTGCAGCATGACAATACATGACATACACAGAACAAAATGCCTGCCATTAACATTCCCAGGCTCCTTCCTCAGATTCCCTGACAGTCTGACAGTTGTACCTACCTTTTCTTGCCCTGGATTTACTACGAGGCCAAAAGCCAAGTCTACCAATGCCTAGTGTACATTGTACCATTGTCTAGGCACACAAAGTTGTGTGAATGCAATTTCTAGCTGTTAGCTAACAGTAGCTTACATTTGCACCCTAGCATAGAGAAGTTAGGAGATATTTTCATCATCTCAGTTATACTTTCATTAATTTAATCTCATTAATTTATATGCAACTCCAGTAAGATGACATTGACACTAGAAGTGACAAAATCAGGTCTGCAAGGACAACAAAACTCATTCCTGAGGTGACCACCACCATCTCAAGAGCCCTCAGGGGAGGAATTTATCAGAAATAAATGACAAAATTGAGGCTTATTCCAGAATCCCTGTCTCCATGCCTGGATCTTTGATTCCTATCCACCAGTCAGCACTGTAACACTGCAAGACAAAGCTTTTGAACCATTACTGACTCACCTCTTCCACCCCTCTTGCAGCTTGCCATTACGGTTCTGGGTGAACATGATCAAGAACCCCCAGTTTGTCTTCGACATCCACAAGAACAGCATCACAGACGCCTGCCTCTCTGTAGTGGCTCAGACATTCATGGACTCCTGTTCAACCTCAGAACACCGTCTGGGCAAAGACTCCCCTTCCAACAAGCTTCTCTATGCCAAGGATATCCCCAGCTACAAGAACTGGGTGGAAAGGTGAGTTTTAGCTCTAGAAACATGAATGGCATAAGCAAGTGGTAAAATGAGGCCCTACTTCATGGATGGAGGTAAGTGGTATCCTTAGTATTGTTTCTGGTAGCTGCTTCTGGGCTTTTTCTCTTTGATTATTGCTCAAGTAGAAAGCTCTCTGATAGACATTTATTCCCACGTGCCTTACAACAGAGGTAGAAATTTAATTAGAGGTGTGAACTGAAGGTGTTTGCCATCATTTGATGCCATCATCTCTTGAGGAGAAACTGTTGAAAGAGAGAGAGGTGAAGGAAGGGGAGGTGACTGTGCCCGAGCTCTGTGAGCTACGTGGGCTTCTCAGTCGTCCCACACAGACCAGAAGAAGTGGTTCATTTCTCCCAGCATTGTTGTGAGTCCCCACGCTGCCTGCCTCCCAGGCATCACACAATTATCGTCCCTTACTTTGAGTTCAGTAGCTTTCCATGGCAGCTCTTCTGTGCTTTGGATGAGATGCCATAGGGTTGACAGGCTGGTGACTGAAGCTCTGCAGGTACTTTCTGAAAGGTCAGAGGTCTTCTAAACATTTTATCCACATCTGCAAGAACCTGTAGAAACTACTGCACAGAGGGGCAGGGTCTGACAGGCCTACTTTACGGGAAATACAACCAAGGCAAGTATTCCTACAATACACAGGGGCTTCAGTTTCCCTAAGATTTTTTACAGGATAAACTATAGCACGTTTTGTACTCCACTCAACAGGATGCTGTCTGCTGGAACAAGCCTTGTAGAAGTTGATCTGTGCTTTGTTTTCCAACATGCCACATTTGCCTGGTATTATGGACAGGTTTGGGAACAGCACAGCTGGAGAGTGATTGCTGCTCTGTAAATACAATAATGGGTTTATCTTACAGATCATTTCTGCACAATGGCATCCAGTTTTCAGCAATGATTTGTCTGGATGACTTCATATGCACTGTCTAAAATTGATACCACATCATGCGGGTGATATAAGACCTCTGCTGCTGCAGGCATACTGTGCTGTAAACCAGACTATTTCCTTTGGTGGAGAAGGTTTTCTCTCATTCTGTGAAAGCAGAGCACGGCTGATCAAAGAGCTCTGTACCCTAGTCAGCATGAGGTGAAATTTTTACAATAATGCTCCCATTGGTCTCTGATTTGTCCGGACAATTATTTTTAGATGTGGTTAAACACGTCTGCAAATGTCGTTTCTAGGCAACCTGTAAGGCTCTTATGAGCTACCTTGCTTAATTATGACCTACTTCTGGTACCATGTCCAAGTTTCTTAGTATGTATTGAGGTTGATTGCTGGATTGACCTGGATAGGGGGAAAGAAATGTTTGAAATTTGTTTAGAAACCATAAATTTGCACTAACAGTGACCCAATGGCATCATACTCCAGAGATTCTTTAGCAACCTGTGAAGTGTGTGTAGTTGGTGGGTAGTTTCCTACATATGACCCTGTTGAATTTTATACCTTTGGAGACGGTACATTTGAGTGATGAACTGAGGTACATGGGTGAAGAACAGGGTATTTCCTCATGCAAAGCCTTTTTTTTTTTTTTTTTTTCTCCTGGATAAACAGAAAGTGGCAGGGTTTTCTGTTTGTTTGTTTTGTGTGTGTGTGTTTGTTTGTTTTAAATGTATTTTTCCAGTATCGATTTCACTTTAAAACTTTTTGGAGCTCAACCTGTTTGCCCAGTGATCTTCAGCAATACGTATTGCATTTCTCTGGAAGTTTTCCTGAACAACAAACAAGGTACATAACACCTCCTGCTGCTAGTAAAGAACACTGGATTTCTGGGCCCAGCATGTGCTGAGTTATTATCTGCACTGATGTCTGAAAGCTTGAACTGAAGCCCAAGGGGAGATGGTGGGGTTTGGAATATGGTTAGAACTGCCCTATTAATACTTTTGTGTGTCAACGCCACTGACTCAAGGCACCTGGGCGCTGTTGCAGATCAAAGAAAAACTTATTAAAGATGAACAGAATATAATTTCAATTCTGCTCTGAGTTAATGAGTTCCTTTTCTCCATTCTGCAACTGTACTTTGAGGGAGTTATTCCAACTCCAATGGCTTCCAGTACTGGTTTGAGTTATTTCTGTAGTCAACGTCAGCTGGAGACAGCATCATTCAAGACCACTAGACTTCTTCAAAGACTAAATCATAAGATAAAAAGATTTTCTGTTGGAGAGTTTAAGAAGTGGTTGAGTAAATCAGAAGAACTTGAAATCAAATGATCTCCTTTGATGAAGAAGAATCTGTAAGAGGGCAATTAGTCAGTGGTGGTTTGTAACCCTACTTGAAGGCACTCCAGAGTAAGAGCCAACTCCTCTCTTTTAACATGCCTGTTGAGATGGTACCTGAGCTGGGCTGCTCCAAGCAATCTTTTTGCAACTATTGGTTTCTCAGTGTGGAGTGTGCCTTCAGGACTCACAAAACTCAATGTTGGGGATTATCTTGACATAAGAAGTAGCAGAGAAAGTAGCAGGCATGGGTGACAGTACCTATCTCCAATTCAAGAAAAAATAGCTTTCCAACTCCAAGTTGGGAACGGCATAGATGCAGTTTCTGGCCTCACCAATGGTCTTTCTTTACACAGTAGTTAATAGGAGTTTGATTTTTTTTTTTTTTTTTTAATTTAAATTTAATCTTTTGGTCTTTTTTAAATGCTGCTGGGAGCAGAGCTGGACTCTGCCTGCTGAAGCAAACCCACTGAGACACCCTGACTTTTGCAAAAAACAAGTTCAGCATTCAAATACACAGTCAGGGCTCTTTCACTGTGAAAACACATGACTAAAAAGTACCAGCACGTAGCCACAACTTGGGAGTCCTGCGGCAGAAGATGAGGCCTAGCAGAGGCAGAAGAATTAACCCAGGAATGGGAACAGGCTATTTGGCTTTTGTTGAAGCCACGAAGAGTCAGTCTGTGGTCCTAAAACAAGGTGGCAGCTTTTCAAATATCATAATTTGGTCTATTGAAAGAAGAGGAAAAGAATGGGAATGATAGACCAGATTCTCATTTGACTTCTGTTAGTGAAACTCCATAGGCCTTGCTGAATTTACATTAGAGCTGCTTCAGATCTGCATCTTTTCAAGTTTACTTCAAATGTCCCCTTTGAGCCTAGAAATCTGGAGAACTTGGGAGCATTTGATGCAATCCCCAAGCAATACAAAGGGGAGCCGGTTCTAATTGGGGCTGTCTCATTAGCATTCAACACCACACTGAAAAGATGACAAAGGGCTGTGGCTGACCTTTCATTTCTCTCCATGCTGCCAGGCTTATGATAACACTTGTTTGAACTTCATTAACACCGTTTAATTGCCTGCATCACAATCAATACCAAGCTTCTCTACCGAAGCCTGGCATGGAGGCAGGAATGTGGGAGACTGAAAAGGGGCAGAGGACAAAAAGCAGAAGTCAAAGAGAGTTTCCATTGCACAGGTGTGGCCAAAATACCTGCAGTGCTGCAAGGAGAGGAGCTAGTGCTTTTTTCTCATCCCTGTGGGTACTCGGACATGCTTTGGCTGCTTAATGTGCCTTAAAAATAGCCCCTTTAAGTAAAGCTAGAAGTCAGAGGAGACATTGCAAATATTATTAAGACTTTGAGAATCTTCCAGTCAAGAATGTTCAAAATAGGCTTGATAGGTTTGACAGGTTTCAGACTAAAGGACATTTAAAGTGACTTCATCCATCTGCAGTTTATTGTTAACCTGAGCACAAACACTACCTGCCCTTGCTACTGGCACCCAGAGCCTGGGTTTGTGATCTCTTCTCCTTCCTTTCCTTTAAGCAACCATGGTTTGCATGGTGTTAACCACTTGACATCAAGGTCTTCAGCTTGTTAGAAAATTGTGAAAGTGTGTCTGGATGACACAAAACGTATAGTCTGTCTCCATTTGACATCTAAAACCTACATCTCTTGTCAGCCTGTGGTATCAGGACTCTGCAGTCAATAGATGGTGTCCTCCAATAGTGTTTGTGCTGTCTGTTGGCCATTTTACAGCTATTTTTAAAGACAAAATGTACTGGTTTAGTACAAAAAAGGTTATAAATTGCGCACATTCCAAGTTAGTGAGGTTTTTAGCAGGTACATTGGGGTGACCTTTTAACTCCAAGGGCTTTAAAAGAGAGCATCAAATGGCAGGTGGAAATCCTGGCTGTACTTTCAAAAACACAGTCTTCATCTCCTTTCCCTGACAGAAAGAGGGCTGAAGATACAGCATGCCAAGGGTCAAGGGGAGAGGGTGTTGTCAGTAGAGATAATAAAACACGGTGCTGGAAGAGGCCTCGAGAGGTCAACGTGCCCGGCTCCTGCCTCAGGGCTGGATCAGCTCTGTCTCAAGCCTTCCTGACAGATGTTTTCTTAAAGTCCTCCCACAACTGAGCCTCTGCTTTCCTTGGGCAATCCACTGCTGTGCTCCCCTCTCCTTCCCATCAGGATACTTTCCCTGATGGTCAGCCAGAAATCTTCCTGGCTTTAGTTAAAACCCATAGACTTCATTGCATCCTCAGAGGCATGGGGTACAGCTCGTTCCCTGCCTCTCTGCAGCAGCTTTTGTTGTGCCTGAAGGCTGTTCACCTGTCTTCCCCTACTTTTTGTCTCGAAAATACCCCTGATATTTTCTTACTGCAGTAACACGCTGCTCTCACACAGTGCAGTTTTCAGCAGCAAAGATGAAAACGCGTCTGTGCTCAGGGGATACAACCTCAGACCCTTGCAGCCTCGGCACTGAGATGATGGACAGTTTCTTCTCACAGAAAAACTACCTGTGCACCGATTCATTCTTCAGCCATTGACTCAGTGCAGCCCACCCATCCTCTGCCGGTTATTCTGAGACAAAAAAAAACCTGCAGGAAAAGCCATGCGCATGCAAAAGAAAATCCTTTTGCCTAGCTGTCATGCTGTTCATGCCAAAGTCCAATTAGTGTCCAGCAGCTTGGCCTCGAACCTTTCTGTGAAATGGGATCGATCTGGAGTAACGCGGTCCTGTGGCTCCTGCAGCTGAATCAGCACAAACACGGAAGGTGCAGCTCAGCCGCCTCCCAGCAAGCTAAAACTGCCTTGCCCTGCCAACAGAGGAACTGACAACGTGTCCTTGCACTGCTTCACTTCATCCCATGAAAGGGCTGGCCGCTAGGATGCTCCCAAGCTTCCCTTCAGCCCTTCCCTGCTGTAGCAGTCCCCTGGATCCCTTTCATACGTTTCTTCCTCCTTCAGTGGTCCGGATACAGCCGGCTATTGCATAACACTAATTATGTTATTGCTGTAATTGCGTCTGCCGTCTGCAGCACATGGATTCGTTACAAGCTTTTCATATGCTAAAAAGATTATTAATGAGCGCAGTCCCAACCCAGGACGGCACAACAACAGCCATGACAAAAAGATCTTTTGGAAGGCAATTAGCTCCATGCTAAGCCGCCTAAACCATGGCCCGTGCTGGAAAATTTCAGACTGGAGAGGAAGCATTGGCAGCACAGCTTTTCTCTGTGCTTTTGATGAGTTAATGAGTTGCTGAGTGGCAGCAGGCACAGTTATTCTTGTGAAACAGCCCCACTAAGGAGCCTTGCGTGGCTGGTAATGAAGACGAACATTTGCCCTGCCCCTTGCCTAAAGAGAGGGCAAGATGTATTCCCAGGTCACTGCTGTATTGCTTCCTTAGGAAAACAAAACAAGACAAAACAAAACAGGAACTTCCCAGGGAAAGCTGAGGATGTGTAAGGAACAAGAACTGAGGCTAAAAGGGATCATTACTATGCACCAGTGTGGCCACAGTACTTGCCCATCTGTTGGTGGCAGGGGATGGCCTCAGGTTCTCCTGCTCAAGCCAAGAGGAGGTGAGCTGCTGAGCTACTGATACCTATAAAATAACATCCTATGATCTAGTAATCCTCCCACCATCCATTTGAGTTGCTGATGTGCTTCAGAGAAGGTTGATACAAATTCCCCCAGATTTCTCAAGGGTTTCATCGTTTCTGATGTCTGATGAACAAATTTCCCTGGCACATCAGAGGATAAGCAGCCTGTGATTCCCCTGTGATTCAGGAGAAGCTCTGGTATGTAAGGAAGGGTCTTTAGGTATGTGTCTGTGGTGGTTTCACAGTGGAGCTCCACCACGCCAGTCTTTCAATCCTCCTCCACAAAAGAACAGGGGGAGAAAATATGATGAAAAAAGGTTCATAGGTTGAGAAAAGGACATGGAAATCACTCACCAGTTAGCATCATGGACAAAACAGACTCAGCATAGGGAGATTAATGTAATTTATTGCCTATCACTAGCAGACTAAACAGTGAGAAACTAAAAGCAAACTAAAAACACCTTCCTCCATCCACCCTCTTCCACCTCCTCCCCACAAGGAGTGCAGGGGAATGGGGGCTGTGGTCAGTCCCTGATGCTTTGTCCATGCTGCTCTTTCTCAGCCCCTCTCTGCCCCTGCTCCATGTGGGGTCCCTCCCGAACTGATCCTTCAGGGGCTTCAAGAACTGCTCCCACACAGCTCCGTACCATGGGGTCCATCCCCCAGGAGCAAACTGCTCCAGGATGGGTCCTGGCTCTGATCTGCCATGGGGCAGCTGCAGGACTCTGCTCACAGAGGCCACCCCTGCAGCCTCCCCACATAATCCTTGCCACATAAACCCCATACAGTACCTAAGCCTCTCCTGGAAACATCTGGGTGAGGGTCCACCAAAGCTATCCAAAACAGGAGTACAGAAGGAGAAAATCTGCAGCACCAGGGCAGCAAGTGGTGCACCTTGACCAAGTAGTCATCATCTGCTTTGGTCTCAAGCCCTGTATCAGTGAGTGTAGTGACAGGACAAAAGGGTAACAGTTTTAAACTAAAAAAAGGGTAGATTTAGATTAGATATAAGGAAGAAATTCTTCACTCTGAGGATGGTGAGGCCCTGGCCCAGGCTGCCCAGAGGAGCTGTGGCTGCCCCATCCCTGGCAGTGCCCAAGTCCAAGCTGGATGGGGCTGGGGGCAGCCTGGGCTGGTGGGAGGTGTCCCTGCCATGGCAGGGGGATTAGACCTGGATGTTCTTTAAATTCCCTTCTCAATCTGGTGGCCATCAGCTTAGTTGTGCTCACAGGAGCAGTGTGGTTAAAGAGCATCTTCCGTCACATTTCAGCTTTAGTGTAAGTGAGCGCTGTCAGCCACAAGGGCGAAGGCACAAGCAAGCACGCAGGCAGCCTTGCAGATGCTGGCAGTGAAAATTCAAGGACCTCTGGGGTTTGGTGACAGCTTCACGGTGGTTTTGAAGGCGTTAGAGGTATGTAAATGGCAGAGAGGCCCTAAGTACCTCTGAGGATCCAGGCTCAAATAGAAGGTAAATAAAGACTCAGCAGGGATGTTGTCATCTCCCTGCCAGGATGCTTTAATATACACATTTATAATTTCTTGAGATAGCAGAATGATGGCTTCATTAGGAGCACTTCTGTATAAATAAGTCATTTGCCCATCGCAGAGTTCTGGTGGAAGATTATATGTCTTCTTCCTGTATTAGCAGCCAGGTTTGATTACTGGTACATGCTTTTTTTGTTTGTTTGTTTTCCTTCATTTATTTATTTATTTTTCCCAAACACACTTCCACAGTATCTTGATTTAGAGTCTTAATGGGAACTGACTGCTCAGGTGTGTGATGTGGCAGACTCGGGTACACTTTGGTATATATAGCAGCGGATGATGGCCTGTGAACCCAGCACGCCGAAATCACAGCTTGAGAGTTTGTCATGGCTGGAGAGATCAGGAGGCCCTGAAACTCAGGTCATGGCATCCTGATCTTCCCTCCAGGGGAGCGCTGTGCATTGCTCTTTGTTGTTCAGATGGAAATTTCATGCTGCTCGGAGCATCCTTCTGCAGAGCTGGAAGGAGGACTGGGGAGCTTTCAGACCCTTGTGACTCACAGACCCAGGAGAGCACTGCTGCCAAGTGAAAGGGAGACAGGAGAAATTTGGAGAAGCAGACAATGAAGAAGCAACACTTTTAAAAAGGCCCCATCCCCTCACCCACGCTCCCATCACCATTTGATGGAGCATTTCAGCTGGTTGTCAGAGCCAGGGTGACAAACAGAGCACGGTGCTGCTGCTTTCCTCCACCAGCCTTATTTATTTTTGTTGTGATGTAATCCCCTTCACTTTTCATTTCACCCAGCAGGAGGGTGCCTATGCAATATTCATAAGGAGCTGGGCTCTTCTCCATGGGCTCTTCTCAGGCACCATAAATCAATGCATTTCTCTGCATTGCAGGCTCTTTTTTTTCCCCACAAGTCTATGAAATGTGCTATTGCACATGGATGTAAATTCCTTTGGGTGCCAAGGCACACCTTATTTTTTTGTCTGTAGTACTCCTTGGTCCCCAACAATGTGCTTTGGCCTTGAGAAACCTGAAAGCATTCTCATGGGTGCTACCACTCCCTGACACTTTATCTTGTCAGAAATGCATGCAGAATATATCTGATTTTGTCCAGCTAGTGATGCAGAGAGCAGTTTGACTTTTCTGGGACTGGCAAAGGCTGAGGAAGATCTATTCATCCTGCTCACCACCTCCTCCTGGAGGTGGTTCTGTAGGACAGGTTCTCATGGGGTTTCCAGATGGCTCTTTCCCTCCTAGACAACTGTTTGGGTTTTCTTGGGTGTTTGGGGTTTAGGCAGTTTATCAAGCAAAATCAAGCTCAGACCACCCATCACTGGGCAATATTAGAGCATGGGACTGAATTAGGCTGGGATTTGAGGCTTTTCCTGAGTCTAGAAGACAAGAGACCAACCCATAGCAATGAGGATGGGACTGTGGGGCACAAAACCAGCCTGAAGTGACGCTGGAGCCTTCCGATGTGAAGGAGTTTCCTCCCAGCCCTCTTGCACTGTGTTGTTTTTCACAGGAGACTTCCACAGCTGCCTATCCTGCTCAGTTGTAGAGAGTATTTTCCCACTCGTATGTCTGAAGGATCCTTATCATACAGCACTTCAGCATCCAATTTCTCTGCAGTGGAAGACAGCCTCCATCTCAGCAGGTGTCTCAGTGCTGTTTACAGGACACCTGTCAGCTCTTTTGGCTCCCCGTCCCCTCTGCCTCCTAATTATAAAATTGTGGATTGCTGCAGCTATGGGCTTTTTTTCTTTTTCCTTTTTTTTTTTTTTTTTTTTTTTTCCTTCTGCACAAAATGTCAAATTGCAGAAATTAAAAATGTAAATGATGGCGTCTAATTAACCAGTTGACAGCGGAGCACAGCTGCGAGTGACAGTGACTGATTACCTTCTGCAAACCTTGTCCTCCAAGACCTGCCTTACCCAGGGGACGAAGGACATCGAAAATAGCAACTTCCTTAAAGAGACATTGCTTTGCTGATGAAATCAGCGTGGGCAGTGGTCCTGGGGTCTCCATGTCCTGTGGATAAAGCCCCAGTTCTCCCGAACTCAAGGGAAGCAGATTTTTCCCCAGCCAAAGTGGGGATGAAGTTATTGAATCTTACTGATGCAAACTATGATGAGGGGCTAGCTTAAAATTAGAGGCAAAAAGGATTTGTCAAGCAGCACAGGAGTTGCTGGGATAGACTGGATTGACTGGAGGAGGTGGATGATCTCAAAATGCATGCAGATGTAAATGTGTGGGGGGCACAAGCAAGCCTGAAAGGGTTTTGGTGTGTGGGAGCAAAATCCAGAGCACTCAGAGGGCAGCAAGATCAGTGGGACTTCTCCATGGGACTGGAAGCAGTGCCCTTGAATGCCTGAGAAAGGAATCTGGCACCAAAAGGTATTGCCTATTTCACTGATAGCACAGAAAAAGGTTACTGGATGCTCTTTGAGTTTTTACTCTCAGATAGGGTTGACTGCCTGCAACATGCATCTGTTATTCAGGAATAATGGTTCAGTCTAATTTGTATTTTGGCTAAGTTGTCTCCTTTGTTGTAAAAGAAGAGCATGACAGGGTATATCATTGAGCCTGAGAGTGCTAAGCGTGTCTTTTGTCCTTATGGGCTTAGTTTTTGACTTCCTCCTCTCAGAAATACCTGTAATTCTCTCTTCCAGGTACTATTCAGACATTGCCAAAATGCCAGCAATCAGTGACCAGGACATGAATGCATATTTGGCTGAGCAGTCTCGCATGCATATGAACGAGTTCAACACTATGAGTGCGCTCTCAGAGATATACTCCTACGTTGGCAAGTACAGCGAGGAGGTAAGAGCCTTGGAAGGGTGAGGAGAAATTGTGTAGGTTGTGTAGAAGTTGTGTAGGCATATGTGCCCGGTGCCATTTATAATAGCAACACCCTAAAGCATCCAAGAATGGTCCAGCAAACATGACAGAGGAGTTAAAGGTGACCAACATGGGTGTTGAAGACCAGGTGAGATGCCTTAGGACATCTGAAATATGGCAAGGAAATAAATAAATCTACCAAGTAACTGATGTTCTAGATGATAAACCACTTGATCTGTTGCAACGTAGGGGTTTGCATTTACTCACATCAAGCCCAAACTGCCTGTGTCTTTCCCTGCTGGCTGACTGACCTGTTATTTAAGCTAAGTCTGGGGCCCACCCGAAGGGAAAACTGACCCCTATCTGCTGCTGTAGGATGCTGGACTTGATCTTTTTGGAAAATAAATTTAAAAATAGAGCCCCATCACTTCTTTCTCTCTCTTTTTCCAGATCCTCGGAGCCCTTGATCAAGACGACCAGGCTGGGAAACAGAAACTTGCCTACAAACTTGAACAAGTCATAACCCTCATGAGCATAGACAGCTGAGAACTGTCCTGCCAGGGACACCCTGGGAGGGATAAACCAAGTCGTGCCTCACTCAAGATCATCATCTTTACCAAGTGCAAGTTTAGATTGGCTGTAAGCAGAGTCACCTGAACAGCGCTCCTCTCTCTCTTTCTCTCTTTCTCTCTCTCATTTCTTTCTCTTTCGAAATCTGTGGACAAAGCGACAAATCCCCAGGGGTTAAAAGAAAAAGACTGCAGAGGAATCTTGGCTCTGGGGACATCGAGACATTCAGGTGGAGCTCTTGTTTTCACAGCTTCCCCTCTGCCTTTGCCCTAGAGAGAAAAAAAAAAAAAATATTCCACAAAACGAAATAAAACAAAACAAAGCAAAACAAAACCCTCCCCCAACATCGCATCATTACTCTACAGATGGGAAACTGGGAGGTCACCTCTGTCATGCTGCTTTAACTGCCCTCCTAAGGATATAACCTCTGGAGTGGACATGGAAAAGAACTCAGTATTACGAAAAGTCTCCCCGAGGGAAGGCAGCCTGCCTGCCGGGATCCTGGAGGGCAGGAGAAAATCAAGACCCTCTCCTTCAGAGCCATTGCAACTCTATCTCTTGATAGGAACCCCACTGGGAGAGGAACCCCAAAGCTCCCCGCAAAATGCCACAGCTCCGTCCACGGTGGGACCATTGTGGCTCTCATCTGCCTGGGCAAAGTGGTGTTGCTGCTCTCTCGGGGCAGGAGAAGGGTCAAGAAGGGAGGAGGAGACCGACGCTCCCCCGCCCATGTGTTTCATATGGTTATTCTTATTTTTCAAAGAGACCTGTGTTCCCCTCCGTCTTTCCCATTGTGTCCTGTTGGTCGTAGCACTGCGGCAAAAAAAAAAAAAAAAAAAATGCTCTCTCTGCTCAGTGGCATCCCGTTGGTGGTGTTTCTGTTCCTTCTGGCAGTGGACAGCACAGCATCTCCCTTGTCCCCACCTCAGCTTGGAAAGCAAGAGCCACAAGTCTCAGTTTGTTCCAGACAAGGAGCTTGGCCTCAAAAACCAGCCAGAGGGTGTTTTTTATTTTTATTTTTTTAATTATTTTTTTTAAGATGTTTGTTCTTTCCATTTTGTTTCCTCAACTGAAACAAAGCTGTTGTTTTCTTGTGGTGGAATATCAGAAGGATACTAAAGGGCTTGCCGTGAAGCACGGTGGTGCATAGGACTGATGGTAGAAGCTTCCTTCAACGCCACTCCTAAGAGGAAATGTTGTCACACACCTTGGAAGGAAATCTTGGAGGAAACCCAAATGAAACACTTCAAAATATTCTTCTATCTAGATGCTCCCAGTCAAACTGCATGTATTCTGGAGAACCCTGACCGATTGTAAGCTCATTTGCCTTTTGGTGCCAACTCCTGGCCTTTGCTCTGATCCTTTCCTGGAGCCAGCAAAGCCTTGCTGAAGGCACAGTTGCCGACTGGGAAGGATTTTCTCTCTTTTTGCACTTCCCATCCCTCCAGAGATCACTGTCACCACAGGACAAGGGTGGGCCATCACCCTTTACTCTCCTCTGCTCACCTCCTCCAGAACTATGCCTCAACCTGTTTCAAATAGGAATGAGCTCCTGCATCTCCTGGGCACTTGGCTGGTTATTTTTTTGTACAACTGCCAGCCTGTTTAACACTGTGGTTCAGCACAGTGGGAGAATCAGCCCTGCAGAGCCTCAGGGGAACTGGAGAACCTTGTGTCTGGTACGCCACGGAGGTCTGCGTTCATCTCTCCAGGAATAAATGGTGCTCACTAGCAAGTGGAGGAGTGGCCTCATGCCACGGAGAATTAACCCTCATCCATCTTACACCATCCTCCGAGCTACAGCCTGGATTTTCTTTGCACCCGGAGGGCGGAAGGGGTAAAGACAGGGTGTGTAAATTGATTATGGAACGAGTGTGTTTGGTTTTATTCATGCCTCTTGCTAGCAAACCCGAACCTCTTTTGAGCAACGGCACATGAGGGTGTGTAAAGGGGGCTGTGGTGCAAACAGCAGTCAGTTAGCAAGCGGGTTTCGTTCAGCCGAACAGATACACACACAAGCAAGTCTTTCTAAAACCATTTAAAGAACAGCGGTCCAAAATTCGGTGCGTGTGCGGGGAGAACATCACAAGAGTCACGTTGAAACAGCAAAACGTAGGGACACGTCTTGGTTTTAAAACCCCAGACATTTCTCTCTTGATTCTAATTATTATTATTTTGTGCGTGTGCGTGTGTGTATATGTGTGCGCGTGCGTGTTGTTTCCTTTTTGATTTTGCTTGCTTTCTGTTTGATCGCTGAGCTGACGGACTCATCATGCACCTTATGGACATCTCAGCATTTTTAAGAGGCCTGCGCAATGGGGATGATTTGGTTTGGTTGGCTCTGCCGTGGTTTTGTTGACCCATTTTGTAATGTTGGCGCATGTTCCAGATCCATTGATTATGGCTGTGAAAGTGGGGTGGAAGTCCCACCAGAGCCAGCGGTAAGGAAATTACAACAACAACACAAACACAATATTTTTTATAAGTACATAAAAAGAAAAAAAAAATTAAAAAAAGGAAGAAACCAAAGGTTTTGACAAACAAAGTGCCACAAGAGATAAATATGGACCCTATTGTCATGCCTTGTACTCGCAGCTGGGTGGTAGGAGTCTGAGGACAAATAGCTGGCTTGGAGGGAAGTGGTTATGAGTGATGGGCTATACTGCCTGGACATGCGCACACGAAAGGAAGAAGAAGCTGTTAAAAAAAAGAAAAAAAAAAAGTATCAAAGTGAACTGGTGTAATCCTGCACTGTTACTGAAGTCAAAGGAACACCACAGGGGAAATCTGGGACTCACCCTGTTTCTTTTTGATGTTTTCAGGGCTGTGTTTTTGTTTTATTATTATTGTTGTTTTCCATTGTCACTGTTTTATTTCTTCTTGCTGGTACGGAGTTTTTCAGCTGTAAAATATATATATATATATTTCAAGGAAAACTTGAACACCTCAGAGACACTGAGAATGAAACACTTAGGGGAAATGGGAAGTGCCACGAGATTGGTGTCTTAACCCTTCCCAAGTCCCCATTTCTCTCCCCCATCCCCAGGATTTGAAAGAAAATGTATATTTTGATTCTCTTTCATCTCCTCTTCCTTTTTCTTTTCCTTCTTCATTATTATTTTTTAATTTGGTGCTTGAGCTGGTTTTGGTTTTCACTTGGAAAAATGTGCCAGAATTGTGATGTCAATGTGTGGGCTTCCTCCCCTGTCCCATTTGGTGTCCTTCCCCTTTCCATCCACTGTCCCAGCATCCCCCCCAGTCTATGAGAGGTCTTGGCATCTTTCTTCTCAGCCTCACCTGTTGAGCTAACTATTTTTGTAAGTGCATGTACAATTAAAATATAACTAAAAACAATGACACAAACAGAAGAATGAGCCCTACTACGACGTGAATGAGTTTTTTTCCTTTTCTTTTGCCTTGTTTCCCCCAACTCCTCACTGTTCCACAGTTGACCAAAAGTGCTCTGTGAGTGGCATTTCACTGTTTTTCAAATTACACTGAGAGAACAGGAGCCAAAGTCCCTTGAAGTCAACAGACAGGTTCCTAATATTCAGAACATACCAAATGATAGGCTGATCTTCATGTGTTTTGTTTGTTTTGTTTTGTTTTTTCTTGAACACTACAATCAACACAATGAATGCTGATGCTTGCAGCACCATCAGAAATAAGAAATAAGGAAATGGAATGTGTGAAGACTCCTTGTGGTTCTGCTGAAAGAGCTGAGATTACTTCTCCACTGTAGAGCTTTCTCTGGGATTGGAGGCTGGATTTGAGGAGCAAAGGTGAGCAGCCGTGCTGCAACATGCTCTTTATGAGTGTATTCACCTATCAATGTCACACTGAGCTGAGGCATAACCCATCATGCCAGAACCCATCGTGTCACATATTTTTGCAGACTGAACCTCCTGGTAAATGGAATTTTGGGAAAAGTTGTGTATCGTCTGGAAGAAGGTGTTAGAGATTGATACCACTTGAACAGAGAGCACAGGAAAACTAGGGAAGAGGAGAAATGTAGACTCACAAGGGCATCTTCCTTTCCTAACACACACCAGTCCTATTTTCCCACTCTTCACTCTGTCCCAAATATATTTGAAGGTTTGGTCATCATGGCATACGCCAGCCTTGTTCCATTGGGTCACGCGGCTTCAGCCGATTTTCTCCAGTGGTAGTTTGATCGCTTCACCACTGCAGTTGTCTTCATGCCACTTCAGCACTGGAGAACATAACTAATTCTTATAACTTAAAGAGGATTTGCAAACAGAACTGGAGATAGTATCTGTTTTAATTGGGATATGATTACCGAAGTTTCCAGATCTTGTACATTAGTCCACAGGGAATTGTCTGCATTAGAGGGAAAAGGACAAGTAAATCACATTATTGTTATTATTACTTTTAATAACTCTGTCGAAAGCTGATAAAAAGAAAGTTAGGAATTTGGGTGCTACTCTCACTGCTGAGTCACCGAACACAAAGATCATACATCTGCTAAATTCTGGGACACCTATGATGTAACAACCCAAGAAAAGAAAAATAGCAGCTAATATCAAGAGCAAAATTGTTTAAAGTAAGCCAAAACGCAAAATTCAGATCTGTATTTCCACAAGATGTGAAGAGCTTTGAAAGGAGATACCATTTACCATTGCGTGGAAGACTCTTCCAAAGGAAGTCTGGAAACCTGAAAGGACTGAGTTCCAGGGCTCCTCTTAGTGCGGCATCCAGTTGGCTCCACAAAGGACCCTCGAGTCCAAGGACCATCTCATACCAAAAAGACAAGCCTGGGCTACTGGAGATGACCAGAACTCCTCCCTCACATCACAGCATCGATAAAAGAAGTCATGCTTCACCCTCCCCATCAGCCTGTAGAAGCTCATGAAGCAGATGTATCTGATAGCCTGCAGACATTTTTCACTGCTGTAAAAGGAATGATGGAAAGGTGGAAAACTGGTCCTGTTTCCCAAATTCCTGGGGTAGGATCTAGTGTGCAAGAGTGCTCCTCCATAGCAATCTGTTGTTTTCCAGGTGAGCAGTGGCCACTGCTGATAGGGGAAGATGCCATGACCAGATAAGCACTTAACTATAACCCCATCGGTCCCCAAAAGGTGGTTTTAGTCCTTTCTTTTCCTTGGTTCAGCACGTAGCTGAAAGACCTGGTCAGAGGTCCTTCATGCTCATAAAAATGTGCGTGTTGTCCCCACCAGGTTTGTTTTCTTTTTCAGTGGCTCACCAGGAATTGCAGCCAGGAGCCCCATTTTATGTATATCCCACCCTTGAATGAGCAAATCAGTACAAAAATCCAGCTCTTGAATCAGTGACGCTGTCTAAACTCTGCCCAGCCCCTGGTTACCTCCTCTCCTGGGATGAATAGGGAGCCCAGGAATGGAGTTCTTCCTGCAAGCTAGGGAGCTTTGATTATTTACACAGTAAATCGTTTTTCTGTGTTGGCAGAGGCCTCGCTATGACAGCTGCTGGATAAAGATGTATTGGCATAACCTCAGCGATGCCAGGACAATTTGCTGTGTGTACATGATGAGTAGTAAAAGAACAGTCCTCCAGGGCAGATGGAGGTTTTGGACTGTCCTAGCTCTTGCCATCCATGTTTGGTGTGCTGTGGGGCAGGCAAATGATAAATCCAGTCAACCTCAACATCACGGTGTGAACTTCAGCCTCCTGGTCATTCACCACTCGAATTTTCTTGCTTTGTCCCCTTTTCAGAGTACAATTGGGTCCAGAGAGATCTGCAGTTTCTCCCTCACCTCTGCCACTGTGCAGAGTCCCTTCCCCTCTGTGTTGTCCTGTGGGGGATAATTGATGTGCTGGTCGAGAAAAGAAAAAGAGAAGAAAACAGATTTACACTTGGAAAGAATAAAACCACCAAAAAAAAAGAAAAATAGCGAGGATGTAAAGCTGCTTAGTCTAATCAACCTGTCACGTGTGTGATTTCTGTTGTCGTCGTCATTGTTTGTCCATTGGCTACTCTTTTTTTTTGCTTGTTTGTTAATCTTCTGTTCTAAAAATGGAGAGTTTACCTCAAACATTTCTTTCTGCTTGGAAACAGATCACCTCAAAGACACTAAGAGCAGTGTGCAGGGAAGCTCAGTGAAGTGAACCTGATTATGGAAAATGGGGGAAGAGGACGTTTAGGCTCTTCCAGCATCCCCTTCTCTTGCTGCTGTGGGCTGAATCTGAGGGCAGTATTTCTGAGCAGGAGAGGCTGCTGTTCACTTCCAGATCAACTGGAACGTAAGAACCAGCCGGGGAAATCAAGGCACATCCGAGCTTGAAGTCCTTTCTGAAGTATCTGAAAGAAACTTGGTGTTACTTTTAAAAATTTCTTCCCTGCTCTTTCCCCATTCCCTGGAGAAAAAAAAAAAAAACAAAAAAAAAAAAAACACTTTCCAGCCCAGAGTGGGGTAAGGAAGCAGAGAGGTTAGGTGCTAGCTAAATGTTCCCAGCATCTTCCCCACAAAATCAAGAGACAACTGGATTATTTAATGCCACAAAGACAGGCCCTTCCTAGTGTCTGACCCTGTGTCTTGGACATACACATGAGCCCAGAAGTCTTATTCTGTTTTGCTAAAACTTCCACCTTAAGTACAAAATCATTGTAAAGACATATCCTTTCACTACAGTGTTACTAACAGCCTCAAAGAGATGTCAAGACAGCATTAGAAAGGAGGTTGGGATCCTTTTTGTTTTTTTTAGGTTGTTGTTGTTGTTGGTTTGATTTTTTCTTTTGAATTGATCCTAGTTAAAGAAATAAATAAAATCTATACTATTTAAATTGGAATCCCGTTGTTACTTGGTAAAGGCAAAGCTTCTGTACCTTTGTTATAATTAATTGTATACCTGTGTATGTAAATATAAGGCATTCCTATTTTGCAGTCCAGAACAAGAAAAAAAAAGGAAAAAAAATATTTGTAATATAGAATAAAGTTTATTAAAAAAAAAATAAAGAAATAAAAATGCCCTGGGCTCTGATTGCTGCTTCCTGTGGCTGAACGGAGCCAGAGAAAAGGAATTCAATCAAAGGGGAATTACTGGAGAGCAGGCAAGTGCCTAAAGCCAGTCCACATCCATGCCATCGGAGCCTAAGATCAGGCTCTCCCACCATCCACGATGCATTTCTGGAGCTTCATTAGCATTCCAAGGACTCGGCTCCTGTTGGCGTTTTGGCCTTGGCTGAAGTGTGCCACCACTCCTCCTTCTTTCCCTTTTTCTTTCTTTCCCTCCCTCTTCCTTCCTTCCTTTGAACCTCCCTTATTTCCTCACTCCCTCTGTCCCTCCACCTCTCCTTCTCTTGCTCACACGAGAACTCATCATTGGATTGATTTTTTTTGTTTGTTTTCAAGGAAAAGCTTGAAACTTTTTGTTTTTTTCAAAGGTTATTTCTTTCCATCTGCCTTTGGGGTGCCTTCAGGAATTCATTCTGAAGGCAGATGACAAGCTGCTGAAGTCAGGGATGCCAGAAAAGGAACCAAATCCTGTGGCCTTAAAAAGAAAGTCCTTGATGAGAACCAGCCTCTGATGCCTTTGCCACTACAGCAGAGTAGGAGGCATCACACCAGGTTTAAAACCTGCAAGAGATGTGGGCAGCCTTAGGTGGGCTTGCAAACACCCCAGCCCATGTGCTTCTTTTCTCCAGGATGTCATGCCAGGTCTGAGGCTGCTGCTGGGGTAAGCTCTGCTTCCAGCACTCGTGGTTGGCCATGGAAATAGAGAGAAATCATGTTTCTTCAGGTGTTCTCTGGGTATTCTGGCTATTGGCAGAAGACACATCCCTCTCCAAGGACCAGATGCCCTCACGGGCAGACCTGTAGACCTCTCACCACCAGGCATGGTCTCAGAGGATCTGTTTGGAGCTAAAAAGGCTCCCCAGGCAGTGAGGTTTGCATCCTCCCTCCTTCCCCTGCCTCCTACCCCTGCAGGGAACAGTGAGGAGCAGCTGATGGACACTGATTTCTAGACAGCTCAGCTTAAACCAAGAAGTGAAAATCCATTTTCCTTTTCCCACAGCTACTCGCCAACCACTGTGGTCCCCTTATCTCATGGTTATTGTCTTATGATGCCAGCTTTTGAATGGATTTTGCAAAGGGTAAATCTGTAATGAAGGAGGTTTGAGTCCCCGGGACTGAGGATGGGCTTGGCCAAGCATGGGCTGGGTTTGTGCTGCATTGACACGGGTCCACAGAATTTAACATATCAGCATCATCTTGTACCCCAAGGGACTGGAAACGACCTGAGACATCTTCACTGAAGGCAAACCAGAGATAAAAGATTCGTAGGTGCTTTTCACCTGCTCTTTTCACCCTGCTCTTGAAGGAAAACAGATGTACACAAAGCCCTTCAGAGGTGCAAGGGGGGCATGATAGTGGGGATGCCCAAAACTGCCACCTTTCTTAATTTAACACATGTATGACAGTAGCATCCCAAGAGCTGCCTGTGTGTGTGGCATCAGCATCCTCACCAGCATCCTCTGCCTCTGCCTGCCCTTCTCCAGGGCATTTCCCACTGCTACCCTTCTCCTGGACCCGTAACACTGCCCCGTGTTTCACTCAGCAGAGAGGAAAACAGCGTTATGGTTGCATACCTTCCATGCTCCAGACTGCTAAGTCTGTGTCACCCACTGAGGAATGAGGCAGCTGGCAGGTTTTAGGGGATTTGCAGGCCATGGTGCCATTATAATGCTGGGGGAAAGCAAACACCTTTTTGCTGAACTTGGGTCTACATGTCTCATCTCAATGGAAAGCATAGAAAGGAAGCAATAAAACAGGCTTCCTATAAAGGCAGATGAAACTCTGATAGCTTTTGCAGTAGACTTCAGTGTGATGCCACTTAGGAAAAGTCTGGGTACCTGCAGATGAGCAATACATAGCAATACATAGGAAAATGAATTAACCACTTCTGGCCATGGAAATAAGGCATCTCTGCCAGCTGCTCCTTGGGATGCAGCAAAGGAAGAGTCTTTGTCACCCAAAGGGACTCACATCAGCCTGCTAGCACGTCCCAGCAGCTGGTCAGTCGGTCAGGGAAGCAGGGTGAACTGCAGGAATTGATGATAGAAACTGTCACATGCAAAGTCTTTCAGATTTCAGCTGTTCTGAATTGCTAGCACACAAAAATAAAACGACATTTCAAAAGAAAAGAGTTATAAAGGATTACTTTTTTTTTCAGGGTCTTTTTTAAATATAAAATATGTCACAAAGGCACAAGGGCTGCACTGAACATTTGCACAAGAGCAGTGTGAGGCTGAGCGTCTGCCAGGCGTTGTACAAACACAGCAAATCCCTGTAGAAATAGCAGCTTCCATGCCAGCGAGACAAGACAGGAAAAGGAAGAGGTGTGGAGGAAACTGAGGCATGAGGAGGTGAAATGAGTTGCCCACAGTCACGCTAGCAGCTCAGGGGCAGAGCTAGGGGCTCTGCAGTCTGTTTTTGCTAGGCAGGAGTCGGTCCAGCCACCAATTTTTGCAGTTGGATGTCTCAGTGCATTGCATGCTTGCAAGAATCCAACCCAGATCTCAGGGCATGTGTGGTACCTGCTGGGGCACAGCTTCTTCTTGTCTTCAGTGCCAAGACCAGGAAACTGCACAGCACTGACTATTCCCACAAAAACACCCTTCCAAGCACCAAAAGGGGCTGTGATTACTTAGCACAGCCAAACAAGCAGATTCCAGGCTTGTGGTAACTCCCTGTTGTAAGCTGCAAGCTCAAAATGTTTGCTTTCAGAGGGATTACACGTGTGAGCTTGCTACTGCTTGGTGGAGAATTCACCTACTGATTCCCTGAAAAGATCTGAAATGTCCCTGGTCAGCTCCCAAATATCTAAGCTAGATATCCAAGGCCAAACAGGTTATGTGCAAAGCAGATATGGCAAATCATGCCATATTTCTCTTCACTAAGATCATTAATGTTTCTCCGTCCATGCTGGATTCTCCCACCCACAAGCTACAAAAAATATTTCACATTGTCTATGAAAAGTGATGTTCATTTCCTGCATCTTACTCCATCCTTCCTTCAAGCTCCTCCACTGAGCAAATGGTCACCACTTCCCTCAGCTCTGCAATGTCCCCAGTGTAAATGACATCCCCCAGGTGCCCCCAAAAACCTGGCAGGGGAAAGGGCAGGGGAAAGCTGGGAGCTCGCCTGCAGCTCAGATTCCCAAAGCAATCCCAGATGTCAGCTGAGAAGGACCCCTTCCAGCAGCCTGGAGAGAATTCAATTTGCCTTTATTATTTCCCGACTCCCTCGCCCGCTTTCTGACACTTCGCAGGTTCAGCTGCCTGCATCGCATTAAGCTCTTCCCCCCACCAGTCCCCTTGTTGGAGGGTTTTTTGGTCCAGCAGCGTACAACTCCAGCATCAGCTCACTCATGCCCACTGCGTATCACTCGCACAAAGGAACTGAAAAACTCTGCAGGACTGCTCCTCACCCGTGTTCAGCCTCAGGTTCATCATTTTTCCTAAGGCTCTGAGAGGGATGGGGACCATAAATCTGAGCTTCTTGTCCTGGAGAGACCTGCTGTCCTCAGGATCAAGCTGTGCCAGCACACAGCATGGCAAAAAAAAAAAAGAAAAAAGAAGCGTTTCTGGGATCAATGAGGTTCTATTCAGAGCCATCCTCAAGCAGGCTATATCTGCTGTCTGCAAAATCACCTCTCCTCATGCCTGGGAGTCATATGAGTGACTGTAGGTGTCTTCCCATAAAGTCACCAGCAAAAAAAAAAAAACAAAAAAAACACCCTGCACGTCCTTCAGGATGCAATTTGCCTCATTGTAACTGGTTGGCCAAAACAGATTGGCGAATGACAAAGGAAAATGCTTGTTTCCTGTTGCTGTCCCTAGGGAGGATGGAGAGGAACGAGCCCAGCTGTGGATGGCCACATTGTGCCGTTCTGAAGCCAGGTGGGATGAATCCCACCAGGGGGTCTGCTTTGACCTCTCTTGCTGTAATTGTTTTAGGAAAGGCAATGTAAAATGCTGCTCTTGTAAATGCAGCAGAGCCCTGATCTCATCTGCGCTGTGCTTTGTGTTCCCACAGCCCAGCCAGCATTTGGGAGGAAAGCAGGAATCAGTTTGGTCTTTTGCCTTCAGCTAAGACGTTCAAAGAAAAAAAAAATTGAAAGGAGAATAACTGTTTTATTTTTATTATTATTATTTGCTGCTTTATATTTCCTGCCTTCTCATAAATTCTAATGGGAGGTGTACTCGCTGACCTTACAACTCCCAAATCCAAACATTATGCCAAGATATCTCCACAGGCCAGCTTTCTTTCAGTGCGCCATATGGGATGCAGCCCTTGTTCCTACAACACAGGCAAGCAGATCACCAGTTAGTCACAATTCATGACACACAAACATTTTATGGGCAGGAACACGACAAGCAGATAACACCACCAGGCATTATGTTTTTCCTGGCTACATCTGTGCTAGTAAATAAAAGAAGGCCAAGGTAGAGTATCAAGCACTGTGCTGAAATTGTCTGCAATGCTGAGCTGTCAGCGTGCTCCCCAGCACAATTTTGGGCAGTGCCAGGCAATGCCCAGACACATTTTGGGAACAGCATGCATCATGGATACACCAGAGCACGCACTTCTGCCCTGCGTGCTTTTAGACATGGTTGCTTCACTTGGACAAATACACAGAGGAAGATCACAGAAAGACACGTCGGAAAAGGGGTCTTCTGAGTCAGGAGATGTTTGTAATCAAATCTTGGAAAAAGAACTGCTGAAAAGGTTCAGCCTGTTACGACTGTGACGCATACCTGCTCTGGGCTTGTGTGCTGGCATAGAATGAGCCCTAAGAAATGTTTGTTCTTGGCTGTGAAGCTGGATTTGAATTTAGAAATGTGGCCTTTTGAGAGCTGGAATGATGGCAGAGAGGAATTCATCAGCCAGAGAAAGTGATGTCCTCCCACGGCATCCCACCTTTGTCTTTCAGACCCTCCTGGCTGGTGCCTGGTTGATCCTACAGGTGCTGCAGTTCGTGTTTGAGGCACAGTCAGGATCTGAGCTTCTAAGTCTTGGTATGGGGCAGGTCTGCAGGCATGGACATGAGTTTGATCTCATGTCTTGAGTTAGATCTCATTTCCCTGACTTAAACCTCACCCACCAGTTGCTGTACATGGCAGACCTGCAGGTGGCAAACAGCCTTTGATATTTCTGAGAGTCAAATGGAAAACTTCTAGCATTCAGGACACCAAAGTTGCCTTGACGGCCGTGCCATGGCTCTTGTCCTGTGTTTTCTTTTTGATGGATGAGTATAAAAGAAACAAGCCTGCAAACAGTGATCCAATTATGTTAACGGTACCTAAGTCTGCTCTCTGCTTTCACAGTACCCAAGCCAAATCAAAATGCATTCGCCAGGGAAACTATCTCATAAAACTGTCCTGCTTTGGATTAGCAAAGGCAATCTGATTAAATCCCCAGCAGGGGCAAGACACAACACCGAACTTGATCTCAACTACCACATCAGAGACCTCCAGTGAATTAGATCCAGAAAAGGCAGCTGTGAGTTATGGGGCTGGAATTCCATCAAGGGCTTCTGGGGAGGTCATAAACCACTGAACGACTCTGGCAACCTCCCCCCTCTTCCCGTCCACCATCCACATATAGAATTATAGCCCCATAACTCAACTGGGGTCTGTTTGTCTGCAAGGGGACAAATGCAAGGAGCCATCTGCGAGGGTGTTAGGCTGTAAATCCATCCTTTTTTTCTGCCGTTCCCCCATCCCCTACTGCACAGGATGATGCTTCCAGACTGTATCTAGGTCACTTCAGTTGCATTTTGTCTTCTCCCATCCAGCCTATCTTCTTCCTTTCATCTCCTCCCTCTTTCCTGTCCTGCTCGATAGAGACATAAAAGCAGTCACTGTCCCATGGACCAATCCACCAGGCAACTACTCATATCCTGTCCCCTTCCCTTCATTTTGAAGAGTGAGAGCAAGACTCAGTCTGCTTGTAAGTTCTGTTTATCTACAAAACATTGACTAGCACAAGCTATATTGCAAACATCTAACCCACATTAATTATTTTTTTGAATGAAAGGGCTATCCTCGTTCAAGTTTGACCAAACGAGGTAGTTTCCCTTAATTACGTTCTTTGATGATTTAGGTGATAAGGGGGCATCCCACCCCTTTCATTTTTTTGCCATCATTTACAGGCAGACATTCAGCCTACAAAGCAAAAAGCCAGTCCAGAACATTTCAGCATTTCAAGTTAAACAAGACTAAGATATTGCAATCTGGGTCTGCTCATGGACCGTTTTGGGCAGCCTGAACTTCAGAGGTGGTCCATGCTTCACAAAGCTTGCCTTCAGTGGTTGATAAACAACCTCACCATGAGTTCAGAAAAGAAGAAACTTACTCTGAGTCAAAGTCTGGATCACCCAAAAATAAAGTGATTTGCTCAAGTGAGACATGGAGATGAGACTAGAACCTGCTGGTCCACAGGTTGGGTGATGTGCTAGGTCATACCACCTCGTTTAAGGGACCAGCTGGCCCGTGCACATAGATAAGAATAAACACTACTTGAACACTTTACATTATAAAAGCATCCCCTTTTCTCTTTCCATCAAAACTTACTGCATTTAGGAATGTCATGTGATAGTTATCCTAATCAAGAAACACACCCTGAAAGTGTTGGGCATCCACATATGAAAAATGACAGGGCACTGTTTCCCAGGGGCTCACAGTTCTCTGTGCCTTATCTGCCATTTTCATTACCCTTCATATATGTTATGATATAAAGGATCACAAAATCCATTTAAGTCAGGAGGGAGTTGCACTATTGTCAAACCATAGAGAAATCAGCAACATTCATGTCATGTTCATTTAGGCCAAGATGGCTCACATTTTTATGTGAATTTAAAGCTTAAAGACCAAAGGGTTCATGCTCCTCTGACTTAGGCAGTGACTCCAAAATCATTGGAAAGCCTTTTTCAGACAAGTGGTTCCAATTTTGAGGGTATCTTTTGCTAGCTACTAACACAGACTTAGCACACTTTGATGGTTGTTTCACCAGGTCAAAATATTCCAGTGCATAAATGTACAAGGTCATATGTGGGCTTTAAGTCAGGGATGTAGTTCTGAACTTCAGAGAGTTTTCATGGGAACATGGGTTACTGATCCAACCATGTGCGAATGACACGTCTCCTGGGCTTCACAAGAGAGGAGATTTTCAGCAATAAGTGAAAAGAGAGCTTCTGACTGTTTATTTTTAAATATCATCCTACAGATTTTTCTCCCAATTTGGCCAACTAGGAAGGCAAGGTTTTTCATCTGAACTTCTACTTTCTTAACCAAATTGAATCCTTGAGGGGTTTGTTGATGGTATTGTTATCTTGTGTTTGGTTTGGTTTGGATTTTGTTTTCTATCTGGCTCTGAAAACTGTATTGTGTGAGTAACTCAAAAGTCTCCATGGTCTTCACTCAAGGCTTCTTCATTTTTCCTCTAAGCACTGAAGTCTATTTGGTCTACTGTGCAGTGCTGTAAGCATGTTCCAAAATCACATGCTAAAATCTAGGCAGGAAAAAGAGAGACACAGAGAGAGAAACAGATTAGGCCAGCAAATGGTATAGTAAAACATGCAATGTTATGAGGCAAAACATCTGGAAAAAATAGATTAAAAATAATCATTTTTAAAAGCCAACCCATGATAAAACAGCAAGTGTCTTGGTGAATCCCAGCAGAAAAATACTTTAAAAACTGTATTGTTTCCTGTGATCAGCATTATGGTGTTTCACATGTATGTATAAATGTTTTAATTATTATGATTGTCCCATGTAATGTTTGATAATTCTACTCCTTTGGGAAGTTGATTGTAAGAGAAAAGCACAAAATACTGTTCCAGATTTCTAGCCTGGGGAATTGCCTCAGAGGCTTGTCTTGGTTTATTTATTTATTTATTTATTTATTTGCCTTGTTTCTTGTCCCCTTTGGAAATCTTTCCTTTTTTCTTCCTTAGGACAGAATTTCAATTAGAAGGATAACGCCATCAGGAGGCATTGAATATCCTTGGAGATAAATCTAGCTGGGAGTTGCCAATGGAATATCTGAAATAGCCTGACAGTAGAGGCCCTGTAAATCTTAGATTACTCTTAAAATAATAATAATAATAATAATAATAATAATAATAATAATAATAATAATAATAATAATAATAATAATAATAATAATAAGTTTGCCTTTCAGAGAGGGAATGAAAGGGGCAGAAAGGAGGTTGATTATTGAATTGCTATGTTCAGCTGCAAAAGAGGATGATAAAAGAAAAGAGACTGTATTAAGGACACCAAAACTGCTGGATCTGACTGAGAAAATGTGTAGATAAACTTGAGGTATAGTTTTCATCAGATGTCTGAAATAATTTCTTGTTGAACCTTCATTCCTAAGAGGGTTGAAGGAGGCCACTGGAAGTTACAGGTGCCCATGTGGAGTAGAGGGCACTGAGCTGTGCTCTGGAGCAGCCAAGCTCTGAGCACAGAGAATTGTTCTTTTCGTCTTTTCTGGTTTTTAAAAATCAGGAGTTTTAGGGTAAGGCAGCATCCTCCCCTCTTCCTGCATCTGTCCTTGCTGATGATTCACTTGTGAAGGGTGTTAGATGTAAAATACACCCAGGCTGACTGGACATATAAAGTTAGATACAGGAGGACAGTTTTAAAAATGTGCATGGGATTTGAAATTCCTCCCGATGCCTCTGAACCTTTTGATATATTGGACAGTTCTTTATTTTAGTTTTACTTTATAGAAAATCCCTTTCACTGAAAAGCCGTGCTTTGTGTTGTGGGTTAATCAGAAGTGTGCTGCATCTCTGATACTACTGTTGATATTATGAGTATAGGAGGCTGGGGAAAAGACCATTTCCCTGAAATCCCTGAAAGTGTAAGGAGTTCAAGATGTATACTGGGTTTACAAGGTTTTTGTAGCAGGGGGGCTGCAGGGGTGGCATCTGTGAGCAGAACCCAGCAGCTGCCCCATGGCAGATCAGAGCCAGCTCCAGCAGGCTCCAAGGGGACCTGGTGCTGCCCAGAGTCGAGCCAGTGAGTGATATTGGTTGGGCCTCTGTGAGAGTAAATTTAAGACAGAGAAAAAACCCTGCTTTGCAACAGCATCTGTGAGAGTGAGGAGCGAGAACCAGCCTTGCAGCCCCCCAGGTGGGTGCAGCAGGAGGGCAGGAGGTGCTCCAGGCAGGCAGCAGCAGTTCCCCTGCGGCCTGTGGAGAGGCCCCTGGTGGAGCAGGCTGTCCCCCTGCACCCATGGGTCCCACATGGAGCAGATCTCCACGCTGCAGCCCCCGGTGGAGAAGGTGGATGTGGCCTGGAGGAGGCTGCGGCCCATGGAGAGCCCCCGCAGGAGCAGGCCGTGGGACGGAGCTGCAGCCATGGAGAGGAGCCCACACAGGAGCAGGGGTCTGGGGGGAGCTGCAGCCCCTGGGGACCCCGTGCTGGAGCAGTTTGCTCCTGGGGGATGGACCCCATGGGACAGAGCCATGGGGGAGCAGTTATTGAAGGCCCTGAAGGATCAGTTTGGGAAGGACCCCACATGGAGCAGGGACACAGAGGGACCATGAAGGAGCGGAGGAGAAGAAGCATCAGGGGCTGACTGCAGCCCCAGTCCCCATTCCCCTGTGCCTCCTGGGGGGGAGGATGTAGAAGAAAGTGGAGGGAGGAAGGTGTTTTTAGTTTGCTTTTAGTTCCTCACTGTTTAGTCTGCTAGTGATAGGCAATAAATTACATTAATCTCCCTATGCCAAGTTTGTTTTGCCTGTGGTGATTATTTTTGAGTGATCTTTCTCTCTTTATCTCAACCCTTGAGCCCTTGTCATTGTATTTTCTCACCTTTTTTCATTGAGGAGGGGGAATGAGAGATTTGTTGGGGTGGAGTTCAGCTGCCTAACAGGGTAAAATCACCATATGTTGTATTAGTGGTCTTGAGCATGGATATTTCCTAGGGAAGGGTGTCAGGAATATTAAAATAAAAATGTTTGGGGAATTGATGCAATGAGGCAATTTCTTACCACCCATATTTCCCATCCCATTTCTCATTAGCTCTGGATGAACAACATTGCATTTAGCCTCAACCCACATGAATAGGGAGCGTCTGGCTCAAGTGCTGGTGTCACCCCTCAACAAGGAGGACTGAAAATCTACAAATCTTCTAAGTAAAGGTCCCATCAGTGTTGCCTTGCAGTGCTGTATCTGTTCCTAAACCTTTTTTATTATGGAAAGAGTCAAATGAGCATGCAATCATTGGCCAAGATGGCTGCTGTGATCTTCATCTCAGGCCGTGGCTGTCCTGCTGTGAGTGCTTTGATCCCTTCAGAGGAGAGAGCAGGAGTCAACGTCTTGTGATCAGAAGGATCTGGCAGTACACAACTCTGCCTTCACCTTCAAACTGCTGACCTTCCTCATTCACCTGGCAAGTTTTACGGGCTTAGATCACCAGAAATGGTGCCTAATAAACATCCTGGCATGAGACACTGCAGGCCTCTGACTGCTGTTTGAACTCAGGGCTGGAGAAGCTATTGAAAGCTTTCAGAGATAAGACACACATGGTCCAAATTCCACCGGCTCCTTTATCTGCTCACATCTGGTTATCTTCAATGCAATCTGCTGCGGCACAATTGCTGGCTAATTGCGTAGTGGCCTCAGCCGTGTTGGGGTTAGGGACATGCTGTGAAGGCCCCTGCTAATCTATTCCAGAAGTTCAAAGGAGCCACAAACACCCTTTGGCGAATTTTTCAGATTAACTTGGGCCAGCCTAAGTAAAAGATGCCATCACCTGGCCAAAATATCTGGCAGAAGGAAGCAAATATTCCAGGAGAGATGGCTGATACCATTCACGATACCACTGCTGAAGGTTTTCTCCAAGGGCACTACTGCAGACTTTCACTCCAAAGAAGAAAAGTAGATCACAAAATCACAGAATTGTTGAGGTTGGAAAGGACCTTAAGAGATCATCTAGTCTAACCCCCCTGTTCAAGCAGGGTCTCCTAGAGCATATTACACAAGATACGAGGAGGTAGAAGTTGAGGTCTGGACTGCACCTTTTCAGGACTCTGTGCATACTTGATTCACCACCAGGGTTTGTCCTTACAGCACTTGCCATCTAAGTCTAGATAGAAGTGGCAAAGAAAATACATTTATGCTTGCTTTCAAATTGTGGTCTGATAGTGAGACACCTTACATGGCCAGTTTATTCTAGATTTTGACTTCAAAATCTTGTTTTCTGAATTATCACTGTTGCAACTGAATGGGCATTCTCACACCAAAGACATTATTCCTGTTATTCAAAATACTCTTTTTCTTTTTTCTTGTTTAGTGAATGCCCTTGAGAGAGGGTGTGTATTCACTCGTATGTTTGTATATTGCCAGTATCTCCATGGCTAAATATCTTCAAGAAGAATAAACTGCAACAGAAAAGGATCCACAGCTTTGGCCACCTGGCCAGTGTCTTTCAGTATTCATAAACAGAAGAGAGAAAAAAAAAAAAAAAAAAAAGAAAAAAAAAGTCTGTCCAGTTGGGAGGCAGAAACAACAATCATAATTAAAAAATGCAGAACAGGCCGTCATCACTTTTCCAAGCCATTCAGAGACTAAAAAGCGTGTTTGCAGAAGTGTTGGAAAGCGTGTGACTAACAAATAGTTGGTTAGGAATACGACATAACTCACAGAAAGAATGACAAATGCTCAGCCTGTGGGATAAATTAAACTTCCAAAATATTCTGCATAATCACAGAATTCAAGCTTGCATGAGGCTGGCAGCAGTTTTTGAAGGATGAACTTTTTTTCCTGAGTTTTCTCTCCAATTCGACTTCTGGGCTCTTCTCAGAACAGCAGGTATTTCCTGGTGATGGGGTAGGAATCCCAATTCATCTTCATATCAGAAGAGTGGGGACAAACTGTACCTAAAAATAGTGGCATCAAAGGAGAGGAAACCACTGTCTTCTATCACACAGAGAACGCACAAATCTGGAGAGATGCTGTCAGCAGGAGAAAGATTGAAGACGAGGAAGATCTGGAGTTACCCATAGACCTGCTGAGTGGGTTATTGGGGTCTGTGGGTTGGCTTGAGCCCAGCATTAACCCTTATGGTGCTGCAAGGAGAGGCCAGCACAATTATCTTTGTTCAACTTCCTGTCTATGAGAAACAAGTCTCATTGTGCCCTTTATACGAGACACGAGAGGAGGTGAAAAATGCCAAAACGCCTTCTAAAATTGGAGCTTCAATAAGTGTTAATGGGACAATATTTCCTCTTCCAGCCACAGCATGATCCCAGCAAAGAAGTCCTGCTGACTGCATTTATCCATCTGTACTAGTATTTCCTGGAGATCACTCCAGAAATCTCTTATGGAAATCACTGTGGGTTGTCTGCAGTATGAGCCTTGCAGAACCAAAATACCTCAGCTCTGCTCCTTTCCCTGCTGCCATGAGCTCAGCAATGCATGGAAACACCTCAGACTCAGTTCGTTTCAAGCCCAAGTAACCTTGATGGATTATATTGCTCCAAGACATCAGGAGATCTTTCAGGTGTATAAAAAAGGAGCTGAAACAGGACCTTAAACCTCGCACACTGTACCTATATTGACTTCATCTTGGAGCCCAGATGTGCCAGCCAACATCATAAAGAAAGAGCACTACACATGGCCTCTGGACTAGCAAGAATGCCTACCCTATAATGCAGCAGGTATTTAGGGCCACAATAATTACTGGATGGACACATGGTGCCTGCCATGGCCACTGCTATTGATGCAGCTTTACCAGATGAAAATTCCTCAGTCAACCCTAGGAAAAAAAAAAATAAAAAAAGAAAAAAGAAAAAAGAAAAAAAGAAAGATCAGAGGTGACCTGATGATGGAGGACAATCTAATTCCCAGGCACCAAAATTCAGGAAAATGCCTGGAGGTTTTGTCTTGAGGAAGGAAAGAGAAGGTTTGCATCTGTTTCACTTGCCCAAGGGTGAGATTATGCAAGTCTCAGAAGAAGCAAATCAAGATCAAAAGAAAGAAAATTAGAAAAAGGGAGAAGAACAGAAAAATGGGAATAGCTTATGCTAAGGTATTGCTCCAGGGCTTACTTCTTCCTGTGCTGAAACTTTCAAAGCCCACAACATGCTGACAGATTTCTTTTTTCTCCTCTTCCCTGTCTTCTAAACTGATCCATTCACTTTTTCCTGGCCCCCTTAGAGGAGGTGCTGGAAGATGACTTGTAATACCCCTCAAGGCGTCTGGGGAAGGGATGTTCCCTCGGCAGCCTGGTCCCAGCCTGACCCAACATCTTGCAGTCAGCTAGGGTAGATGACTTGCCTGCTCCTTGTTCCGAAGAAGTATCTGTACCAAAACAGTTTGAGATATATGGTCAGCAAGGGGGAAAGAGAAAAGTCCTTCTTCTTCTGCACATCCTATTGCCCCTGCTGTTTTTATCTTTTTTTGGGGGGTTGGAGGAACCTTCACACCTCATTTTGCAGCCTCCATCTGCAGCTAATTACAATGAGCACCCTAAGTGGCCTGAGATCACGGGCAGGAGAAGTTTTCCCATGTTGGTAGTCTTCTCCCAAAGAAGTCAGCTGTATGCCTGTGTGTTTTGCACTGATTCATGCACTGTCTTCAAACTTCCTTCTCTGCTTCAGACTTCCTCTCCTGTTTCCTTGTTCTTTCTCCCAGCTGAGGCCCCATCTCCTTGGCTCTCTGGCCTCCTTATCCCGTTATAAAGTGAAATGCAGCATGCCCTCCCTCTTGTGATACAGCCTGAGAACAGAGAATCATTTAGCACATGCCAAATGCTGGATAAGGTCTTGGTGCACTGTGGCAATCCTGAAGCTATCTGCTTTTCTGCCATGTTATTGTAGAATTATCACTTTTTCCAAATCCCTTGTCAATGAACAAGGAGGTCTCAGATTTCTCAGAAGCCCTGATCACCTCATGCCTAACACAAGAAACGACGATATCCAGTTCATCAGCAAGGCTGAGCTTTCAGCTGCATTCCCCAAAACAACAGTGACATTCTCAATGCCATCAGCCCCACAAAGGGCTGGTAAATGTGGCACGAGGTACAGGTGAAGCAGACACCTGTGACTCTTTGCAGTCACACCTGGAGGCCAGTCAGATAATCCAGGGGGTTAAAAATGTTTTAGGCATTGAATTCCAAGCATTCTTCCTCCCCTCTTTCTCTGCCTTTAGAATAACAAAAATAAGGTAGATATAGCTCATAATACTCAGCCCTATATACGCTGAGAAATGGGTGAAAACAGCGCCTTTTGGAAACTAAAATATATGGGACCTGGGATGCTATAGAGCACAAAATTTCATGGTAAAAAGTTCTTCAAACTTTTCCAGGTCCTCCCCTTTTCTTTGTAGACAGCTCCGCTCTCTGTCCAGGGAATGTGCACTGCAGCAGGGCTCTTGTTTTTTTGTACTGCATCATTTCATATACTGGAAGCCCTGCATGTACTAAGGGAGCTGTCCTAGCTCAGTGCTCACAGTCCAGAAAATTTGCCAGAAATAGGAGACAGCTGAGGAAAACCCCATGGGGACGAAGGAGAAGACAGCAGTAATACTGAAGAGGGTATGTTTGGCTTCTTGGTTCAGCCTCAAAAAGTAAAGACTGTTTTGTCTCACAATCAGGAAAAAAAATAAAAAATAAAGCTGGTTATTTCCCAGATGGGAAAAGGGGAGGAAGCAATCTGGACCAAGACAGAAATTTTTCAGTGTTTGTTGGGAAATTGCCTAGTAAGTTTGCCTGCAGAATGATTTTGCACTTTTGGGCTTGGCCCACAGTATTAGCCAGGTCACATAACACCCATGCTCTCTGTGGCAATCAAGCGAGGCATTTTCCCCAAGGACCCCAGACTCAGCTGTAGCACAAGTGGAAGCAAACAGGCTGGTGATGACTGATTGCCTGAAATGTGTTCATTAGCTCTTGGGAACACCAGCTCGCAGAAGCAGGGCTCGTGGGCTTTGAGTCCTCCAATCTGGCAGAGGGAGACAAGGCTGGGTGGGAGGGAGGTGAAATCACAGCTCAGGTGATGGGATGACACGTGGTTTTCATGAGCTGGGCCAACAATAGTTTCTAGGATGCTACAAGCTGGGTCTTTTGGGTATAAGTATACTACCAAACCCATTGGGAAGGACTCTTTGTTCAGAGCACTCACCCATTTTCTAGCAGCGGATCCAGAGGGCTTTCATTTTTCTGGTCACCTGGGAGCATCTTTCACACAGCTTCATTAGGCTCCCATGTCATCTGTCAGCAGGGGGCCACTGGGTTCACGGCCATTAACTTGTCCTTATTCACCACAGGCAGCCTATGGAGCTCATTCCCTGCGACATCAGATGCCTGGAAAGGCTGAATTGTACAATATTTTCAGCAGTCAAGAGGACTCAGTCTGCCAAATTGCACAATTTGACAACACTGCATAGCCTCTGACAATTTTGCAAAGCATCCTCTTTATCTCTTAAGCATGTCTCCCCATGTATATGCAGAATTATAATGCATATGTGATTTCTCCATTTACAGTTTTCTTCACTGTCTGAGTGCAGTCTGCGAAGCTGCCATTAGAGTTTCCAATGCAGCAAACCGTTCTGATTTTTTATCGCGCTCTCAAATTGGGCACAAATGTTTCATGTGCTTTCAAATTTATGGCACATCACGAGCAATTGTTGTTTTAACTCACGGGGCTTACACTGGAATAAAATTGATAGAATTACATAAACCATGTGGGTGCTGAAATACTGGGTAGCAATTTATAGAAGTTGACAAAAAACAAAATTTCTGGTGTCAGAGTAGCATTACTAGTATTTCAAGGGAGTAACAGCTCTTTGGTCTCCAGAGAATTGCATGGCATAGAGGAAATTAAGGCCAAATCTCACACTTTGTTTGGAAAAAGGAATAATTTGGGAAAGTAACAAGAACCAGCTTTCTTCCTGATGTCAGATTAATTAAACCTCCTTTATGATCTCACAGAAGAACAGGGAGGTGTATGAGGTGTATGAACCATTTGTATGGTGTTCGGGTCAGGAGCCACCCTGCGTACAACATCTCATCCTAGTCCTGATTAGGACTTGTAAGTGCTGTTATTATCATTAATAACAATCAGGATCACTGCAATGGGGGCGTTTGAGGCTGTTGTTGCGCTGTAGTTGCTTGTTATAGGGTGCCTCATAGGAAGGAGAAGGAAAAATGATTCACGCACCGATGTGAGTGCATCTCACCACTGTGACTGTCACTCTCTGTTCAAGAAGCAATCGAAGCACAGGATTTTCCTTGCCAGTTTTAAGCAGGTAAGCTTGGCATCAGGAAATTTCAGATTGCTTCATTAAGACCATTTCCAGGTTCTGGTCCACCAAACTGTCCCCAGTACATATGGATTAGATTACTTACAGTTTCTTCATTTAAATAGGTCCCTGTGCTTAAACCCAAGGGCCTCCATAGTAATTATTTGCTTGGGAGAACATTTAGAGCCAACATTTCCCCGGATTTGTCTCCCCCAAAACACAGTAGAAATAATAATTATGTTTTAGGGCAACAGAGTGCCACAACCAAGTTTTGAGCTGGGTGAAGAAATGGAAAAGGCTTCCCCAGCCAATCTGGATATGACCTTTCTACACCACGACCACCACTCCCTGGGACAGATACCTTCAGCACTGCAAAGGCAGATGCATTTATTTGGGATTCTCTATTAGCAAGCAATTGGCATCTTGTAACAATCAGATCTTACCACTCGGGGTTATTCACCTGCCTGTCTCACCCTCATGTGAGGCAGAGGTCTGACCCTCATCTGGGTCATCATTTTGGCTCTCCCTCAACATCACTTTTCTCTTTGCCTTGTGCTATCCCCACCACCCAGCTGGCTGCAAGCACTTCCAGAGCCCTACCTCACCCTGGTGTCTTTCCTCCACTCCACCCACATGTCCTGAACCTTTAGTAACTGTCTGTACCTCCACCCCATAGCAAACAGTCTTTCCCCTGGCTCCCATCCCTCATTATCACCCCCTAGCTCCATGGACGCATGTAGCTGGTGTCCATGGGTGGTCGGGGAGAGATGCTGCGCATCTGCATGATGGTGAATTTTCCTCCTGGAGCCATCTCCTTCCCCCACTGATGCTTCATGCACCATTTACTCGTCCCGTATCCTCATCCCCCCAGAGAAAGTTACCGTAAGTCACCGGCTGGGAACGAGGCGAGCTCTGAAACCTGCCACCATCCATCACGGCGGCAGACACGCCGTGGAAGGGTTTCGTGGCACAGCGCCAGGGCTAATGGCCTGAAACGCCGCTCTCTCTCCCTCTAACCTGCTCTGGAGAGTGGGCACAGATGCTAATTGCAGTTCTCTCTGCCTCTGTGAAGGAAGGGAAGAAGATGTTCGAGGGAGCAGGGAGGTATTTAATGGTGGGTTCGGTAGCAAAACTGTTGAAAGGAGAAGGGGAAGGAGCAGTTCATGCTGCAGCACAGTGCTGAGTCTTCTGGCAAGATCACATCATGTTTTTCAGCCCTTGCGGAGGGCACCCAGACTCCTCTTGAGCACCACACCATGGTCAAAAGCTCTGCCACCAGCCAGCTCAGGACGCCTAGTGGCAGTGAACCACCTTCCTCTCCTCGCTACTCCGTCATTTCACAACCAAGATGGCTTTGAAATCCCTCTCCTTGTGCCCTAAAGAACTGTGGTTTGGGAAATTGCTCCTCTCCAGAGCCCAGGGCATTTTGCTGGATGATCATACACCCTCACCCCCTTCTCCAGCTGCGGGATGTCCAAGCAGCTGGGCAATCTCTTTGCTCTGGTTCCTCATCAGAGGTGGGGTGCAGGCAGGGATCCCAGATGATGGGAAAAAGGTTGGGAACAATGAGCTATAGGAACTATGTTTCCCACAAGGAAAAGCAAAACACATCATTACTTTCTTTTCAGGGTCTTTTGCAAATAAATAAATAATAATTAGAAACAAAATATCTGACTTTGACTCCAAATAATATTTTCTATATCTGAATAGAAAACTCTTCCACTGGTCCAGCTGCAGTAGAAAAAATATGTATATTAACAGCTTTCAGACAAACCTTGTGTGGTCATATTTGGTAATGGACCTGTCACTGGGTTACACGGAAGTCAGAGCTACCTGAATACCTCAAATGATTTAATTCTGTTTGAATACAAGGCCAAAAGGTGGGGTGACATGGTGTATAGGCATGGCATATAGGCATGGTATATGGATCTGGAATAAAACTGCTTAGATCTTGCTCTAGATCTCTTCTCCTTGAGGTCAGACTTCATTGACCTAACTTCTGTTGAAGGCCTTATAATATTTTTCACTAGTCTGGATGCTTATTCACTTCTGAAGGCTTTGATCCATCAGTAGGAAACACCAACAGGACTAAGTAGGGGCTGGCTGAATCTGCTCTGTGCTGTCTGTAGCTTTGTCTTCATGGACAGCCAGACAGAGAGGTTTCTGTTCCATTTCATTTCCTTCTTCCACCACTCTCAGATCAGTGCAGTTATACAGGTTTTATTTCCTAAACAGCCTGTCTTGTAGATGGAGAGCTGTTCTTGTCAAAACTGAGTAAAAAACCCATCTGCACAGGCAGATTGGTTGTTCCTAACATGGGGTTGGGATGGATCCTTTGCAATTGCATCCCCTTCAGAGAATTCAAAGAGGAGAAGGCTTTAAGGGATGCCAAGAACTGAAAGCGTCTTACATGTGTGAGGTGGAGCCATGGAGGCGACTTTGGCCTTCCAGGAAGCTACTGATTATTGAAACAAAACTGCTTTGATCCAGTATAAGAGTTATCTGAATGGGACTGGATCTGCCTCCTGCATTGTGGTGCCATCACCATCAATAGCCAGCAACCACTCCATTGGAGGGCCCGTGAAGAAATTGTCCATTTCGTGTCTTTTGAGGCACAGAAGACTCTCAAGTACCTTCAAGATGATATTAAAATCCTGTAATGCACCAACTCAGAAAAGGAGATCGGGAGATTCCTGTTAACCACAAACAAAATGTAGCTATAAGCAATAAATCCTTGTATGAAAACAGCTCTGTAAAGCTCTCATCCATACAGCCAGTGCCCTGGGTATCTTCCTGATGGTGTCTACCTACACCCTGCATGCAGAAGAAACCCAGGCAGACCTCGTTCATCCCCTCCACTTTCCTTCACTGATGCAGGAGCAACAGCCAGAGGAGGCAGACGCGTGGCAGCTGAGCTTGCTGTGAGCAGAAGCCCTTTGCATCCCTGAGCACACAGCCAGCCTCCCCCTGCTACGTGATAGCCCCCGAAAGCATGGAGAAATCATGCTAGAAATGTGTTCTCCTGAACAAACACTCCTTGCTTGATCCAACAGTGGGAGAGTTTACGGTTGCTGCAACTGCTTTCTATCCTCACCTTTTATCCAAACAGGGCTTTTATATGTGTCAGAACCACACCTGCACCCCCAGTTTCTGTTCTGGAGAGCCACAGGAGCTCTACAGGCTGTGCTGCTCGCTTTTGTGCAGATGGAGCCAACCTCGGTTCCAGCTCCAGACTTTGTTTGCATCTCTTCCCAGGCTCAGTCCTCCCTCTTGAAGTTGAGACTGAGAGGGAAAAAAAAAAAAAAAAAAAAAAAAAAAAGAGGAGAATTTAGCAGTATTTAAAAACAATCTAACCAGAGCAACTTTTAGATGAAGTCATTTAGGGTCAGTGGCTCCCAGCTGTCTGGATGTCCCTGCTGAGCCTGCTGCAAACCATAGTTCAGGACACCCCTGTCACTGACTGCAGGCGAGCAGGGAAGATGCATTAGCCAGTAAAGTCCAGAGCATGATTAATCTTTTCCTACTCATTTTGATGATGCTGCAGTTGCAACAGATGTTCAAGTGCCTCCTGGCAGTGATAGATCCCCGCATGGTCTTGACTTCTTACCAGGAAAGTAATGATAACAGTCACAGATTCCCAGGGCTGTGTCAGCTGGATTGATTTTTTTTTTCCCCCTCTGGAACATTCTGCATATTTTCTGGAAGGCTTCTTTATGAGATGCGATGTGCTCATATCACACGTTGACTCTGGCCCAGAGGTCACTCGGGTGGATCAGGGGAGTTGGGAAAAACATTGTCCTTTCCAAGGATCCCAACCTGGAGCCTCCCAGTGGAGCAGCAGGTTATATCAGAGTGCCAGGACCTGTAGCTGGTGTATGAAATCGTTCAGTGAAGCACACTCCATGCGATGTGACAGATGCATGAGGATGGAGATGAAGGACCTGTGCTCTACCCCTGATTTAATTTTGCAGCAGAGCAGAGAGCTCGTGGTCAGTTCTGTCTCTGGCAGGCGAGTGGGGATTTTTCCTTGCATGGCCCCTGCTGACATTACAGTAGCTGAATGCCTGCAGGAGAGCCAGCTCTGTGCCCACTGAGAGTTTATGATCACCAAACACCAAGCAAGAGGTGGGAGGAGAAGCTATTCCCTAGAAAGTGACAGTGGCCAGCACTGCAGGATGAGTTAGTTCTCAATAAGCCCCTTACTGCTCCTCGGTGTTGTTTTCCCTGTTTATAAAGACGGATCCCCTGCAGGGCTAGGTGTTAAGACCAGAAGGACCATTCTGACCTTGTCTGACCTCCAGAGACATCTGCCCACTCACTCCTGGCCCAGGAGCTCATACAAAAGGGCAGAGCAAGGTTTTTAGATCCTTCAACCTACAAAGATCCCAAGGGCAGAAGCTTCCCTGTCCAAAATGATTCATTTTGCTGGTGATCCATCCCACTAAAAACACTTTTCATTTTAAATCCTTCCACCTTCTCCTTCCGATTGCTGGATCTCATTTTGCCTTTGTCTGCCAGCTGCATTCAGAAGTTGCTGTCAAGAGCTTTCAATGGAAAATCCTATAGCTCCTCCTACCCCAATGCACTCTGTTTACAAATCAGCGATGAACTTGTTTTTTTTTTTTTTTTTTTTTTTATGTGGCATTACAGAGCTGCAAACTCTGCTCAGCAGATAAAAAGTCACTCAAAATTCTTCCTGCTTCTTAGATTGCATCCAGCAAGGTGTATTCCACTGTCAGAGCTGAAATCTTCATGGCAATGATGAGAAAAATTGCTCCCCACACTGCACTGGGCATGCAAGGCTGAGAGACGTGAGAAATGTCATGTGCATATAAAATATTTCTATGATCTGTGGGTAAAACACGGCTATGCAGAAAAGCAGCTGTGAAGCACAAGGGGTGCAGCAAGTCCTGTTTGCTGGGCCTCTAGGAGTCGATGCTTTTTGGTGGATGTCGCTACTTTGCGTTTGATCAGATCTCATTCAAAGAGGAAAATAGGAGCAGGACTCATGCAGCATCCCTTTAACCAGATCCAGGGTCCATGCCTGCATCTCACTCTTGTATAGTCAATGGCAGGCACTTTGGGGTCATAACTCAGGCACTCTGTTTTAATGGCATGCAGGGAGGAGGTGTGTCGTGCTCTAAAGAAGCCTTTTTCATTCCTCTATCTGTGAAGGCAGCTGAGGGTGACTGGCTCGAAGAGAGATGCCCACCTCCAGTCAGAGAAATTTCAGAGCCCCCGCAATCATGAAGCAAATGAAAACAGAGAGAGCAGCATCTGCAGAGGGCATGAATGCTCATCGCTGAGGCACAGCTGTCTTCACTCATCTCGAGGGGTTGTTAACTCTTAGGCTGTGTTACATGTCATGATTGCCAGTTGTTTTTCAATGCTGATTAAAAATGCAGAAAAGGGACTTCTACGTGCGAAAGTTGTGCTGGTGACGCTTCATTCTGCTATCGGAAATGAGGGATCCTGTCGTATGCATGGATCTTGGGAATAATATCCAACCTTTTCTGCCTGCTTTCCACTCCCATATAAACCCTGACAACTGCTCCCTTCTCTATAACTGATGTAAAATTGTGTTTCTTTGCAGGTCAGTACAATCTCAGCTCATGCAGGTAGGGAGGCAAATGCAATGTGCAACCATGTTCTGTAAATTGGCTTATCTCAAAACAAGCCCAACAAAGGGATGATCAGGTGAAAAAGGGGCAGCAAAGCTGATTTTAGGAGAAGAAACTCATCTCGTTTCATTTCCTGAAACAAATTAACGCTCAGAAAAAAATTTCATGGGACTGCATGAAAACTAGGGAAGGTGGTAAAATTCCCTAAGCTGGCTGGCAGGGATGGGAGGACAGCAGAGGTAGTGAACAAAAATGAGAGAATTCAGAGAGCCTGTCAATAAAATTAGGCTGAAAATTAAGGGAAAAAGGGGTCAAACCATCAGAAGCAGAATGTCTGGAGCATGGGACAAAAAGGAGGAAATGGGACAAGAAAGAAAATGTACCTGGAGCTGGATTCCTTCATTTCAGAGATTATGATAATGCTCTGATAATGGCAGTGGACAAAAGCATCTCATCTGGTCTTGTGTTCTTAAAACCACCCTTTACTCTCCGTTCCTTCTTCTATTTCCATGCAAATATACAAAATAAAGGAGGCAGAAAACCCTACAGTGGTTAAAACAGCCAGGGTGAAGTCAGCCCAGTGCAGAGGCAAGATTTAGCACTGAGGCCTGGGAGGAAGAAGCAAGTGGAATTGTCTCACATCCCAGACAATTACCTGATTAATGCTTCGAGCTAGAGGGAGTCAAAGGGAGGACTTCATAATTCCTAGGCCACTAATCTCACAATCATTTAACGTCTATGAGAGGAAGAATCCTTCTTTCTTTCCGTGAGGGGGTCTGGCTGAAAAATGTAAGTGGCAAAGCGACCGGCTATCAATTAACTTTATGAGTCAGCTGCTCTCTTGCTGTGCCTCTGAATTTGTCGTCCAGTCCTGGCCACAGCACCATTTCTGCTGCCCTTTTCTGCTTGAAGAGGAAAAGTGCTTTGACACCTCCCTGTCAAGCCTTTTCGCAGCACCCTAACATTTTAGGCGTGCTCCTGTCTACCTTGCAACGCGACAGAGAGATTTTCTGCTTATTGCTGGTTATTAGAAGACATTTCTCCTTCTTCTGACCTCTGCGGTACTGGCTCATTCATGCAGAGAAAGTGAATGCATATCCTATTATCCTTTGAAGGATTTTATAGCCTGTGTAAAGGTTTTGGGTCCAGAGTTTGTACCCTGTGTTAGGATCACAGTGCCTATAAGGAGATAGCTTTGACATCCTATCTTAAAATTACCCTAACTTTCAGAAGAAGATAGATAAAAACATGTATTTATTTATGAAACCTGAACTAAACAATACAGCTTTAAAAAAAAAAAAAAAAAAAAAAAAAAAAAAAAAAGGAATTAAGTGGAAAGACTTTTTTTTTTTTTTTTTTTTTTTTTTTCTCTGAATGGTTTGTCTAGGAGGAGGACAGACATTTTATTGCCTTTCTACACAATTCCTACTTCTCAGAGGTGCCTTGACAGAAAAGAGTCTAGCACCGGAGTCCATATCCACCCCTGGGGATATTCAAATTCAAACTTTCCTACAGACTGACACCTCTTTTATTCGTTAGCTGAAGGAATCAATCTACTCACCTTTGTCTCTTTTTGGAGATACTAATGCCCTCACCCCAAACACTCAGGTATTGCCACATTATATTTTGAATGGTTTTGTGGAAACACATTGCTGCATGGTCAGGAGAGACCCTGATACAGCAATCCAAGTGTGACCCTTGTGAGATCCTCGAATACAGTCCGTATGAAGGACACAGTGACTGATGCTCCAGCCACACAAGACATGTCAGTCACAATTGCACTTATCTGACACCAGAGAATCCACCCTAAGTATAAGGGAGGCAGAGGGAGCCCTCTGGAGTAGCTACTCTAATATCTGGTGGTAGAACAACTCATGGTGCGGCTTTGGTAGTCTTCTGTTGCTAAATAAACAGCTATGAAATACATCCCCGTAGTCTCTGATAAGGGACTAAAACCCTTCTGGGTTCCCTTTTGGTGCTGAGTTCACATCCTAAGATCCCAAGATCAGCAGCTGGAGGCATCTCTTACTGTACCTGTGCTGATCATTCACCACAGATTAGTTCCAATAGTTTTTGTTATTCTTTTGCTGTAATCTGGATTTCTAGTCCATTGATTTAACCCATTAGGCAAGAGAATATTCTTTTATCCAACTTTTACATTATCATTTTGATCTATTACAGCATGATAGTAGCTGTTATACACTAAAGAGAGCAGCTTTTTTCTTCAGTGCTCACTATGTCTGCACTGTTGTTTATTCTGTTCTGGTATTTTTAGAAAAATCAATCAAGCATACATAGCCTTTTGTGCCTAGTTTGTAAATGTAGAAAACTAAGATTTACTAATTAAATTCTGTGAAGTTTATTTCCATGGCCAGGTAGGTCTCCTCCTTAGGTTTGATTTCGGTCTCTCCTGCACATGGCTGTTACTCATGATTCAGACTAAATAAATGTTCTGGGTTGAGGTGACTTCTGAGCAGGACTAGTGAAATTAAAGCAAGTTGTCCACCCTGCCAGGGCTGCCAACAAGCACCGATCTCATCCAAGCTTGAATTGTCACCTTGCATTCCCACTGCCAGGCTGCTGGTCTTCAGCTCCCATGTAGCCCCTGCAAAAAACATCTACAGGAGATCCCCATGGTTTGGCACAGCTCATGATGGGGTCTGCCAGGCTGCCCTAGGCTGTGCTAACCCCTAGCACACAATTCATTCAAATCATCAGTCCTCGTGTTGGCATGCATGGGACACCTGGTTGTTGACCACCATGTAGTTTAGTCCACTTGCTCCATATATTGAGATGGGTTGCATACACAGTATACACTACCGCCACAGCTAAAGTGAAATTCAAGCTGGAACACAGATGTGTAGAACCCACTGCACCCATGAATTTATGCAGAGAGCTGTAAATCTATGCTCATAAATAAAAACAGCCAAAATATCGATTCCAGTGCCCAGAAATGTGGCACTGACATCACACTGATTAGTGCTGTCTCTTGAGTAGACAGAAAACCTTGGAAAAAATAAGACAGAGTGGTCCAGAAGAGAATGTATGTTACACTCAGTGTGTTACACTCAGTGTGTTACACTCAAGATCTTGTTATGGCCAAAAGGGACACATCTGGAACCATGGGCTTATTGTTAGCCTAGCTAGAGTCTTAACACTCTAATCAAAAGCAACAAACACTTCCCTGGAAGGAGTATGATGTTCACAGTGGGTTTTTTTCCTCCTCACCTTTTGGCCCCTCAGACCTATCTTCATCCTTTCTGCCTCCACTGTCCCCTTCCTGGTCCCCAGTGCCCATGGCAGAGCTGCCCAGTGCCCACCAGGCACACACAGGGCTGCTGTTTTTTGGGTGTCCCCAGCGTTGAGCTCGGGCTGAGTCCTTGGGTACCTCGGCCAGGGGACACTTGTGTCACAGGGACACCCAGTTCAGCCCCCAGCAGGACTTTGTATGCACAGAAAATGTCCTTTTTACTTCTGTATTTAGGATATATTTGGATATCAGAATTTCCATGTATATTTAAGAAATTGAGGGAACTGAGATTTGGAAATAGCTCCAGAGGAAGGTGATTTAAAGATAGGTTTCTGATTAATGTGATTTTACTTGCTGAAATCAAATTGGGAAGTCAGGCTTTAGAGAAATGAAATCATTTTTGGTATTTTCTACTTCTTCATGGTCTAATTTCTGATAGGAGTTACTAGTGTGACCAAAGGATTTACCATTTCTTGGTTTTAACTTTACTCATCAGTGAACTCATTATATCATAAATTACTTCTCATACAAGATCAGATTGCTTTACTTTATGACTGTGCCATTAAAATAAATAAATAAATAAAATAAAACAGTTTTAACATTTTGTGAAAGGAAATAGAGCAGTTAGCTTTCCGTTCCTGAAAGTGGCTCTGTAACGTCTCCATCTTCATCACCTTACAGGAGTTTGAAAATTATAAATGGGCAATCTTCTTCTGTTCTGCTGTAATAGTTAATTTCTAATAACTGGAAAACATCTCAAGACCCGCTCAGGTTATACAGCCATCCACTTAACGATGACATTCCTTGATGTTTTCATATATTCTGTAGCAAGAACTATTAAGTATCTTCTGTCATCTTGAAACCCTTTGCCAGATGAGGAAAAGTGATTTAAAACACAGTTATATAACCTGCAGGACCAAATGACTGCTTATATGTAGCATACTTTGCAGTACGAGGCAGTATATGAATTTAGCAATTAGTCAGAAGCTAATATTCGTCTTATTTGTCATTAATTTGTAGACAAAAATGGTTTCTCCCAAGGTTAACATTTTCATTATCATCTGCAAATGATGGTACATTGCCAAAGTTCAAACAATTTGAATGTAGTGCACTCTTTACATTTTTAAATATTCCTAATTCAATTTTTATTGCTCTCTTGAAAATAATTAGGCAGAAAATGGATTATTCCCCTTTCAATGAACAACTATTGGAAACATTTTGAAATTTCATGCTTTCAGGCACCACTGGCCACAGAAAGAAATATGTCCTTTTCAACCAAGCCCTTAATTATTTTATCAATTGAAAGAGGAACTAATATATTGTTGGCAATACACAAAGCATTGTCCTCTAAATCTGTATGATTTTATCTATGGGCAGATCTTGACAAATAATTAACTACTCCAATCCATGATGTTCTATATGAAGAACTATGAATAACACTGCAGTGCACCTCTGTTGCTCCTTCAGAACAAAAAGTTTCAAGAGTTTTGTTTTTAGAAGCTTGAATAGATTTTTTATTATTATTTTTTTAATTATTTTAAATCACCACACTTTCCCATATTTGCTGCTCCAAGTGACTGAGAGACAGGATCTGCAAAAACAAATAGGCTTTTTTTTTTTTTTTTTTTTTTTTTTTTTAGCCTTTTTATTTATTTATTTATTAATTTCTTCATTCATAAGGTACTGCCTGAGTGTGTTTTGACCTGGTGATTGATGAAGACTAATGCAGTCATGGTCATGATCCATGCGGGGATATAATTCAATTAACTAATGAAAAACATACAGGTAGCACTCAGATTCAATGTGAGGTCATGATTACTTTGCTTGTCCCATCCCCTGTATGTGTTGGTCCAGTGATCTCTAGAAAATATACCACATCTGGAGAAGATTTAGTGCAAGATAAATGCGTGAGATAAAGATGTCTTTGGAGACTGGGGCTTTGAATATATAAGTTTTCCCCCACCGCAGTCCTTTCAGTGGACTGGACCTGTTCTGGAAAGCACAGCTTTTGGAAATTTTGGTGGAGGAAGTCATTCAGATGTAATGCTTGTAGAAGGGAATCAGATGCCTGCCTCAGAAAAAAAGATCGGAAACACCAATTAGCCTTTATTTAAGTGACGGACAGACACATGCTGAGGACTCCAGTGGTCAGTCGGACCAAGTGCACTCTAACATGTTCAGTTACCATGGAGACAGGCACATTTTTACAAACCTCTTCCAAAAAAAAAAAATCACACCAATTAGGTCTGCCTTCATGCATCCCATATGCTTGAACTGTTCCCCGAGGTTCCTTAAGTAATTGTGACCGATTCATTCTCCTTCCTGACATCTAAAGAAACAACCTCTACTTCCCGCTTCCTGGTCCAAATTTAATTCTTGTATCATCTCTCCATCGTTCCACTGTGGCCAAAAATGGGTCAATCACTGCTGTTCCACAGAGTGCTCTTTCATTAAAAAGCTCTGATACAAAATCCCCATGGGTCATCACATAGGGTGCAATGCCATAGGGTCCACAGTCAGCATGGAAATGAGCAGGGTTTGGAGGCAGGAGTTTGGGAAGGAGGAGCAGGCATCAGAGTGTCAAGCTTATGCTTCTGGACAACTACAGAGCATGGTCCTAATGAAAACACTGTGGTGTTTCACAGCATGACCACGCTCAGCACAGCAGAGGGACCATCACGCAGCTTTGTCTTGATCAGGGACTGTGACAGGTCAGATTTTTTGCTTCCCTTTTATTCTGGATTCTTGACTGCACCCCATCTGTCAGCCAAAAATTGCTCAAAAATGATCTCCCAGAGTGCCCATCATCTTCAGGCACAGTCTTGCAAGAGTGGTAGGTCCTCCCATGCCTGCTGTGAGGGTAAAATGAGGACAAACAAAGACAAACCCTTTGAATACTTGGGATCTGGGTGGGATTCATTTAACTGAATGTAGATATCTCTAGTATAGATGTTTACTTGTGAATCTGTTGTCAGGGCTTCCTTTAAAGTCTTTGGAGAGATCCCAGCTCTTCCAGGGCATGACGCATCTCACCCTGATACAGTTACAAAGTAGGGCAGCTGCTGATTTTACTCCATTTTCTGCAAAAGGAGTGTTTAGCTCAGATGGAGGTGCTGACATTCAGGGCTTAACTCAAGTTACCTGCATTTAAGCATCTATGAATTGAGCCCCATGGTGGGGCTCAGCTCAAGATTCATCAACTCGTATTGACTATTAATAGTAGCGTTTGGGAAGTTATAATGTCACTGGTTTATTCGGTTTTAAATAGAAATGCTGCACTCAGTGATTAATCTTTGGTGAATTGTTGTGCAATTCAGGGGGGTGGATAAAATTAACATCTTGGAAGGCAGAAAGTGCATTATATTAATTAACTGCAATCATAAAGGCAGGAGAACACTTCTCCAAAAGCTACACGTTTCTGACTTGCAAGGATTTCAGCTGATTTTGCTAAAGTTCTGAGGATGAAATTACTATTAAAAGCTTGCACTAAAGCATAAAGCAATTGCATAACTGCATTATAACTGGTTATGAAGGGAATAATGGGAAAACTTCTGTTGGCTAAAATTCTTTCTTTTTTGTTTTCCTCCTAGATTTTATGATGGATTTGAAGCTGAATGCCACTGGATTGCAATGTTGGCCTCTACAAACTAACACACAAGCAACTTCTTTTGTCTATTAACTTCTGAAAGTTTGCAAACACTAAGAGTTTCCAAATGCAATTAAAGGATTCAAAGAACTTGGAAGAGTTTTGACTTTTGCATGGACTAATATCATTGTTAATGCTTTACCAAAGACAAGAACAAAAATTCAGACTTGATCATGGCGATTATGAAATCAGATGAGATACTGTTCTTCACAGGTAGCTCTTTACAGAGCTACAAATGCTACGTTATCCTCTGCATAAGTCAAGGCCAGAGAACATCTTTTGCATTGTTTAAGCCACCCAAACCATAAGGAAGACTCTTAGCTTTGAATTTATGATCCCCATTAACTTCTCCAGGAAAAGTCCTCTCCCTTATTAAATCATTCCCTGGGAGGGGAAGACCGTGAAAACCATCCTTGGAGGAGTGAGAATACAGCTTAGCTTTATAAAGCTCTTGATAAAAATTAATTAGCAAAACTTACTGTGTAAATTCAAGAATATGCAAATGAAAGCAAATCTGAAGGCATGTGTGCAGATTGTGTTATGTTAAATTAATGTTATATTATGTGCAAAATGTATAAATAGTTCACCTGTTTAATGAGATGTTAAAATATTTGTGGGGTAATTGGCTTTAATAGGATTTTATTAAACATACATATAAAGACAAAGTATTTTTTTTATAATTTATAGCATCTATGAATTCCACTTTTACAATTCTATGCATTTTGAAGAAAAATGAGTTTTTCAGTTTTAGTTAAGGATTAGCAGTCTATATGCTGCTGCGGTTCTTAATATTCTCAATAATGGCGAAGAATATTGTTTTATCGTTTGAAAGCGATCGAATTCAGGGTTTATACTTTACTGAACATTGCTTCATGCTGTTGAACAAGAATTACCTACATGTGGGTCACAGGCAGTATTTTTTCCACAGTGTGCAGGCACTTTTACATAGCTGGCAGCTGCTGATTTGTGGATACCCCAGGGACAGCAGTAACAAGGTGTGTGTACATTTACTCTTGCTAAGCCAAGACATGATTTGCTGTTCATAACATGGATCTCCGTTTGTGTGCAAATGCGTTATGCTTAAGATATCAACTTTACCTATTTCCAGGAAGAGTGGAAAAAAGCAGGAAAAAAATGTGGAAAAGAGTCCTGGACAATTATCCACGACCTGCCTGGTGAGGCTGGGCAGCAGCTCCAGTGTCAAGGGCAGCTGAGAATGGATGTGACCTGGTGTGGTTATTACAGCTGGAATTCATTTTGCCTAACCTTAGACATTTTCTGCCCCCAAAGTACAGCCTGTGTCTGAATCAATCACCCTCAGACCTCTTTCCAGTACATAAGGTGCAATTCATAATTTCTCCTTGAGGCGGTCACTGTAGGATGAAAGTGCTGCTTTCCCCCACTGCTTATAATGGTAGTCTAAAAAAAATGGGCAAAGGCTGGCTTTATGAGAGTTGCTTGTTTATTAAACCAGGACCAATGTGCAAATGGAAGATCCCCAAGTGGCTCAGAAACAACGATACTCTGGGCTTGCTTTTTCCCGATTCAAAGCTGTCATCCCATTGACTGTTGCTGATATTTGGGTGCTCAGCATCTTTCAAGAGAAGTATTTGGGAGAATCAAGACAGGGTTTTCAAGTGATTGGGATGGGTAACGAGTGAGCTGCAGGGGCTACAAAGCATAAGGGCAAGGTGGTATCACCAGCAAGCACTCAGCTCCGTGCTCTTACCTGGTAGCTCATGTGGCTGTTATGCAATTAGTCTGTAATTGTTCTGTTCATAGGGGTTATTTTTTTTCAGGTTCACCAAATGAGCTTCAGTTTCCATCCCTACCCAAGAGCAAACTCCTAGCACTTTAGTGGGATTGATTATCTGCTATTCATACCCATACCCTGTATTTGCCTGCTCGTACTTCAACCAACCCTGGGTCCTTTTAACTGCATCACACTGATGAGCTCCCCTCTCAGTGATGAGCTCTCCTTTCCCTTTTGGCCCTGGGATCCTGCAGCATGTCAAGAGATCGGCTCCAGATGGCCTGGAGACATCAAACTGCAATTCATCAAGATGTGACTGGGCTCCATACTCATTGCTGTCCTCCATCTGCAGCATCAGGCTCAGTTGCTCATCTTTCACCCCATGGGAAGAATGTGATCCTGCCCCAGCTATTTCATGCTTTGGCTGTGGATTTTAATTACCCTTTTTAAGTTAGATCAAAAGAGATGAGGAAGGAAGGAAGACTGCAGTGATATAGGGTGACTTTAGCCAAGCAGGACCGCTTTGTTCAAGGTTTTTAAAGAATATTAGGAGAAAAACAGCACTTATCTCTACAGCAATGAAGCTCCTAGCTTCTGTAGTGCTTGAAGGCTTTTAATGTCACTGTTGGACCAGGGTCCAGACAGGATGCTAATGCATCATCCTGGGGAAAAACCATAAAACCAGTGTAACGGCTGTCCATAAACTTGATGTTTTGGTTGTACACCAGCACGAATTTCATGGCTGCAGCCTGTGGGATTGGCTGTTTTGAACCTTTGAACCAGCTGCTCTCACACACCTACTATCTTGTAGAGTTGCTTCATGTGGGACCAGCTCCTGGAGGCATCTCATAGACCTTGAAGTAGGCACTTCTTAACAGCTGTGCTGATTAGGGCCTGAGTTATCAGCTACTCTAACTCCCACCCAGCAGCTCACAAGTTGGACTTGGACAAAGCCATTGCACCATGCTAAGAGGCACTGGGGATAGAAAGATGTCATTTAGGAAACGGGCTCAGTGATTTTCCAGTTCTTTATGTTTGTGTCCTTGTTCCTAAAATGAGCTGTACAGTAATAGCTTTTAATAAAAGACAAGTATTTCAGAGCTAATATTTCCAATAGACATCAAAAAGAGGGGAAAATTAATCCCATTGATATTTCACTTGGTCAAGTGGATAATTCACCTTCTTTTCCCCTCTCAAGATTGAGTTATGGATATATATGTGAAAACAGGTAAGAAAGCCATACACTAATATAAACTATTTAGCCCAAAGTATCACCATCAATGCCTTTCCATCATTTGACTTGTGGCAATGAGTATTCTGCTTATGAAATATTCCATGTTTCAGCCACTTTATGGAGAGCATTGTGGATCCTTTTCATGGCTACTGGAGACAAGCGAGCAAAGTTCAAGGTTACATTGTGTCAGAGGAGAAGCCCACAAGGAAGGACCAGTGAAGGATGGGGGAACCAGAGTCTTGGTCTGTGCTAAGGACCCTCAGTCATCAGAGATCTATGTGGGAAGAGATTGGACAAATAGTGGTTAAAAGCATGGCTTGAGTCAAGGGGGACATCACCATGTAGGCACTAGATCAACCCTATTCCCAGTGATTTCTTGAATTCTGTGCATGTTGTAAATGCACAGCTATGTTTCATGTCCAAGATGCTCCCTGTTAAAACTCAGAGCTATTGACTGGCTCACTTGCAGGTATCAGGATGGGTTTTTCCCCCTGCCTGTCCAGGCACTGTTCTGGGCAGTGGCTACGCTCCCTGCCAAAGCAGCAACCAGCATTTCTGCAAGGATCAGAACAACCCTCCTCATTTCTCCTTACACTTACCAAATTTTTCCTCATATCAAGGCTTATTGTCTGCTGCAATTTAACCCCATGACTTTCCTGTCCTGTCTCTGATGGCCATACAGAATCCTTCCTTTCTGGTAACAAAAGGAACTGCAAGATGAACATCCCTGCCAGAAAAAGAGTCCTGAACCTGGGGTTGTATCCACCCAAGGGATGTCACTTTGCTGTTGCCAGAATGATAGGTAGGAAAGCAGAACAGGCATGCATGAAAAGAGATGGATCAGAGAGAAAAACAGGTATCTTGTTTATCTTCCTTTTTCAGCTGGGAGAAACTGAAACATATGAAAAATACATGAGTTAGGTCACGCTGGGATTCTGCAACAGAACCAGAAACTGTAGCCAAATCTTCAGGGAGCCTGGAGGAGTTGTAGTAGCTTAGTTGTAATAACTTCCTTCCTTTCCAGCAGCCACGAATGACAATCATACATCCAAAACCAAATAACAAACAAAAAACCTTGCAAAAAACACAAAACTAAAAACAAAACAAAACAAAAAAAAAAAACAACACCAAAAAAAAAAATCCTCTTCCCTCTTTCAATCACTAAGGATGGCCACCTGAAACTGCACTGAACAGGCAGAAATGTCTAGGATTGGTGCATGTCAACGGCATGGTAGAGATTGTGCATGTAGAGTGGCTACATGGCTGGTTTCCTCTTAACTTGGGTCATTTTAGAATAGCCACATGTTCCCTGGATATTCCTTCAAAGCTGGGATTGATTGAGTATTTCTTGTCTTACCTGATGCTGGAAAAAGAAGGATACAGTGGATTTTCCTCACTTCTTGCCCATTGGCACATCAGATGGTGCCTGAATCATCTGATTCCCATGAAAGACCAGGAAGCACTGCTGCATTTTCCACACACTCCACTATAGGGGCAAGGTCTTGAGACAGAGCACAAGTGTGGGCCTAGAAAAACTAAGGCACGACTCTTACTATGGTGGAGACATGGATAAAACAACCAATTTCTCCTCTTCTGAGCCCAAGGAGGAGTTCAGACCAGAGCATCACAGCCTACCTATTCCTGCACCCAGGCATTGCCCTCTGTTTATACTCACACTCTCACATCTCCTTACAGAAAAAAACAAAACAAAACAAAACAAGCAAACAAAACAAAACAGTTTTTTTATTAAGTCCCCAGAAGTGGAGAACTTAATTCCACTATCTTCTCATAGCAAGAAGGAAGAAAGCAAAAGTTAATATTGATGTCCCATGTGATTTTATCAAAGAAAAGGAGATTTGCAAGCAGGGGATGGGAAGTCTCCGCCGCATGAGCCATCTGGCAATTTGAGTTAATGTAGATATAATCATGAAGCCCTTCCTGATCTGCCAGCCTGTGGGGCAGTGGGCTGGGAGATTGGATCATCTGGCAGGGACGTTGCAACCCCGAGCCCTGCAAAGAGCTCCCCAAACCTCCCAGCTTCTTTTCAAAGTCAGGAGAAAAGAAACGGAGAGAATAAAACAACCCAGCAAACAACCTGACCCAGCCCAAGCCCCCTGAGCAACTCTGATTTATTCTAAGCTGACAGGGAAAAAAAAGAAAAAAAAAAGAAAAAGGAGACAATGTGAACTAGAGACAACAAATGCAATTAAAAGCAGAGGGGAGACAGGCCTTTCTTGTAATCGCTGTTTCCGGAAGGCAATATGCTGTGGATTATAACGTCTCAGGCCTGGAGTGGTACCATATGGTGAAACTCTGTTCGTTCGACATTAAATCCTGGCATTTTGCAGCTGTCAAGATAAAGCTGTTTATATGAGTAACATTGTAGTTTGTTTATAGGGAAATAATAAGTAGCAAGTTATGATTAATCAAGGTGTCCAAAGCCTGCTGCAGGCACCTGAAATAGATTGGGTTTTGCAGCAGAGGCTTTGTCTCTTAAATTATTGACAGCTTTTTTTTTTTTTTTCTTCTTTCTTTGTGAATTTCTTTCTTCTTCTGAGTGTCAGTGTGTGTGCTGCTGCTTCTCCCCAGGGCACACGTGGAAGTGGGGAGCTGCAGACCTCGTCCCCCAGACTGCTCCTTGCTCCTCCAGGGAGCAGGTCCTGCAGCCAGGAGGGAACCAAAGGAAAGGGATGGAAAAAAAAACAGCTTCAGCTACATGAGATGCCAGCAGCCTGTTCCTTCCAGAGCAGGATACGTCCCTTTTCCACCAGAAAAATTCCTTTGGAGGTCTGGAGGTTTTTCTCTGCGCTTGTTTGTGATATTTTCACTGCTAGAGGTGCTGGCCATCCTGCAGTTAGCCAAGTGACATGCACACAGAGCCATGGCTTCTTGCTTACACCCTTTACACAGCCAGCTGGAGCTGTTACATGGGATCCTGGAGAGACAGAAGAGCCTAAATGTCACATTGCTGTGAAATTTCTCCTAATGCTGCTGATCTACCTCTGCCATACAACCTGCTGCTGCACCTCATCACCCCAACCCTACTAACAGCTTGCACAGCCCCATGCTACAAACAGTCCATGCACTGCAGGTGAGCAAAGGTTTGAGAATGGCAGCTAAAGATGGGCTGCAAGACCTCAAGACTTCAGTCACCCAGCTAATTGGTATGTTTTTGTGAGCGGACCCTGGAAATGTGGGGTGCATCTAGCTAGCCCCACAGAAAACCTGGTTATTTGGGTCCCTATGGTTACAGGGTTGTCACATCCTTTGGCCAGGTGGCCATGGAATCTACCTGCTGGGTTCTCCTTTTGGCTGGATGCTCTTGCCATGCTGGGAACAAACGTTTGCACAATTTTCTGTCTAAATTTCTTGTTTTTCAAAATGATAGCTAGCAGTTACTGATGGAAAGACCAAGCACAAGCTCTGTTCTGGCTATCCCTTCTCACAGGGGACATATAAAATTTGATTATTTAAGGACGGAGAGCAGGTGGTTGATAGCAGAATAAGTCCATGGAAATCTCTGCAGTTACACTGGAAGGTCTTGCATATTGTTCTGAGACCAAGAGGAAATGTTTTATAACCAGGCTCTCTTCCCTCTGATGGCTTCCTCTGCTCCAGACTCCCATTTGGACACTTTAATGACTTGGACCATTTCAACAGGGCATCCGAATTTCACCCCACTACTTTGGATGAGCTTTTTATCCAGCCTCAGACACAGACATACAGGGCAGGCTTTGGATCTAGCCTAACACACTCACACACATGTTGTAAACCTTTCTCAACAGTAATGCAACAGCCTTTTAATCTACAGATTCATCACTGCTATCCTCCCCCCGCAAGACCCTGAGGAGATTTATACCTCCTTCTCTGCCCCTATCAACCCCTGCTGCAGATTAATCGATATTTTCAGGTTGATCCTCTGGAATAAGATGCCTGGCAAATGCAGCCACCCCATCTTCCTGGATGAGACGCTTATAGGAAACAATCCTATTCATAGGAGGCTGTTAATAGGGGCTGCAAGGAGAGTTATAGATAATCAATCCAGAAATCACACTTGAAAATGGCTCCTGGAGCTGCTTAATTAAGCACAGCATTCTGGCATTGGACATTAAGGCATTTTAAGGTCTATTTGTCTTCACAGAAAATATCCCGATAATATATTTGCAATTCTCTGCTAACCCATACTGATCCCACCTGTCTTTGGTGGATTAGCAGGATAAAGTGATTTAAATAGCGGTAACTAACTTCTGGAGAAGGTGTGGAATCAATGAGAGGGGCGAATGAATATTTGCCTTTGATGCTCTGCTGAGCAAATTGTTTTTTTCCTCTTTCTCCTTCAAGACCTCTTGTTGCATCCACCACCTTGGCTGTGTGCTCTGCAAATCTTGCTCAAGTCACTGGGAATCTTCCCGTTCCTTTCAGAGAGCTTGGGATGGGAAACCGAGCAGAGCTTCAGCCAGGTTACTCCTGCCAGGGGGTCAGGAGAGAAAGCAGGATTCAGGGGGCAGGAGAGATGGGTTTGCTGCTCCTGATGCCATCAGCAAGGAGGAGAGGTGGGGACAGTGGTGCCTGCCCTGTCTGCATGCTGATCCCCAGCTTGCCAAGAATGAAACGGAGCCACAGCTGCTTGGCTGCTCTGGGTAACAACATTCTTGCCTGGTGCCAAGGGAAGAGTTTGAAATAAATCAACTCCTCTCCATTTGTCTTCTTTTTATTGTTATTTTCTTCTCCATGCTCCCTCCTAGCAGATGTGCAAAGTGGAAATGTCTTCAGGGATTTGTTTTTTTCCTCCTCGTCTAATTTCTCTTGAAATTCCTCATTCTCCAGACCCTCTACTGTTTCTTTTGCCAGTGAAAATTCAGTCGGGGAGCATGCTACCAGCTGCTCCTGGGAGCACCTCAGCCACCTCATTGCCCTTTCCAAAATCCACCTGACCTCCAGGCAAAAGATGCCCAAATTCTTTGAGAAAGAATTTCTCCGCCTGAGAGGTTTCCAGACAGCCAACAGCTGGGACTGACCAAATAAATTGCAAATTTCCAGGGGAAAGTCAAACACAAGACCACTTTACCCAAATTTCAAGCTTTGTCCTCCTTTCTCTCCAGTTTTCCATTTGGCTTTTTCTGCGTAACTTTTGGTTAAGTCTACAAATGCTGGAAAGAGGTACGTGAGATGTAGCAAAACTGAGGCTAGGGATACTGGAGAAGCATTGTGACCATCCTAGATTTTCATATTGGCAGGGACCTTAATTATTTGAATAACTTTTTTGCTGATATTTTTCTTTCCTCCTTGCCAGAAAGTCCTAAAGACAGCCGTGGTGGTGGCACTCATTCAGTGAAGAAAACTTTCAGGGCTGAGTTCACATCTCCCTCCTGCATGGCACTGTGAAATCTGAGGCAATGTTGCACAAATCAGAAGTATTTCCAGCACAGGGAAGAATTCACGCAGCTCCTGCTGAGCATGGGAGCAGCCAGGCCCCTGGGTTGTCTCTGGATGGGTGCTGGGTGTCATTTTAGACATCCCATTTTTTACCTGTCCCCAGAACCATTTCTGAAGGGTTTGAGAGTCTCAGAGGCAGTCTGTATATCCTAGAGCAACTCAAGTGGCACAAGAGAAATGTGCAAGGAAATGTATAATACTTGTCTTAATAGGAACAAGGATGGATTTTCAAAGACTTTGTCAAAAGGAGCTGCAAAATAAAGCCAGGCTGTGCTGTCCTATACAATTAGGTGTGGATAGCTCAAAATTTACCCAACCTCCTCATCACCACAACACAAAAGCCCAGGGAATTGAGTTCCCCTCCTGTATGTGGACTCTGATAGCCCTTCACTTAATGTAGGGGGTTATTTTTATCACCAGTCCCCACCATTTGTTGTGTGTCTTGGCAGGGTGAGAGATTGGGCTAGAAATCATCGCTGTGTTATTGGGGTGGGTGGCAATGGGATCCGGTCAGGGTTCAGCGTGCCGTGACCCCCCTCTGTCCTCCCAGCTTTCATTAATCCCCTGGTGACAAAGGCACATAAAGCACTCGGTCCTGCTGTCCTCAGGATTGAGGAAAAGAGGGGATAGAAAAAGGTTAACTGAAAGAAAGAACAAAACAAAAATAATAATAATAAAAAAAAAAATAGAGAGAGACTTCTCCCTGTTCAATGGTTTTGTCTCTTACAGTTCTGGATGATCGCAGAAGGAAATGCTTCAATCCCAAAGCTGTCTCCTTGTATGAATTGAGTGATAGCTGTTGGATGCATGGCAGAAATGTGGAGAAGCCCTTCCAAGACTCCCTGGGGCCCCGGGCTGTTCCCACAGTGTTTGCTCCTCATCTGACAGCAACACCATCCCGTGGGCATGTGGGATGCACGCCTCCTCCCTGTCCCCTCGTGCGCTGCCTTCAGCAGCCAAACCCTTTGTTTAGCCCAGCTCTGGCCAGGGATCCATCTGCTGAGGAACACGGGTGTTCCCCAGAGAGATGGGCACTGCAGAAGGACCTCTCTATCTCATCCTCTTCTTCCTGGAAGATTTTTTTCCTCTGCAGGAGACTCAAGCAGCCTTTAGCACCCCAGGAAGCTCTGACAGCAAAATTGCTCTTTCCCAGGCTGGGACTTCTGTCCCATGCACCCTGTGGGTATAAATTTATTCAAGAAGAATGGATGTTTCCTTTTTCCAGACATTCTTGGAAAGGAAAAGAAAAAAAATCAACAAAGAAACAAACAAAAGTATATAATCTATTCATATTCTTCAATGTCTGGCTTCTTTTTCCCTACTTTTTTCATTGTTCACCCTTTGCTCTTTGCTCTCCTCTTTTTCTCTCCTTTCCTCTCCTCTCCTCTCCTCTCCTTTCTTCCTCTTCTCTTCTTACTGTTTCCCACCATATTGTTAATCATTACATTTCTTAACATTTCCCTGCAGCAATTATGAAGAACAACTGTTTGGACTGAATAAACTAAATTAAACTAAAATATTAAATACAAAGCAAACACACAACAAGACAGTAGACTGGGAGATATCAATACCCTCCTGCCTCTTTGCTACCCTTATGTTATTTGGTGATCAACCCAAGTGTGACACAGCTGTGTTGGAGAGGAGGCATAAATTTAATGCTGCCTGCCAGCTGTGGTTGGAGGGCATGTAGGTACTGATACCTCTCCCTGGAAGGGGGTTCTCTACATGCAAGCAACAAGCTGGGGCAAGAGGAGAAAAAAGAGAATGTGCATTCTGAACAGGAAAACAGCCTAAGTCTTTGGTAGCAGTGGTTTTTTGTTTTGTGTGTGTTTTCTTTTTGTTTGTTTGTTTGTTTGTTTTTGGTTTGTTTATTTGTTTTGTTTTGTGGTTGTGCCCCAAAACCAGAGTGGGGACTGATACCGTCATAGCCGGGATCCAGCCCCGGATGTATGTCATTCTTTTTTCTAGAGCCTAGGCTGCCCAAAATGGTAAGTGCAACCATAAAAAATAAAATAAAATACAAATCCTTTCTGCTCCAGTAGAAACCTTGTTCTTAGAAGCAGGTGAGAAGCCAAAGTGAAGAGCTTTTCTCTTCATGAGAATGAAGAGAAAATGAGGCACCACTCTCTGATTTAGGTCAATACAGTTACCAAAACTAGAGAGGGTCACGAAGGGCCTGGGTGTGGAGGGATTCAGTTTGTCCTGTGCATTTTAGGCCAGATTTTCCAGCCATAAAGCAATAGATCACCACAGCTGAGACCCATTATTAGTCCCTACCTGTGCTGTACCATACCTGAGGGCAGCAAATGGAAGATTTTTGTCCACCTGAGCCAGGTGGACAGGCAGTACCCAGGATAACCTCCCAGCAAAGCTGCCAATTTCCCTGTGGTATCACTGAGGGTGAAAGCAGGCCAGTTTTATATCTCACCTATTGTTTTCCAGTTTATTTATTTATTTTCTGGGGATTTAGAAATCTATTTGCCAAGGCTGGTTTGTTCTGGGAGAGTTTTGCTCCCATTCGGTAAAACCAGCTGCTAAAATTGCCGTCAGGTTCCAACCCAGATGCCAAATGTCTCCCCCTGCTCATGCTTCTGCTTCCACGAAACCCCCTCCTCCTTCCATGCTGCTGTGCAGAAAGCTCTGAATAAAACACCCAGCTTTTTTTGCTATCCTCTGTTTAAGCTCAAATGGGGAAATCTTTAAATTAATCCCATCGTACGTTATGTGACTGTGCTGCTTGAACTAATGATTATTAGTCCATCAGGAGACAGTGGACTTCTAAGGTCATAATAAGTCTTAAGAGCTTAAGGCTGATATTTTAAAAACCGTATAAACACCTCGAAAATACCACTGAGTGGCCATCTTCACTTTTAACTATTGAAATGTGCTTATAAAATAGGACTGAAATCACTTAGTCACTTTGGAAAATGTGACTTTGGCAGTTTGCAACTTCTGACTTTTTCACTTCCCATCTCAAAAAGTGGTATCCAATGATCCCATCAGGATACAGGACTTGACCTGAAGGGAAAGACCACACTTTTTTCCTCCATGCTATCCTTTTTTTTTACTGTGTCAGCATGATTCTGCTTGTTTCATGGACAAATAAAGGTGTCCAAAAGATAGGAGGACACCTCAACATCTCTCTTCATGGATGGGAAATTTCCTGTCCCTCCTCTCTGGGGCTCCAGAGGGAGAAATTCATGTTACATCTGTTTTCAAAGCCCTATGAGACCTACTGTCCCTCTAGGATGGAAAAGGCCTATTATTCTGCAGTTACATCAAATAAAGCTACCCGTTGCTTACTCATAGGTATATTACTTCTTTCAGACCTAATTCAGCAGAGGCCCAAGTTGCAGTGTTAAATCCAGGGCTGATTTTCTCCCAGGTTTTCCACTGTCCAGCATAAACCATGCCACAATTTTTCTGGAGCTGCCAAAGGGTCTATTAGCAGCACAGCTTGATTTTTTCCTTATATTTTTTCTAAATCACTGGAAAAAAAAATCAATTAAAAGTATTTTGAGAATATAACACAATTCCTTGCGAAGCTCTCAGAATAAAAGCTGTGAGGTTTTTAGTCTTACTTGGACGTCCTGCAGAGATTGTTTTTGGAGGAACCTGTATACAATTTCTTAGTTCATCAGAAATATCAGCTACCTTAGGATGTTTGGGATGCTAGGATGTTTGTCATCAGGACAGCTTGGATACTCATATTATATCTTCGTGAAGTAATCTCCTAAACCATCCATCAAATTCCTACAACCAGTGTTTAAATGTCACAGAGTCTGGATTCTAACCCTCCACTGTGCTCTGTTTTGCACATTGAGTGCTGGGTTGAGCTCAGATGACTTTTTCCATCTAAAACTTGGGCATCTCCTATGGGTTGGCTCTGTCTCATTTAACTACAAAGGTGGGAGTCTGCTCCAGCTGCAAACACTTAAGCTTTGGAGTCTGTGAGCCATGGATCCTAAAAAATGTTTTATCTCACCCTACAGTTGACTTTAGTATTTGTTGAACTCTGGGCTCCAATGGCTGTCCTGATGGGAGCTTCACAAACATACTTGTGGGCAAATTCATACATCCGTAATTCATACATCCATGCTGGTCTACAGCCTCTCAAATGCCTTTTTTTTTTTTTTTTTTAATGCAGCAGAATTTCTGTTCCCGTCTTTTGGTATTTTTAGTGTACAGGCTGCACCTGAGCTAGGTGTTCTGGCTTCGTTTGCAGACAATTGAGATTGAGTCAATACATCAGAAGAGTTTAAGCTGTCATTCAGCTGATGAAAAGTGGGTGTCATCTCTGGGAGAGATGAATCACGCTACATTTCATGTCCCACACTGGCTGTCTCTTCTGATAAGAGAGCTGAGGATGACATGCTTAGAGGCAGATGCTGCACTGTAATTGTTGGATCCCATCCCTAGATAATTGTCTAGACTCCTTTCACAATCACTGATGAGATTGGCACTTATGAGGGGTGAGTCCATGACTCTGTTTTAGATATCTCACACCAAGAGGGCACCCATTTTCTTCTTAATGCCACAGAGGGGATGGAGACCCTCTTCTCTTGTGTATCTCACGTAGACAATCTGCTTTGCTTCAAGCCAAGGAACACAGGCATCACTGTGATCAATAGGGTCTGGTCTACCACAGGACCTGACCTTCCACCGATGGCTCCTGCAGGTGTACGAGGAACCCTGGAGATACCATAGGTGGATTGGGAAGCTCCTTTCTAAAAAGGAAAATTTCACATATTCTGTATAGTTTTGCTCAGGTACATTTCAGACAAACTCTTTCTGCAGTCCCCAGATGTCAACAATTTTATAGAAATGGGCACGATGTGGATATGTACCTCAGCACCCTTCCGCCAAAAGATCAACCAGCCTGTAGGACAGAGAGTGCAAACTAATTGCCAATGATCTTTGACCTCACTGCAGAAGAAAAAAAAAAAAGAGAATTTTTTTGAGGGAAGAAGTCTTGATTCACGCCAGCTGCAGATCAGCCCCACCCTGGCTGTGCACGTACCCATAGGAGCTGAAGACAAGGCAATTGTTGTGAAAGAAATCAGTAAAGGAATATTAATGCACATTTGTTTATTAAGAGTTCCCTTTGGCTACGCCACTGTATCCTTCTACAAAAATACTCCTGTTGTTCTCCTCAGAGGGAATTTTTTTTATCCCTTTCTCTACCGAAAATTGAGAAATATGTTGTGTGAAATATCGAGACTAATTAGACCAAATGGTGCTCAGATCTGTTGCTGGTTTTCTGGAGGATTGCTGACAGCTTAGGAGACTTTTTTTTTATTATTTTTTTTTAATTTTTTTTTTTCTTTTTAACTAATTATGAGCAATTCCTCACATAGTCAAAAATTCCCATGGAGATCTTAATGAATAAGGGATGGCTGTGGGAATGAAGAAAGTGCAAGACTGTGTGTTTGTATTGTCTGCGGAGGGGTTTGGGCTGGGCATGTCCTCCTGGTGGGCACATTTTTGGGTGCACAGCACATGGGGGGGGGAAAGCACACGTGGAAGCAAAGGGTACACTGCCTGCAGCTGTACCCCGGTCATATGGGAGGGAGGAGTGTTTACTTTGTAAAGGGTGTCCCTATGGCATGCTGGTGGTTTTCTGAAGTGGTTAGGCCAGCTTTTTTGGGGGTTGTAAGGAGGTTGATGTGTTCTCCTGCAGTGGGAGGGAGGGTTTGCTCAAAGAGATGAACATCTGTGGGTCAGGGTGCAGGATTGATGCAGAGGTGAGTAAGCATGAAGGGTTGGGAGATAGGGTTAGCTGTCTTCAAGGAGCGGTGCTGCAGAAGGATCAAGGCATTGCAAACCTGGAGAGTTGCAGCCAGGTTCACAGATGGTTCACTGTGAGGATGGCAATGAGAAAACCAGGGGTGGCTGCAAAAAGGACCAAGGCTGAGTAGAGCTCCTGGGAGGGCTGCCGAGCTGAGTGAGCATCTCAAGGTGGATAATGAATCCTCCCTTTCCATGCACTGACACGTGGGGTTTGTCTTGTAAATCTGTCAAGCACCAGATCAATAAAGTGTCTTAATCCCCAACTGGTGCCCAAAAGAGATGACTGTTAGACTGAGCGTCCCATAGTGGCCTGGGCATGGAGGGGTGCTTCAAAGCATCACAAGCAAATGCAGAATGCGACTGCAGCATCTCCTCTTCACAGTGCCTGTTCTTACAGAAGGTAAAAAGCAGCTTTTTCTCCCAGCAGAGATGGTTTTGTGGGAGACTGTCATGTAAAACATGAGAATCCAAACCTTATCTCCAGCCCATAGTGGTCCCTCAGCAGCAGGACCCAAGCAGGTCTCTTAGCAAGTCCAGACTTCACCACCTCCAACCTCTCACCCAGACTTTGTCTCACCCCTGGACCCTCTCTGCTAATCTACCAGGCTTTCATTTGAGTGTTTCTCTCTCTTTTTTTTTTTTTTTTTTTTTTTTTTTTTTTTTTTTTTTTATATTGGCTGGTGTTAGCTCCCTGCACACTGAGCTGACAGCTACATTAAGAGACCTGAAAATACCGTAGCAGAACTAAAGCAATTATTGTAATATAGCTTTAACAGGGGCTGTAATGAGAGGGAATTAAAAATGTGCCAGTCTCATCACAATTTGGTGTTTCCATGACCTTCCAGAGGTACTGTCAGACAAGGAACTAAGCGTACTCTCTGCTGTTCCTTCCTTTCTCTTGTCATGATGAGGATGAAGCAGGGGAGAAGGGAAAAAGAAGCCAAACCCACCAGCCCTTTCTCCAGGATGTGGTTCTCTGGATCTGGAAGGAAGAGAAGAGTTATTCAGGGAATAAAGCCCACTGGTCTCTTATCCACACAGACCAAATCTGCCCATAGACTCCATTGCTCCTAAGGTGAAATCCATGCCGTGAGTGCAGGAACATGACATGGGGCTGGGAGATGGCCTCTGAATGCAGCTTGTGAAAAGAGGGTCAACAAGGATGAGGCAGGGAGAGGTGCATGGGATTAGACCAGATGCCCTGCAAGAGAAAAAACAGAAGAGCTTGCTGAAAGACTTCAAGATGGGATAAAACAGAGGTGTTTTTGTTCCTAACCCAGTGCCTCACGAAACTGCAGTTGTGTCACATCTTCTCAGGGCTGAGAGGAGGAGCTGAGGTTGTGAAACTCCCCTCTGCACAGGTTTGGTCCTAATTTTTATGCTTTGGGCTTCGTGTCATTTAGCCATGTCAGCCTTTCACTTCATCCACCCAGAGCAGGCTGAGAAGTTGCCAATAAGCAACAAGCCCTTGGCTTTGATGCTACTAGACACAGGTGTGCAGGAAGCAGTCTCATCACCAGCTCTGGTGTGTGCCGTGCTTCAGCTAGGAGAACATGTTTGTGAATGCTGCACATCAGCAGGATCTAATGGCTAGAGCAAATCAAAGCTGGTTACCAAGAGATGAGATGATGCAACAGATTTCCCCCATGCTTCTGAAGTCTTTGAACAAAGCTGCATGTGAAAAACATGCTATAATTAGATCTTTTTAATCCAGTTGACATTGGGAGGGTTCCCCATTTCATGTGCAAATAGGCTTCTGTAGAAAAGTCAGGTGAGTGCTTCATCTGCATCCAGTGGCATGAGGATTGGAAGATGCAGGGAGTCTCAGTCCCAAGCACCGTCTTTCAAAGCCAGGTCACCACCAGACTTCAGGGCAGAGGAGGTTTCTCTTCCCCTGTGCCACTCCTGAACTCCCAGGCTGTCTCAGTAATGCCAAGATCAGGACCTACTAGCCCCACGTGAGCAGTTTTCAAGGAATAAGCAGACTTGTGGACTCAGAAAAGTCAGGTTTCACTCTGGGGATGGATACAGAAGGTTTGTCCAGGATTGCAATATGAGGCCAGCATATTTAAGGTGTAGTTTTGTTTTCAGCAGAAAACTTTTTCCAGCAACTTAGAGCAAGGTGAACTTTCCTGTTGACTTTCCTGTTTCTTGAACTTTCCCGTTTGCATGCCACACTGCTGAGGGAAAGTGTAACTCTGTCAGAGGCAAAAAAAAAAAAAAAAAAAAAAAAAGGCAAGATCAGGACAAAAACAAAACAAAACAAAACTGAAAACTATTCAGAAGAGACTAAAGTCTAGAGAAAACAAACGTGGTACTGAGGTCCCTGGGTAGTTAGAGAAGGCATTATATCATCCACCAGCTCAAAAACAAGTGCAGGGGTCTTGCACCTCCATTAAGAGGCAGAGTCCCCACTGACGACTGCCTGCAGCTTGTGCTCTGGTTGTATGAACTCAGCTATCCATGCCAGTAAGGACGTGTGACATCCATCGACTATAAACCTCTGCAGAGCCTACTCTGCAGAGTGCCGATCCTAAATACTATCCTTCTTCTGTAAGATATCTGAAAGGAATTGGAGGCTTAAGAAATTTTTAAACTAAGGACCAAAGTAGGAGGAGGCCATTACTGTGTGAAAGACTGATATGCTCTCTGCTAATCCGTGCCTCCTTTCTTTAGGATATCACAGGACCAAAGCCACAGGAAAAGATGTTCTTTGAAAAAAAAAAGGCTTCGTGCTCATCATTAAAAAGGGCTGTGGGAAGTTGTGGCAGAGGGGATGAGCACAAACACAGAGTGAAGTGAAAAACAGCCATGCTTTCAATTATGTTCTCATGGAGCTGAGATGAACAGGCCTCTGTGCCCAGCAGTTAGCAAGAAAAATACTTTTTTTTTTTTTTTTTTTTTTTTTAATTTCTGATTTTGTAACAATTTAGAGAGAGATCAACGCTGCGGAGTTCAGATGTCTCCTCCAGAGGCTGCCCGTGCTTAGAAAAGCAATGGATGTCAGACAGCCCACCTGGCTTGGAGGTCAGAGGAGCTATGATGCACTTTCCTAAAAAAAATGGCACTTGGTGTCACCAAGTACCACCTGAGAAGCCCCAGGGAGCCACAGATCGGTGGCTATGGCACGGGACAGGCTGGGAGCTGTGTCCTTCTGGCCTAGCAGAGGCCAGGCAGGCCACCATGGGGCATCACAAATTGTACTTGCTATTTGTGTGGGCAACTGGACCCTATCCCCTCTAGTTTCCCCTCTATTCTGCCCTGGTCAGACCTCACCTAGAGTACTGTGTCCAGTTCTGGTCTCCCTGGTACAAAAAAAGACAGGGATCTCCTGGGAAGAGCCCAGCAGAGGGCCACAAAGATGATACAGGACCTGGAGCATCTTCCCTGTAAAGAAAGGCTGAGAGACTTGGGTATGTTTAGCCTGGAGAAAAGAAGACTGAGAGGGGATTTTATCAATGTTTATAAATATCTTAAGAGTGGGAGACACTGGGATTTGGCCAACCCCTTTTCAGTGGTTTGTGGGGCAGGACAAGGGGCAATGGCCACAAAATGGAGGACAGGAAGTTCTGCACCAACATGGGAGAGAACTTCTTCATGGTGAGGGTGACGGAGCACTGGGACAGGCAGCTGAACTTCCCTCTACTGAAATGTGATGGAAGGATGGTGCAGAAAAACTAAACGGCCTGCTGAAGAGAAAAGTGATCTCATCCTTTCAGCCCTTTCTACTCTGTGGGATTGGCTCGAGCAGAGCTACTCCAGTCTGGGCATCTGGCTGTGGATGGCAATGCCTTGCAGCTGTGCTAGCAATGTGTGTTATCTATTTATTTCTAAACCCTCTGCTGTTCTCTGCCAGGTCTGTGTGTGCCAGTCCAGATCCTGGCACTGATACCTACAGAAGCGACGGTTTTCCACTTGTTCCAGGCACATGCACACTCTTTCCTAGATATTGGTGTCATCCATATAATAAGCACACAGGCTTCATTCATTGAATTAGATATATATATATACATTAGGCTGGAAAGGAGTTCCAGAGGTCTTCCAGTCCAACCCCCTGCTCAAATGGAGAAAGGGTGTTTCTAGACAAGCACATGATGTTTTTGAGATTCTTCTGTGTTCAATTTTATTGACCCAATATTTTTACCAGTTGTAGGATGACATCTACTCCATCCTGCTGTCAATAATGGGAATGATATTGGGTAGCTGTGCATCTTAATAACACCAGCAGCTATGAGAGTGTCTCCAAAACAAGTCTTTTCTTCTGAGTTGTTGCACAGTGTGACCAAGGTCCTAATCCAGCTTTCTACCTCAAGCCATGAATAACATGCGGAGCAGTCAATATGATTTTGGACATCAGTAGGATAAGGCCAAAGGGTTTGCACTGACCCAGCACCACAGGGTCTCAGGGTGGCTCTGGGCTTCCTGGGGGCTGAGCTGGGTATCCCTGTGACACAAGTGTCCCATGGCCAAGGGACAGCAGCCCTTCATGTGCCTGGGTGGGCACTGGGCAGCTCTGCCACGGGCACTGGGGACCAGAGAAAGGAAGCAAGAGGTGGGGAGAGCGAGGAGAAGATATCCCCAGGTGGTCTCAAAAGCGAGGAGGAAGAAGCTTCAGCACCAACAAGACACTCCTCCTGGGGAAGACCTCGGGATGATGATAATTATGGTGACAACACCCATGTTTCTGAAGGAGGAGACGGGTGCTTTCACTGGAGGGATGCTAGCAGGGTAACTGTCACAACAGAGAAAAGGGAAGTTGTTTTGTAAGAAGATTTTGCCTTTATTATTAATGATGCTTTTCTGTGTTGCTTTGGAGTGTGAGTGTTAGTATTAGTGTAACGGTGCTAACAATATGTGTTATATTTTGATCCTACTGTTAAGACTGTAATTAGGCTAACAGTACATGTGTGTTTTTCTCCTACAAATATAGCACGTCCTTTTTGTTGGTAACAAGATTTTGAGTGCCACAAAATGGAGGGGCTCTGAACCTGCAGTGTCCTCTCTGTGATCAGTCACTTTATATTTCTCTAAATGACATGAAAATAAAAATCACAAGTCCAGTCTTGTTTCTAGTTTCTCTTTGCAATCCCCTCCAAAACTGGCATATTATTTTCCAGAAGACTCAAGCAGAGTTGGGTACAATGTTTGCAGGTTTGTGTCCTTTAAAATAAAAAGTCCATGTTTGGGGACAAAAAAGCAATGAAAAAGATTGGATCAAGATATCCTGCTCATTAAAGTCAAGGAATAACACTGTTTGAAAGGTCTTAACTCTCAATCCAGAAATAAAATGCGCCTTTTCCTCTCCATTTTATTTCTTCACAAGCCATTATATCAGCTCTTACTGCTGTGAGAGTGATCTTGACAAATCTTAAAAATGCTACAGATATCCTAACTTTATCAGAATTCCCCACTACTAAAATATTTTAGCTGAGGACTGCATGTACTAGGCATGGAAACCACTCAGCGCTGTGCTGTAGCTCTCAAACAGATAACACAAATTTGCCTTCGTGTCAATTTTTTTTTAAAAGCAGATTTTTTTAAAGGAAGAGCACTGCCAACAGGTTGAGGGGAAGGGGATTCTTCCCCTCTGCCCAGGTCTGGTGAGGCCACATCTGGAGAGCTGTGTCCAGCCTGATTTCTCCAGTAGAAGAGGGATGTGGACATACTGGAGTGAGTCCAGCAAAGGACCACAAAGATGATGAAGAGATTGGAGCATCTGTACACAAGAGGAGAGCTGGAAATGTTCAGCCTGGAGAAGAGAAGGCTTCATCTTCAGAAGGTGACCCTATCAATGTGTGATTGCCTGATGGGATGAGGTAAAGAAGACAGAACCATACTTTTTGCATTGGTGCTCAGTGAACAGACAAGAAACAATGGTCACAAATTGAAATACTAAAAATTTTATTTCAAATAAATATAAATAAAAACTCCTGTGTGGGTGATTGAACACAGGAGCAGGTCACTCAGAGAGGCTGTGGAGTCTCTATGTGTGGAGATACTAAAAACTCAATGAGCCAGGGTCCTGATCCACCTGCTCTAGCTATTGCTGCTAGAGAAGGAGGGTTGGATTAGGTGATGTCCAGAGGTGCCTCCAACCTCAACCACGTTGTGGTTATGTCATCTTTCCTTGGTGCTGGAAGGTTCTGTCAGAAGACAGCTGGCAGCAGGAAAGTAGCCATGCACGGCTAGCAGAAGTTCTTAGACTGCTGATATTCTTGCAATATTCTGAAATAAGAGATATCTTATAGGATGTAACTAGGTAGTATTTGGAAGAAGGAAAGATCTCTCTGCGAAGGAGTTGCTTTGATGTTAACTACTTCTTTGATATGTTTCTGTCTTCCTACCACCGGAGACTTGCACTGCCATGCTTCAAATGCCTACCCAGCTGGAAATAAGCTGAAAACCAACAGATCTTTTCAATTTTTAAAAGTGCTCTTCTAAATACACTTGGGATAAGCACCAGGGAAGATGAAGAGGTATTTAAGAAAAAGAGTGCTAACAGGAATAGAAATGAGGATAAATAGACCAGGAATTGTTTTAGGGTGGGATTGAAAAGCAAACTTCTCACCATCTCCTGCAGATCAGCCTCCCTGTAGGAGCAGTATGGACAAGAAATATAAATATGAAAGTGACTCTTAATCACTTGATATGGTGGAGTGAAGGTGAGGGAGGAGACAAAGGCTTAATGAAGCAGTCTTTCCTAGCCTAAACTGCAAGGTTTTTGCCGAACTGGAAACATTTTAGTAAAGAACTATGGGAATGATCTCATTTCTGCAAGAGAAACTCCAGCTCTTCAATTAACAACGTAGTTCAGCTGTGACTTGGATTCCAAGTATTCTTGAAACAGTTGGTAGATTTTCCCTAGGAGCATGCCACTTGGATGTTTTTTGCAGAAGAAAGGCAGAATTGTCTTGACCATAAAGCCAAGTTTCTGCACACTGCCCCCTTGCTTATTGTCCACAGCGCTGTGAAGAGCGATGTTGTGGCTAGGACTTCATTGTTAATATGCTTTGCCATTTACAAAAATCCATAACATCAGGAATTTAACACTCTTAAAAGAAAACAGATGGGAGAAACCTCCCTTAAATGCTGTCTGCAGCAACACTATAATTTTGTAACTCTCTCTGTCATGAAAGATCATCACTTTTCAAGTCAAAAGAAGACTAATATGGGGAAAAAAAAAAAAAATCTGAGCTTGCATCCCTATTTTCTTTACACTGACATGCAAATAAAAGCTTAAAACTGTGAAACTGATTCTAGAACAATTGCGGATGTCATAAATAGCCACAGGTATTTATGACTGCATGTAGGAACCTCAAGAGTTTCAGCCTGAGAGAGAGATGGGGTTTGGTACTCTGCTGGGAGACCCCACTGTGCCTGTAGCATGCAAGTAGTTCCCACTCAGGATGAGGAGATACCATCCAGACTGCTTCACAGATTTACTGGGGCACACAGGTGGCCTCTAAGCCAGATATGGAAAAGCCAGATCCTAAAGAGCTCTTCGTGGAGGTGCAGAGAGAAATCTTATGACTCTTCACCACAGGGAGACCAACGTGCATCATCCAAGGCACCCTGAGCTCATTCAGTCTGATCAGTCTAGGTGCAGGGAACTGCTCACCAGTGATATTTCCACAACTGGAGACTGCTGGTCCCTGCAGAGCTCACAGTTACAGGCTAGACAAGATGTATTTATCTTAGAAAAAAAATGGCAAGAAGGGAAGCTGTGTCACCTACTATAAAGAAAACAAATTTTTGAGCAAGGTAGAAAGGAGGAGGTGGGAAGGGGAAAGGTGGCAGTAGACCAGTTTCTCAGCAGAGAGTAGACTTCTCTGCTTCTGGTTAATTGATTAATTCCTTCCTAGCAGAGTCATCTGTTTGATGTGCTTTTCCATAAAAGCAGTTCAGAAAGTTCATGGGAGTTAATCCGTGAAGATGGCTGGAGCTGCAAAGCCAAGCATCTGATTAAAGGACAAGGCGATCGCTTACAGCTTAGCTGCTTTCAAAGTTGTTCCCAAAGTCTTTGCTAACCTTCATATTTCAAAGTTCATTTCTTGGCATTGGGGAATTTAAAGGAGAAAGGTTTCTTTTTAACAGTAGCATTATTATTGCAATCAAAAAGAAAGTAAAATAAATTCAGAAGAAGGCCACACACAAAGTCACATGTGCACTAGGAAAAAGAAGCAGATTAAAAGATACACAGGCAAGCACACACACACAGGCTCTCCTTTCACTGCCTATTCAAAATAGCTTCTTCTGAATTCAGCACATGCACTCATCACTCACAGATACAGGCAAAGCCATTACTTCTGTTAGTGCTACTTACCCATACCAGACAATTTGGAGAAAAAAAATAGTGTGTGTCTTCTCTGTAGGGGTTTGCATTACTGCTACTTACAACAGGCTCTGGTCCTCAATATGGAAAGGTTGGAAAATTCCCCTAAAGGAGATCTGGCTCAGGTGACATTGAGTGATGTAATGAGTGAAGCAACAAACTCCTCCAATGATGCTATACACGGTAGCAATGATGAGGGACGATGTGGAAGAATTGCAGAGGAACATCACACTGCTGAGTGATCTTATGATAAAATAACAACTAAAATTTGGTGGAAGTAAGTATAGGGTGGTACACATAAAAAAAAATAAATAGAAAGAAAGAAAGAAAGAAAGAAAGAAAGAAAGAAAGAAAGAAAGAAAGAAAGAAAGAAAGAAAGAAAGAAAGAAAGAAAGAGTGCAATCCTAACTTTGCATACAGTGATGTGCTTTGAATGGACTATTATGCACTCAGGAAAGAATTGGTGTTTCTAATAATATGACTATGTTGTCTCAGTGCTCAATGCCAGTGACAAAAAGCAAACTCAATGTTAAGAATTAAAAGAAAATGAGTAGAGATTAAAAAAAATAATAATAAGATAGCAATATTTTGTTCCTGAGAAAACTCAATGTGTGCCTGTTTGCACATTTTGAGCCATTCTGGTGTCTCCATCCCAGAAAGGATACAGCAGAACTGGGAAAGAAATGTAGAAGGGCTGCAGGCCGATCAGAAATATTAAAAAACAAAGTACTCTAGGAATATTTAATTTGAATAAGAGATGACAGAAGCAGGATATGATAATGGTCTATCAAATTATGAGTGGAATGAAGAGGATGAAAGGGAGAACCTATTTTTTGTTTCTTTGAAAAGACAAAAACAAAGGATGCTTGAGATGACAACAGGTCAGAATAAAGAACTCACTTCACAAAAATTCACAAAATGTGCAGTTAGACTGCAGTTAATCCCTCCTTTACAAGAGATATTGCAAGTGCTAAAAGTTTACTTGATCTAAAAATTTGAAACAACTTAACAGGAAAAAGATTCATGGAAATCCTAGGAAATATAAAGATACCTTAGGAATATTTATCAGTCTGTCTCCAGAGACTGTAAAAATATATAAAACATTCTCTGTGCTATCTTTGATTTTACAGTCTTTTCTACACTGAGCAAAGTAGATCTACATTGTGATCTACCATGGATGTTGTCAGTGCTTGTATTATGATAACGACCATCACACTAATTTCCTAGGTTCTCTAAAGGATGGAAATGTCATTCTGTCCTTGGCATAGCCAGCCCCACTCTCCCAAGAGTGCTCATCTCAGGGTCAGAGTTTCGACATCCTAGTTGCAGAGATGCTCTTCCATGCTTTTTTAAGTGGTGCCCAGTGTCAGGACAGGAGGCAATGGGCACAAACTGGAGGTTCTGTCCAAACATGAAGAAACACTTCTTTACTCTACAGTTGATGGAGCACTGGAATAGGTTGCCCAGGGAGGTTGTAGAGTCTCCTCCTTTGGGATTTTCAAAAGCCACCTGGACATGATCCTGGGCATCTTTCTTTGTGTGGCCCTGCTTGAGCAGGGGAATTGGACCAGATGGACCCAGAGGTCTGTTCACACCTCAACCATTCTGTGATTCCATGAGATGTCCATCTTCCTTCTAGCTCAAATTTCTTGGGATGTTCCATCTCATCATGTACTAGATCATTATATCAGAGTGCTTCCCTAGTGTCCCTTTTTTCCACTATCTGGTGGCTGTGACTCTTAGACAGCAACTTGATGGTTGTGGCTAAAGAACTGGGACATCACAGTGGCACAGGAAGGAAGGATTCTAACTTCTTTTTTTGGATTAGTTTCAGGTCTTCTGAAGAATTATTATTATTATATTTTTACAATAATGCTTCACATTTGCTTTGTGATATTATGCAAGATTTGAATTTCTATAAATTTCATCATGTTTTTGAAATGACTGTGAATCAAACCTCACTGCTGTGCAGTTGCGCTATGCAATGAGCATTGCCTTTCAGTATTACAGTCAGGTCAAGAGAAGAAAAGGATATAACAGTACAAAAAGTATAGACCACACCAGAAAACAGCTCTACAAGGAATGATATAAAGCTCCGGGAGGCACAGTCACAGTGGAAAGAGCAGATCCTTTTGGAATCCTAGGAAAGGCAAGGCAAGGCAAGGCAAGGCAAGGCAAGGCAAGGCAAGGCAAGGCAAGGCAAGGAAAGGAAAGGCAAGGAAAGGCAAGGAAAGGCAAGGCAAGGCAAGGCAAGGAAAGGAAAGGAAAGGAAAGGAAAGGAAAGGAAAGGAAAGGAAAGGAAAGGAAAGGAAAGGAAAGGAAAGGAAAGGAAAGGAAAGGAAAGGAAAGGAAAGGAAAGGAAAGGAAAGGAAAGGAAAGGAAAGGAAGAGCCTTTTCTATATGACCTTCTCCATGACACACCCTCTCTGTTCTTCAGCTTCTCTATATACAGAGAAGCTTCCCCATTTACTGTGAAGCTGCCTCTCTTTCAGGAGAATTGAGTTAAAAGATTGCCCAAACTGATAATGTCATGACCATTTTTCATTGAGTATGGCTGACCGAGTCCACACATGTCAAATGCAATATTAATAATACCCACAGGGACAACCATTATAGACTCTCAGTTTCAGTCCTAACTAGTTCAAAATACTAAGTAGTTAGGTCCTACTAGATCAGTGGGCATCAAAGGTTTATTCACAGCATTAGTGTCTAATGGATGTCAAGTCTGGAAAAGGTTTTGTTGGGTCTCTGGAGGCAGTGACACAAAGGGTATGATCTGTATTATAGGAAGAAAAACTCAGAGGCACATGATAGCATAGTGCTGGGCAGATATTCTATACATAGGGAAGAAACATCTGCTGGCAGATCTTCAGCTTCTGGACCAGGCATTCACATGAACATGGAGATGACCTTGCTTGTGGCTTGAGGTCTCATTTTTAAAGTCCACATGGCATAGGGTGACATGCCAGGGCTCTGGTCTCCAATTCCAGGTGTATATTCTTGGAGGGCTGGAGACTATTTTGTGTGCTACTGTAATGGGCTTTAGGACCCCTTCTGAAATCTGTTAGTAGATGAAGCTGTCTGTGCAGATGAAGCCCATTTTTTTTGTGAGTTTATAACTCCTCCAGAGTAACTGCATGACAAAAGAACTGTGGTTTCAGAAAAAATAAAATAAAATAAAATAAAATAAAATAAAATAAAATAAAATAAAATAAAATAAAATAAAATAAAATAAAATAAAATAAAATAAAATAAAATAAATAATAATAATAATAATAATAAACACTTTTTGGAATGGGACTGGTCAAGAAAATTGTAAGTTCTTAATTTACCCCAGCCAATACTTGTCATGTTATTGAGGCATCTGATTAAGACACATTAAGCCCAGACATTACTCCAGCCAACAAAAACTTGTAGCTCCCCATAATGAATCATATCTTGAGTAGGAGCAAACAGTCTCACCTCTGCTGGGATAGGGATATCTCACCAGAGTTTAGTCATCTGGAAGGTAGCTGTCAACATGTGAACTACTCACCCTGCACTCCCCCCATGGTCAGAGTTGACAAAAAGGGCATAATACATCTGGCCGGAGGCAAACATTCAGGATGAAGTAAAAATAAATGGCTTAAAAATGATAACATATCTATATTGGTTTTAAATGTGACCAGGAATTATCATAGAATCATAGAAGAGCTTGGGTTGGAAGGGACCTTAAAGATCATCCAATTCCAACCCCTCTGCCTTGGGCAGGGGATGCCACCCACTAGATCAGGTTGCTCAGGGCCTCATCTAACCTGGTTTTGAACACCTCCAGGGATGGGGCATCCACAACCTCTCTGGGCAACCTGTGCCAGGGCCTCAGCACCCTCTGAGTGAAGAATTTTCTCCTAATATCTCATCTAAACAGCATTAGCCTCTGTGGGAAAAAGAACTCTGCCCAAAGGGGTCGGGATGAGTCAGACTAAGAATAGTGTAACTGAATAAAAATGCCTGTGCTTGCTTGCAGTTCAGCTAATCCACATTAACAGTTCAGTTGGATTTACTTCCCTATGACAGCAAGCGCACAAGCTCAAAGGATTTTAGGACAAAAAAAAAAAAAAAAAAGCACTGGGTACATTTTTGACAAAAGCTGATTTAATCAAAATTTGTTGGCCACCTTTCTCCTTTGCTCCACTCAGACAGACCTTCACTCAGTTCTGCTTTATGGACAAATTTACTTAGGGGGTGGGTCTATGAAAGATTTCACTTCTCTGGAATTTCTGTTCTCTGCAATGATGCCTGTCTCTGATCTAGCATGCAGATGGAGGTCAGCAGAGGCAGCTGAATTCTAGTTAGAACTAGATACTTTTATTACGGTTTACAACTCTGAACACAAAAGTCAGACAAGACCGAGCAGGCTGCCTGCTTATACCTTTATCATCATTTCTTTCAGCATGCGACACCGTCCTATTGATGAAGGTCAAGTTGATCTTAGCTCCTTTCTGACTCATTGAATATTAGCAGTGGCTAGAGGCGGGAGCAGCCCCTGATTTGATCTGACAGGCCAGGAGGTAGGAGGTAGCACACCAGTGATACAGCAGGACACAGGATGCACAAATGGGTGATGCAATGATCCTTTGTGACAAGGGGAGAGTAGTGGGTGGACGGACCGATGGCCTGAAATGACCCAGCAAGGTCAGGATAGAAAGACCCATGGGCAGGTACAGCAGAGAAAACCTTTGGTCTGTATCCACATTTCAATTAGACACATCCATGGCAATCTTCCTTAGCTCATAGTGTCACCACAGATTTATCTTGTAAGATTTTGTGGCACCGTGAATCAGGTTTCTCCCTTTACCAAATCTGTAGATTCTGTGATGAGAAGACAGTGTTTAGCTGTTGGACTGATGTCTCTCCTACTCTCTGTTGCAACTCAGACAACTCCTTCCAGTTGCCTCCATCTCTGCTCCCACAAAGCACATTTGTTATACCATGACCCCAGGCATCATGAATAGCATCATCTCTGGTGCAGGGCAGTGGAGCACAGCTGGTGAGATGGTTCAGTCTGTGAATTTGCCAGGCTTTGTGATGGGAGAGAAATCCTGCAGCAGGAGCTAGGTGCTCCGTACTGCTCTGTGGCACATCTGTTGCTCCATAAGGCTTTGTAAAGAGATGTAGGACATGGGTGGGCTGTAGGCAAGGTTGGATCTAGCATGTGGCCACCAGAACAGGGGAGAAGCAGTGGCAAGGACTCTGCTCTGTAAATCTGTAGAGTGCACCCTCAGTAAATTCACAAATGACATGAAACTGGAGGGAGCAGCTGACTCACCAGAGGGCCGTGCTGCCATCCAGAGAGACCTCAGCAGCCTGGAGATGTGGGCTGACAAAAAGCTCATGAAGTTCAACAAGACGAAGCACAGAGCCCTGCACTTGTGAAGGAACAAATTGAGTTCTGGGAGCACCCAGTTGGGAAGCAGCTCTGCAGAAAAGGACCTGGGGACCCTGGTGGGCACCAAGTTGAACATGAGTCAGCGATGGGTCCTTGCCAGTAAGAAGGCTAATGGTATTGTTGGCTGCATTAGGTGAAGTATTGCCAACAGGTCAAGAGATGATCCTTCTCCTCTACTGAGCGTTGGTGAGGCTGCACCTGCAGTGCTGTGTCCAGTTCTGGGCTCACCAGTGCAAGAGAGACCTGGGCATACTGGAAAGAGTCCAAAAGAACTGTCAAGGTGTGCAAAGAGGCTGAGAAAGCTGGGACTGTTCAGCCTGGGTGAGAGGAGGCTCGGGAAATCTTGTTAATGTCTATAAGCACATGAAGAAGAGGAAAAAGGCTCTGTCTGGTGGTGTGGGCTTTATTCAGAATTTAGGAGGTTCTGTCTGAACATCAGAAAGCACTTCTTTACTCTGCTGTTGATGGAACACTGGGACAGGTTGCCCAGGGAGGTTGTGGAGTCTCCTCATTGGAGATTTTTAAAAGCCACCTGAACATGAGCCTGGGCACCCTGCTATGTGTGGCCCTGCTTGAGCAGGGGAATTGGACCAGATGGTCCAATTGGACCCAGAGGTCCCTTCCACCCTCAGCCATTCTGTGTTTCTCTGATCTTTGTCCATGGAAAAGAGAAACACGAGGCAGGAGCCTATGGTGTCTGCCACTCAACATGTGCCACTCGGCTAGCCTGTAATTTGCATTTGGCAAAAGCCAACAAGGCATTTGAAGACACCAGGTTTGCTCCCAGGTGATTTTGCCTGGACTTTTTCCAAAGGGCTGTTTCAACAGCCAAGTACTTTGAGAACAGGAGTCTCTATTCCTCCCGGCTCACGAAGGCAGGGACAGCTGGTAGTTATTTCATTTCAGCCCTCTCGCCTTTTCATCCTGTGAAATTTCATGCCAGCTGTGGTCACCTGTTTGATTTCTCTTTGAGTGGCTGCCTTCCTCCGCAAATTAATTTTGATTATTTAAGCTTGTCTTGTCTGGCAGGGAGGGGATCTCTTAGCTGTGTGGGTTTGAAGCCCTGGCTCTCTTTTTATCTTTCTCTTTTTCCCCTGCACTAAGTCTAATTTTGTGGTTCTCTGCCTTCCCCCAAAATAACCTTCAGACCCAATTCTGAACTGTCATATTCATTACATCACAGCTGTCTGCAGACAGGGCTTATCACTTGCAATCCACTCAGTTACACTTGTGATTAAAACTGATTGCAAATGTGATCCTGGCTGCTCAGCCTGGAAGTTGGGAACGTCTTTATAATTTCTGACAGCAGATCATGAGGCCTTAGATGAGCCTGGCAGGGCTGCGCAGGGAGGACAAGATCTTTGCAAGCTGGTGGGGGCCAGGGAGAATATGTGTCTGGAAGCAGACAGGAGCTAGTGATTTGGTACAAAAAAAATAAAAATAATAAAAAAAAATGCATATATATATAGGAAGACACAGGCTAAAAAGCCCCAGTTTCAGATCTAGGGAAGGTAGGGGGTGAAACCTAAGCTGAGTTCTTGAGTCCCAGGACCATGTCTAGGAACAGGTGATGGGGGCAGTTGTGTAGGAGAGCAAACTGCAACACCACTCGCTCTGCCCATAGGACAGGGGGTAATGGTTTTAAGCCAAATGAGAGCTTCAGAGGCAGGGAATAGTGGGAGCTGTTATTGAAATGAAGAAAAGCATAACTAAAGTCAGGCTGGAGGAAATAAATACAGTGAAACAGGGATATCTTCCACTAGGTAGAGTCACTTGAGTGACTTCTTGTCACTTTCTTCTGATGTGTCTGCAAGCACCAGATGTTCCCTTGCAGACAGACATTTCCTCCATACCCAGGAAAAATAAAAATTAAAAAAAAAAAAAATGACTTGCCACATCTAACTCATCACACTCCAGCTTATACATCTGAGGATTGCATTAGCTATTCTGGAAAATTTAGGGCATTTTTATGAGACCTTGCTCCAAATCTTTGGACTGTTTGTGACCAATGCTTCTGGGTTTCTTTGTCTAGAAGAACAAACCTTTGCAGTGAGCTCTCTCTGTGCCCTGGGATCATCGATCTAACTTGAGACATGGAGCTGAAGAGCCTCTGGCAGGAGCCCCATCACTAGGACTGCCCTGTAAGTCTGCAGGGGCACCCCAACTGGTTGAATTTTCTTCTGGACATTCCCTCTTTCTCTGTACTGGCAGTAGGCTCTCAAGATTTGTGTTAGTAATCAGAGCTCAGCCGAAATCAGGCTGTATATGTGCTGCCACTCATTTGTTGTAATGCTTCTCCCTAATGTTTGGTGTAGAGCTCCTTTTCCCTTATTACAGCTGCCTGTTCTTATCTTTGAAGCAGGCCGTGTCGCCAAGGGAAAGAAATAGCTCCTCCTAGAGGGCCCTTCCTCCTAAATTAAGGGCAGGATTCATCAAGTTAAGCTTGTGTGCTCACAACAGTCACCTCTGAGTGAAATATTTCCACTGTTCAGGGCAATTTTCATGACAATTATTTTTTTTGTGAAGGTTAGAAAATGAAGCCTTCATACCATTCACACCCCTCTTCTTCAATAAATTAATTTTATTTATTTATTTATTTATTTATTTATTTATTTATTTTGCCCGCCTTCATTTCCTACTTTCATTTCCTCTGCTTTTCAAAAGAGCAAAATTTTCAATATGTGCAAGTGAAACCCAACAAGTGTTCACTTCCAGAAGAAAAAAACTCCAGCTCTGGGTAAAACTGTGAAATGTGGCATCTGTACAACAGCACAGGAGAAGGTTATTATTTGTTCAGAACAGTCCAGAGCCAGCCCCTACTCCAGACCTGGCTGCCTTAATTGGGATACTAAACAGAGCACTACATTTATTTGGAATAATAAAGAAGCAGAGGGAAGCATCCCAAATGGGACATGTCCAGGGCATACAAGGTGCCTGGCTTGCAGGGTCCTGGCTTGAAGCATATGGCTGCCAACAAATCATTGCTGTCATCTTGGCAGTGGTACAAATACCACAGACATCCGATATTTTCCTTTGGCTTCTGCCCTGGAAGTCCCTCTGTTCATCACGCCAGTATGAGTAGAGTCACTCTATAGATTAGCCTCCAGAGACACAATTTGGATGCGTTTGTGGTTGTCATTGTAGCGATCTTGCTGCCCTGGAGGCAATAAACTCACCTTGAAGACCTGTTTGAAGTTATCTGATAGGTGGAAAAGAAGGGAGGAAAGATGCCTAGTTTTAAACTGTTGAAAATGAAAATAAAATCTGTCGCATTGAATCTGTGGGACACAGATGATTGTTCCCTGCAAAGACGGAGTTTGGAGAAAGAGAACATTTCCACATCTGTCGTGGGACCTGCAAATAATCCCCCTATGGCTGCCAGTCCTACCATTCCTGAGATGAGTGGGCTGAAGTGGAATAAAAATGAGGGGAGTTTGCATCATCAGGGCCACATGTTCCCTACAGCCTTTTATTATTTAGGCCTGTAAAGCCAGCCTGACTACCCAGTGTGGACTCCTGCTTTTAAATAGCATAGAAAATGAGGGGCACTAAATCCACCGCAGAATGCCTAGGACATTCAGTTTCAGTATCCAAACCAAAATTAACATGCAACTTGCAACCAAAAGGCTGCTAGTGACAAGCAGCAGCTTTTGAAGGTCACCTCGCCTCCAAGTAAATAAATAAACAGTAAATAAGGAAGCAGGCAGCAATGAATAAACTGGGTGAAGCAGAGACATTCCACTGTTTTGGACTTGATATTTTTTTGTATTTCTCCTCTGCTCTCTCCACTTTCATTTCCCCAAAGGTCGATGCTAATAGGAGACCCCTCTTACTGCTCATGCATGCTACAGCATCCTCACCAGCCTGCCTATTTCAGAGCCCCTGACGCCAATTCAGAGCCCAAGCTAAGAGCACAAAATAATGCCATCTACACAGCCGATTACTTTAATGAGACCTCCTATCAGTACAAGGGCATGACAGGTGGGAGGACCCATTGCAAAAGCTGTGTTTGCCTCCAGACCAGAATCTATGCCCTCTTGCTAAGGAGAAGTCACTCTGCCAGGTATTTATTTGCCTTGCTCCTCTCTGCCATGCCTAATGAGATCTTGGCTCTGCAGGCTCAGGGTTGACTTTTTCCAGCAGTTCCTCTAGCTTGGTGACACCGCCAGAGAAGGCACAGTCTGAAATCACCCGGGGAGCTGCACCAAAGCTATTTCTGATCTTTTGGCTCCTGGCTGGACCCATCTGCTGGATCTGAAGAGATGCTCACTGTGGGAGCTTTGGGATAGAGGGACCTGCTCCATCCCCTTTCTTCCTGAGACGAGTATGCACGCAGCCAAGCGTGGGCCCTTCCTCAAAGGCCCTGGTCCCTTGGGCCTCCATCCTACACATGTGCTCTTGGGCTGCCTTCCAGAGCGAACCAGTGGCTCACAGCAGGCAGAAGCTGGGCAAGTTGACAGGATAATTTCACCGGGATCCAGTCCAGAGAGACACAATGCATGCGTTGCACTAACTAGGCCCAGCCTCGTCCCTGCGGGCCTTGCTCACTCAGGCTAGTTTCTGCCACGCTCCGGGTCATAAAACACATACCCTGGCATCAAGCTTTGAAAATAACACACTGAGAGGCATGGAGTTCATTGCTGCCAAAGAGCATAGCTTCACTGGGACCAAATATTTTGTCAGTGTCACAGGCTGCTCCCACACATGGCCCAGAGGAAGTCAGAGCTGGATCACAGGGAAGTTTTATATCCTCCTAAATGAATGCTGTGCCCTCAGGACAAGCTCATATCCTCTGAACTTACAGATCACGGCCTCCTCAGTCTGCTTGCTCACTTTGTTGTCACTTTTGAGGTAAAACCCAACAATCCATCAATGGTAGAAGGGTCTGAGGACAGTGCTGAACATACTCAGCACCTCACCCTACTGACATCCAACTCAGCCCTTCATGCTGGATAGATTTAGTATGGGGGATTATATTCAAGGATCCTCGAAGACGTAGAAGGTTGTTGTTGTTTCTTCTGTGGTGGGAGACTGGCGGATGTGTCTCAGTGCCATTTTCTTGCCTTCCTAAATGCAGAGTGGTCATTCGGTGGCTGAGATGGAACCAAAATTAAGGACAGAAGTTTTCATAAAGTTTTGTATGTTCTTGTCAGCTTGCAAGCTTGGGGTTCACCTTGCAGTGTGGAGAAAGCTGCGGTGACTGTTTTGAGAAGACAAGGGTAACCCTGAACCCCATCAGAAGACTTTATGCCTTCAAGGACAATAAATAAATCCCTTGAAGAAAGTGTTCCTAAGGGAATGGGAGACAGTGGGAACAAGGAACTTGGCAGAAAAAGGCAACAGAAGTTGCAGATACTTTAAGAATCACCAAAAGTGGTCTTTGATGTCAAAGAAATACCACCTGATGGTGTTCTCCCTCTCTTATTATAACCCAACACTACAGCTCCTTTGTGTAATGACCAGGCATAACAGACCCTTCTCCCATGACTTAACATACATGATGGCATATATTGGGAGAAAACAAGCTGAAACATCTGATAAAACATCATGGACCCATGCTGAGTCAGCACCCTAGCCCCCTTGATGCACTGCGGTGAGGTGTTTGAGCACTGTCACATCCAACTTCACCAACAGCCTGGGGGGCACAAAGGGTGCCCCAACATACAACACATTCCACTGAAGCTCTCCTTTCCCTCACCAGCAAATCTGATGGGGTTTCTCTAGTCCTGTTCCCCCTTCCATGGCTGGCATGTAGTTCTGTCCACACAACTGGCTAGAGTAATCTCCACAGACAGTGGAAACTGGCCGGCAGAAGACCAGGCTAGCTTCTCCTTATTTCCTCGCTATTGAATCTTCCCCAATTAACATGATGATAATTGTTACCCTGCAGGCCAGATGTGATTAATCAGCAATTTTCTTCTTCCTTCTTCTTTTTAAAATTTTTTAAGAACAACTAGGAAATGTCGTTGTCTCCTTCAGTAGAGTTCAAAAGCTCCTCCATCTGGACAATCTAATTCCAGAGAAAAAAGGGAGAAGAAAAGTGTCCCAGGGGAGCTCCGCCACCCTCCATGTCCCCCCATCTCTGCCTGAGGTGACTTTCTCCTCCTCCCCTCATCATCCTAGCCTTTAGGAACAGAGCCAGCCACTCCACTGGAGGGGAACTGAATAGGTGACTGTAAATTGAAATTAACATCTAGCAGCAAGGAATACAAAGCAATGATTAATGGCTTTTTAATGCTTCACTGTTTTACACTGAGAGCACTTTGTTTTAATGGTGTATGCCGGGTACAGAGAATAAAAAGTGTTCATTTGTGGGGATATAACTTCATGTAAACGTATCTTTCTCATTCTCTGCAATTTTCACCATTAAGCAGAGAAAATCCAGCATTCTTTAGTTTAGGATTATGTAGGAAAGCCTTATATCTATGTCATCTCATCTAGTGCATCACAACTAAAAATGGAACGGAACAAAGTCATTAAAAATGTCCTCTAACTAGCAGTTACTCAGATAATTGTTTTTCTGCTTTTGGTTTAATTATAACATGGACCACTTGGTTAATCAAATAAGTTTTTGTAGACTCCCCCACCCTCACTGCAAGGAGGTCTCCAGTTATTCTTGCTGGATGATAATTAACTGTCTATCAGACTGTTTAAAATATATGGCTTCTTCAGGACTGTCTCTGGGTCCTGAACTCTTTTGTGTGAAACCTAGAGTTTTAGCTGTTCATCATTTTATGAGTTAGCATTTGTCAATGGTTATCTATTTCTTCACTTCATTAGGTGAACAGTTAGAAGAAACATGTCTTCAGTCTTTGTTAAATAATCTCTCTTTCTTTTTCTTTCTTTCTTTCTTTCTTTTTCTTTCTTTCTTTCTTTCTTTCTTTCTTTCTTTCTTTCTTTCTTTCTTTCTTTCTTTCTTTCTTTCTTTCTTTCTTTCTTTTTCTTTCTTTCTCTCTCTCTCTCTCTCTCTCTTTCTCTTTCTCTGTTTCTCCCTTTCTGATGACCTCAAATAACTGTTCCAAATAACTATTTTCAGATTTCTATCCAACATTATGATTATACCAGGATGAAGATGCTCTTCTTGTGTGACTAGAGCCAAAATCTAATCAAATATTGTGATTTGCATCAGAGTCAGTCAAGGACAAATTGGATGAAGCTGTTACGTGGGATCAAGGAAGATAGGTAGTAATGATTTATCTGGTCTTGGAATAGGTATTCACTTCACCTGCTGTTGGATGTCTGCAAAGTAGACTTTTTCAAGTGATCTAGTGTTCCAGATTACTTTATCGTCTATGGAAAGAAACAGGTGTTTCAGACGTTGCGTTATTTTTTAAAGAAATTATCTAAAATAAGTCAAATGAATGTTCCCCTTGTTCCCTTTGGGAAAAATAAATAAATAAATAAATAGGTTTTAATAGGTCAGATAATGAATTCTGATAGTGATGTCCACCTGCAAATGGTCTCAGCTGAGAAAACTCCACCCTGAAAATGAAAATTCAGACTGATTGCATGACTTTTGTTACCAGAAACCCAGTTAATTATTTTTTTTTTTCTGTGAAATAGTGCACTGTAAGAGGGCTCTATTAGATTATTTTCCCACCTTTTCTCATGCATATTTTCCTACCAGCAGCATCATCTGCATCAAACAACAGGCTGTTATAAAGAGAGCAATACATCAGCGTCAAACTTGGCAAGTGGACCCTCCAGGAAACCAAAGCATTTTGAGCTTTATAGATCAACACCACATTGACCCTACTGAGGTTTCCTTTTCATTCTGCAAGAACAAATTCAGGGAGATTTATACCTGGGAATATCACTTGACACAAATTGAATAGTGGGCATAATTATGTATAAAAGCTCCCCTGTTACAGAAAAAAATAAAAATAAGACTTAATAATCTGGTTTGTGGGCTATAAAAGGAAAACAAAGGCAGTATACTCTTAAGCCAGACAGAAGAGATGTTTGTTAGTATTTCTATTGATTAGTAACTAAGGCAAAGCCCTGAGAAGCTCTGATATGAATTTGATACAGGGAGTAATTGAATGAGCTCATTGCAGGATGCATGATCTAGACCAGGACTCACGTTGCTGATGTTGAAGTCTTTGATCCCCTCTGCTGTCCATTATGAACAGCTACGAACAAAAACTCTTTCCCAGATCCTCACTACAGCTGGTAACCTTGGAGTCACTACCTTGGAGCATTGCACATGTCCAGCTGGGCTTTCTGGAAGTGAGGATTTTTAGGAGTATCACTGCTGCATCCCATGCAATGCTGCTGAAGTCTCAGCTGGGAAATCTGACAACACTAGCAGACTCTACTAAGCATGAGAATAACAAACATGGTGCTGTGATGTCTAACAAATGCATGGGAAAAATCCAAAGGAGGTAAATCATCGGCCTATGTATCTCCTAATGCCAAAGTTACCAGAGGTTTTGAGTCAGCACATCACTACAACAGACTATTCTATTTCCATTTACATTCAAAAAAAAAAAAAAAAAAAAAAAAAAAAAAGTTATTAAGAGATCTTGTTTTTTTCTTTGGAAAGACTTTGGCAAAGCATTAAGACACAGTTCCAGAGTGATGTTATGTTATCTTCACGGCTGTTGAGTAGATGGTACTAAAATTGGTTGGCAAAAAGCAAGAAAAGTTGTTGCAAGATAAGAGGCTTTGATGAAGCCTGAAAACACATCCTATCTCCCAAAACATGCCATTGTGCCTTAGCATGAGCTCAGGAATCACTGGCAACCACTAAAGAGGTTGGAAGGGACCTACAAAAACCCTCAAATTGAACTGCCTGACCACTTCAGGGCTAAGCAAAAGTTCAAGCATATTACTAAGGACATTATCCAAATGCTTCTTGAACACTGACAGGCATGAGACATCAACCACATGTCTAGAAAGCCTGTTCCAGTGTTTGGCCACCCTCACAATAAAGAAATTTTTCCTAATGTCCAGTGTGAACCTCTCCTGGTGTGGCACTGTGCTGTTCCTGTGCATCCTGTCATTGGTTACGAGGGAAAAGAGACAGATTTCCCTTGTAACTGAGAAAGATTTTCCCATGTTAAAATGGAAGGTGCTCAAAGGAGACCTGGAAGGCAAAGGATGGATTACAATCTATCACATCAGATCCTGATGACCACAAAATGTGAAATTGTGACTTATTACTGAACCTTTTCCCCTCTTTGTTGCTGCAGACCTCTGGACATCTTGGAATTGCCACCACTTGTCAAGGTGGAATAATTCTCACTTCCCTGTAAGGTGAACCCATCCTGACGGCTGTTCTTCCTCTAATTTTCCTGCAAACGTAGACTATACCACCCACATCCCTTATCTCCAGAAGTGACCCCCATGACAGTAAGATCAGCACAGCTAGAGAGATGACGAGTGCTCAGATATCCACCTGCCCTCTCCCTCTCTCTCTTGACTTTCTGTAGAAATAACAGTTCAACGTGGCACAAACCTTTATTCTGCTGCTTAGAGACTATTCGTTTATCATCCTGTGCTTCAACTTGCCTTTTTACTCAGGTCCTCCTCTGCTAACAAGGGGTCTTTGTGGCTGTCACTCGCAAAAGGATCTGCTCTTCCAGATATGATTTATTGCATGCTCAATTTATTATGACCAATGAGCAGATCTGCAAATTGCATGACCAGATCTGCAAACAGCATGACAAACTGCTCTTCAGTGCAGGCTCCTTCCCTTCAGTATTAATCTTCTCCTCCTCAGTCCCCCAACTCTCCCCATTAGCTCTATTGCTGTTACAATACTCACTCCCACTTTCACCTCCCCACCATTCTCCTTTTTCCCTTTCTGTGGCTCTGGTAGCAGATTTGCTCAGATGACAATCTGAGATTCATAGCGTGCTCTCCTCCCTCTCAGCACAGGGATTCGGGACCTAACAGCAACAGGCAAATAAATCATTTCCTTATGAAAGGAAGGCTTCCCTTAGCTGCCCAGGACCAATGGCACATTTACCAGCAGTTCTTTATCCAGACAGTGCTGGGCACACATCCTATCAAAGATACTACAGGAGGGGATTATTTGAACATAAGTGGTAGCAACGATCAGCCTCTTGTACCAAAAATAATGCCAATATTACTACTACTAACAAAACAAATCTGTTCACGTGATCGGCTGGTGAGTGGGCTGAGTTCCCATGGCAACTGTTGGCAGCGAAGCTTGTAGGAAGAAAGTAAGTATTCTGTTTGAAATGGCTCAGATTCCTGCCACAAAGTTCATACAGCATAGAAATCAGTATACATCAGATCCCTTCATTAACTACACCAAATAAAGTGCCCCCCACCTCCCCTGACAGCTCCCGCAAAACTGGATTATCCATTTTTCATCTGCATTTACCTTTGAGGTGGAAAATTTACAGAGGAGATCATAGGGAAGGGGATCCCTGCTGATAGGTGCCTTCACTCCAACTGCCCACCTTTATCTTCCATGCAGTCCGTATTGCTGCTGGCATTTTAATTCCACCTGATTTTCCAGCAAAAGCTAATATTGGGATAGCTGCTGCTCTATTAGGATGTGCCAAGATGGCCTTGATCTTGTCCAACCATCCCTGCTTAGCCCAAGGAGCCCTTGCCTGTAAGCAGTCCATGCTGCATGTCTGAATTTTGGAACTGGCTTGGACTGGAGCTTGGCTGATGGTGGAGATAGGTGATCTGTGCCTGGTTTCAAAGTTTCCTTTCCTCCAGCTCTTCTCCTCCATTAAATACTCCGGATACCATATTGTTGAGCATACCTACAGGCTGTAAAAAGGAAGAGCATTGAAGCATGCATTGTGCACCAAGAGCTGAGAGACAGCAGTAGGAAGACAGCTCTGTCTGCTAATGCAACTAAGCAAAATCCTTGCCTGGAGCTTAAACTGAACCCAACTATGAAGCATTCAAGAAAAGCCTTGCCCAACTATGAGATGGATAAAGTTTGTTTTACTTCTGGGCTGACAAATCCGGAATTGTAAGGGTGCAGGTCGTGTACCAAAACCTACATGTATGCATCCTTTGCTTTTCACAAACTTCCTTCTAAAATATGTAGGAACCCTTGGGCTATTGGTGTAACTGAGTGAGAAAGAAACTCAGAGCACTGCAATGCAAAAGTTTCTGAGACAGTTGCCCAGAGAGCTTGTGGAATATCTTCATGGGAGATCTTCAAAAGCCACCTGGACGTGGTCCTGGGCACCCTGCTGTGGGTATCCCTGCTTGAGCAGGGTGGTTGGACCAGATGACATCCAGAGATCCCTTCTGACATTCTGATTCTGTGATTTAGAGATTATGGATCATTACAGGATAGCAATTCACCCATAATGCTGATGATAAAGAGTGGTCATAGCTCTCCTAGGCTCACCAGGTGGATCCAGCAGTCAAAGGAAGGTAAAAAGGTCTTTTTGGAGAATGCAGCCACTCACTGGTGTACACATATATCTGCAGGAAGGAGGATACTCTCACAAGCAAAGGGCTTAGAGGGATGGAGGACATCAGACAGCTTCCTTGCAGAGTGCTTGCAGGTGTGACAAGATCACTGTGTCTGTGCAACAAGGTCTCTGGGCTTGAAAATGGCTTTGCCTTCACACTTGGCTTGCAGGGTCAAGATTCCCAGGCCACCTCTCTCTATGTCATATCCTTTGCTGTTCTGAGGAGGTGGAAAAAGAGAAATGTCTCATTTCTCTGCTGAGAAACAAAGACACAGTGGCTTGTCTAGGGTCGACAAGGGAGATTCACTCACCTCATTAAAGTCCAACGCCTGCAGCTACTCCTGTGCTACACACCCTGCATTCTGCCCGACAATAAGGACTTCCAGAGAGAGCTTCTCTCAGAAGAGGTTATTCAGTCCCTATCAACACCTATCTCTTTCTTTACCACGAGCAAAGATACAGATGCCTAGTTCTGAGATAGACAATAAAAGCTAGATTAACATCTGCCGGCAAATTTGTAGCCAGATTTGAATCTGAACCTGCATCCACTCCCCAGCTCTCTGCCCTAGCCATGAAGTCAATCTCCCCCCTCTTACAGCAGTTCCACCAGACACAGCCTGACTGTTAAATGTTACCCTGCAGCAACCTCTACATGGAAAATCACCTGTGCAGCAAAATTCTCGATCACAGGAACAGAGGAATTCCCAGTATTTTGTTGTCAGGATGGTTTTTGAAGTGGTTTTACTTAATGCCATTTTGCATGCTCCCACACAATGTCCAGACATAAGCACTGGCCATGGATATTCACAGTTGTGATGTGGTCATCTCATGCAGGTGACAGTACAAATAACTGGGTTTTGCTCCTTTATTTGGTTGTTTTAACTAACTTGTATGGATGTAAACTGTGGAGGAGTCTGAACTACGTATGGGACAAATTTTGAAGCAGTTTGTCTTAATCCCACACACTTCAGAATCTAAGGGAACAAGCAAGAAGACGATCTTGAGGAAAGGAGAGGAATGGCTGGACTTCTGGGCTGACTGATGTCTCAGTGCTCCTGTAGCCTAAATCTTGAGTCCTCAGAAGATGCCACTTTTATCTGAAACAACAGACAAGCAAGACACACAGGGGAAACCACCTTCCCCATGGTGAGAAAGAAATGTGTCCAGGCAGTAAGGTAGAGAGAAAACGGAACAAAAAGCTATCTTGGGCTCCTGCTGTTGACCGTGATTCCCTGTAATCCCAGGTAATACGTCATGAATTCTTTATTCTCCAACTAACCTCGTGGGAGCCACACTGCCAGGTTCCACCTCCCTCCATCCCACCCCCAGGAGGTGTCATGGGGGTGTTTATGGGTCATCTGGGGGGTCTCAGGTAATCTCTTGCTTCACAAGGAAGAAGCCTTCAGCTAATGACATCAAAACCAGCTTCTGGTGACATCTACATCAAAGGCAGGAGTGCAGAAGGATGGGGAAAAAAGGCTTCAAAACGAAAGTTTTGTTTCTGTTGTCAGAAGAGAAGAAAACAAAGAAAAAAAAAAAAAAAGGATTTGACTTGCATTTGGTCCTAATGATGTCTCTGCCCTGCTATCTGAGGTTCTGATTGAAGGGAAACAAGATGATTTCTGTGTGATGCTAGAGAGGAAATCAGGCTAAGGAAGAGGCAGGAAGGTAACGTGGAGCTGTCTGGCAGCAGGGGGAACCGGGAGGTGACAGTACGAACACAGGGTGTCAGCAGAGAGGGACAGAAGCGAGCAACTTTCAGCCTGAGGATGTGAAATCCCCACTTAGCTCCTCCAAAATGATCGAGAGGGACTAAAGACGATGCTCATATGTATGTATCAGGACTCTGCTCCTCCAAATCTGGTTCTGATGTTTGTGGAAATGCTGGCAGAAAGAGAGCTGTAGAGAAAAAAAATATATTTTTTAGGGTTTGTCTGCTGGTTGGTATTAATGCCCTTCATTCTGAAATCACGCCAGACTGAAAGGGAAAGGAGGACAATGACCATTACAGGGAGAAACTGGGGGGACAAGTATTGATCTGGGTGGGAGCAAAGAGAACCTCCTTCAGCAGGGTTTCTCAGCCCAGTCACTGAGCTGTGTGTTTTTACATCTTTGGCAGGGTTGAGAGGGCTCAGGGAGAGTTAAACCAGAAAAAAAGCAGCCTAAAGGTTGTAGATACCACAGCTTAGGGTGTATGTGGTGGGGCTTCCCTTAAGAGAAAGGGTGCTGAATGAATTCAGCTACTTCTTGCTGGCTCCACTCTGTCAGCATTGAAGGGCTCCTGCTTTGGCCTGCAAACAAGTCTGAGCTCACAGAGAGAGGACTGTCAGCATAATTTGGGTTCCTAAGTGCACAGGAGTGTATCTCAGTTCCATTTTGGAGCCAGGGGTAGGTCCAGAGGGCTCACCTTTGCTCCACTAACTGCTCATGAATTTTGCATGAGTGAGTCACTGGATAAAACCAGAAGCAGAGTTTGGAAAAGGAGCCAGGACTGAGCCTTTCTTTACTGCTGTGTCAAAAAGTCAGACCACTCTAGCTGATTTTCGGCCTCGTGTTCCTCCCTCCCCAGAGACCAGCTCAACTGGAGGAGTTTGGGTTCATTCCAGCTGCCTTTGAGGCTTTGCAGGGCACCAGAAAACAGCAGAGATGTGCCCAAAATGAGGGGATGAGTAATTAGCAAAGCCTGAATTACCAGGGAGCATGGGGTGGACAGAAAGTTGTATACAGGCAAAACCTCCTGCCCCTTACCCATTATTTATTTATTTATTTTTTAAAGACCTTACCAGGGCACTGGTCTGAGAGAAGTCTGCAGCTCTTCAAGGATGGTCAACACAGGGATGCAGGTGGCTGAAGCTCACCTCCAAGGTCTTCTGCAGAGGAGGTCATATTCACCATCTCTCCCTGCAAACATTTCTCTCTTTCTTTCTCCTTTCTTCACTTTGGTTATGAATACCAACAGCTAGCAGAATGGGGACTTTCTCATCCAAATAAAATACAGACAAGAAACTGCTGTCAGTGTGGAGCCATCTATCTACTTGCCTTGTCCTGGGGAAGTTGCTGAATTTATTTAGTATCAGCCAAGAGCAGGATCTGCTGCAGAGTATTTGGTCCAGCTCAACTGTCCAGAGTTTCTGTAATTAATAAATTGTCATCAGTGATGTAATCATCATTTTGAGGAGGCAGAACATGTATTACATCCTTTGATAGGGTTCAAAGACCAGCTCTGATTTTCTGATTTTGGTCTCTCTTTATTATACTTTTTTTTTTTTTTTTTAAGTGTGCTGAGGAAATGTGTCACCCCTTGTGATTATACCAAGGAGAAAAAATTACAGAAGTGACACAAATCGCTAATTACTTTATTACACAGTGATTAAAAAAAAAAAAAAAAAAAAGAGGGGGGGGGGGGGGGGGAGAGGGAAAGAAAAGAATTAAAAGCCAGAAGTTGCTTCAGCAAATTCTATTTTTAAAGAAATAATTATTGGGTTTCGAATGTACTAAATTAAGTAATTCTCTGCCAGCTTTCTTCCCCCTTTTTAATCTTCATTTTTGGCTGCGTGGCTGGCTTTGCAGTCAATGCTCTGCTAGGGTGCTCTGTTTAGCCCCATATTATTATTAATTATTAGCAATATGGTAACAATACCAGCCAAATGCAGATCCATGCTAGGTGCTAAACAGGCACTGAGCGAGATGCGAGGCCAGGAGAGCTTCCAGGCTAAACAGATGAGGCAGGTGACATTCATACATTTTGCAGAGCTGCCTCATGGCTTGGCTCAGCTGACCCTGCTGGGAACCCTATAAGTGGTCAGGGTACAGCAGAGGGGCCTGTGGGCACAAAGAAAAATCATATTTGTACCTGGAATGTGTTTCCAAAGGCTCTTCAGGAAAAGAGGTAGGAGGTGCCCCTGATGTGCCACTGCCACAGTGCTTGAATGTTTGGGCTCAGAGTGCTGTGGCTCTCTGGGGTGTCAGGATTTCCCTGGAAAGGGTTTTTCACCCCCAGCCTTGGCATGGAGGCAAGGGTAGGGCGAGAAGGTAAGAGTGTGAATGAAATCTGTTTGGAGGCGTCATTCCTAAGCAAGGTTCCTCCAGGATATTGCAGGGAATGCAACCCTACACCAGGTCCCAGGGAGGGACTGAACCATGGTCTGGAGTGAAAAGGACTCAGGTTTTATTGATTGGGTCCTGAGTCCAAGGGGGACCGACCACTTTGCAATATTGCTGTCCGAGGATAATCACAGTGACTTTACGCAGCACCATGGATGGAAACATCTGATTTCAAGGGATCTGCTCAACGCTTTAAATCCTTCTTCCTCTTGAATCCCAGTCTGTGAGGAAATGTTTCATATCATTCTGGATCACAGAAATGTACGGTGACAGTTTAACAGCCTGCTTCTTTGCAATGTTTAGGCACACTGTGCCAGGGTAACTATTGCCTAACTTTGTGCCAAGTTGAGTACATCCTGTTTCTCTTATTCTTTCTTGTCATACAGATTTTGGTAAGCCTGCGCACCCCCAAACTCTCCCAGGACCTCCCCTCTCCCCATCCTCTGTAATTAAACAAGAAACGTTGACAGCTGCTGTCAAAGCCAGTTCCAACTCTCCAGAAATTTTCAGCAAATAATGAGAGAAGCTCTGAAATAAGAAGTCCGATGAATTCAATAGAGAGGAGGTGAAGTCTCAGCAGTTCTAAAGGGACCTGCTTCAGACAATGGCCACTGACACTGCAGAAGAGAATTAAAAAGCAACACCTAAATTTGTTTGCTGCCTATTGAGACACCAAAACCAGCAAAGAGCAGAGGGGAGGGTTTTGCATATTTTTTTTTTTTTTTTTTTTTTTTTTTTTTCACTTTTTACCTTTAGAGCTGTGTCCTTTGCATTGCACAGAGTGTCACAGCAGGAGTGTTGGCTCCAGCTCAAGGGGCTCCATTATGAGGGTGGACACCCACCACTGCCCTCTGTGGGACCTGGGCAAAGTCACCAGGGAGACAAATGGGGCTGGGATGGATGCGGGGGAAAGGATGACACTTGGAGTGAACTTTCTGACATCCTTTTCCTTGCCAAGGGTTTGAAACACCATTGCATCAGAAAGGATTTGCAAGGGACATTTTTTAAGCAAGGAATTTGACAGATATTCTTGCTCTGCTGAACTTGTTTTGCTGGCTGCTTGGTAAATCCTTTAAACAATGGTATTGTGATAAAAAATGTTACATAACTAAAAACATCATAATTGCTGAAAACGTTCGCATTAACAAAAAAAAAGTTATTTCAAATTCCCTTACTCATGGAGCTCTATAAGCTTTTAAGCCTTCAAGCACCAGTAAACGACATCGTTGCTAAGAATGGTTAGTTAATATCAGCAAAGTGATTGGAGAGGAAATCTGGCTCTGCTGCAGATGGAGGGGGAAGTGTTTAATGGTACCACAGCCTGAGGTTCACTTCCAGAAGAAACTTCTAATTGCTTATTAAAACCTGTAGGCAAAAGTTGAGAGCCTCAAAAGCTCAAAGACACGATGCTGTGATGAAGCTAAGAAGTGAGTTGTGCTTTTTCAAGATTGGGTGCAAATGCGTGAAGAGAGAACATCTTAGGGCTCAGCATGAATGAGATAAGCAGGTCAGGAAGAAACATGAAAAAGGAAGTACTTGCAAGTGAGTTCCAATACGACCTCAAACAAAATGAACCTAAATTCAGCCCTGGTTCTCCCGGATCGAGGTGCACAGGGCATGCAAGTTCCGGAGTGGCCTACTCTTGTCCTCTGTAGGCATTCAATATACAGCTTGAGCTCTGACTGCTCAAAATCCAGAAGGCAAAAAAACAACTTTTCCAGGATCCAGAGGCCATCGCCTCAAGGTTAGATGGGAAAGCCAATATGTGCACAATATCTTAGTGCATCTGTGTAGATGTGGTATTAGCAGGGTGCTCTAAGGTTCATCCCAACCCAGCTGAGAAGGATGCTCTACTACCAGTGTGGTGTGACCAGGAGCTTTTGGCCCTGACCCTTTCTGCTGATGAGGAATGCAGTTCTGCATCTCAGCATGGCACTCTAGTCTTGATTCATGTCAATATCCAAAATCTCTTCACCTGCAACCTTCAAAACTGGTCTCATATCTTTATCCAGAACAAATGCTGTTTTGCTAGTCTGGACTAAAACTGCCTGGAGTTCCTCTCTTCTCACCTCTCCAGCTATAAGGACAAGATTATATAAGATGCCTAATAATATATATTTGGTGTAAATGTAACTAAGACCCAGCTATCTATCCAGTCTTACCTGGGTTCATACCATCCACTAAGTTATGGATGGAAGCATCATACAAGCCATATATGAGTTAAGAACTTATGGGTATAATCATTTAAATGTAAACAACCTAATGAAAATACAGTTTTATTAGCCTTATTTCATGAACATAGTACATATTAGTATTTATATACTAATATGTATATATGTATATACCATACCATATAATATATATACTACTATGTATATACTAATATACATATTAGAATTACTTAAAAAATAGAAATATATATACATCTATTATATATACACAGAAGTTGTTTTTGTGCCTCATTGTCCTGAAACTAAGCAGTATTCTTTGGATTTTGAATTGTAAAACAAAACATTTCATTCAACATAGAACAATCATTATTCTTCAATTTTCAGATTTTCACTTTTAATCCTTGCACTTTTAAAAATTTGGGCCATTTTTTGCAATGAAATCCCTAATTTGAAACAAAAGGTTGGAACAACTGAAACATTCATCTTGAAATTGCCTGAACATAGTTCTTCCTATCCTCTGAAATTTCCCTTTTGTCTCTTCTTCTTTAAACTAAATTATTCATTAAAATAAAAGTGAGTTTACAAATAATTTATTCACAAACCTCTTTTTTCTTTCTTTTTTTTTTTTCTTTTCTGTAGGGAATTTACTACTCCGTGTATATACACACATGTGAGTATGTATATATGCCTATATATGGGCTGTGATTAATTTCTCACTTGTGCAGAAAGATTCCTGGGCAGATTGAGGTACAAGAGGCTGCCTGTGCACGAGGGGGTAGGGTTGGCTCCTGATAACTTCTATCTTTGCAGCTACAAGGACATCTAAGCTCAAGCAAGGAGAAGTCACTTCAGACGTCCCGCTGCCGCTTGCTGCCAGGCTCTGGCTCCCTGGAGAGACGACGCAGAGCATCCCGAATAGCAAGTGCCTGCATACGGCCCTCCATCCGCTCCGCAATCACCGCGTCCCGCTTGTCCCAGATGGCACAGGGGAATAGCCGCTTCTTTTCTGACTCAACCGAGCCTACGCAAGCTACACATTTCCCACTCCCCCGCTGCTGAAAAGCAAACAATCCACTAGGGCTTCGCTGACTGGATCTGACATTTCCCAGGTGCAGATTAACACCCCCTCGGGGCCTGAACACCGTGAAAATCAACTCATCGCTTGCGCATCACTTCCCATCGCTGCTCCCAGCAACGAGGAGCCCCAGCACCTGCCAGCCCAGTGCTCGGTGCCCGTTGGCATGGTTTTCCAAAGGTATTTGACTTGGCACGGGAGGGATGAATGTGGGAACAGTGGCATGCCATTCATGGTATAGTGTTCAAGGACAATATTGGGTTTGGGTATTCCTGCCTCTCCCTAGTTATTCCTTTAGGCTGTGAATTGATGATATGCATGCTTTGGAGGTGGAAGCAGCTTAAGGTATCCCTTCTTCTTGCTGGTTGTCCCTGTGTGGTCCTATCCTCTTTGCTGGACTTAATCAAGGGTGTATGGCTCATGCCATGAAGTGGACAACTGACCCACCCCCAAAATGTGTGCTTTTTTCCCGCAGTTCTTCAAAGTGTCCTTTTCTGAAACCAGAATCCAACCCATCCCTGCTCTTGTCCACTTTGTGGGCCCTACAATTTGTACCACCATAACTGCAAGATGGGAAAGAGTGGCAGCAGAAGGATGCAGAAGCAGGAACACCTTGACCTTACACAACTAAATCATGCTGTTCTGTAGATCAGACAGGTTCAATATCCTGGGAACTTCTCAGTACCCCAGTTAGCTTCATGCTTATTCCCAAAGTTTTGAAGGAACCTTTTTTAGACTGTTTCAGTCCAAGCAAACTTGGCAAGCGGGGTCATACTATTTAAATTGTTGGAGTTGATTTAGGAAGGAGGTTGGGGAGAAGTCTAGGGAGAGGCTATGGGTGATATCTACCATGTCACTACAGGACAGAGACAAGGACATATGATCCCATTTTTACTAAACCTACACAGGGACTTGTTAAGCGCTATCCCTTGAAGCAGCAAGTGGAAATTACCCCTATTAACATCACACTTACTCCAGAACAGGTGCATCTTGCTTCAGTTGTGTTTCACCCAACAGCACTTCATCCAGATGAAACATGAAGCTGGGGTAGCTTCTGTGAACCTGGGCTGTGTGAATTGAGAGTACTTGCAGCCCTGCCTGGCATGCTGAGTGTAAATCCTTTTGTCCTCTAAATGCAGAAGAAAATGTTCTCCCATGGCTGGAACAAAAGGCCAAAAGCCAGAGGACTGGTTTCTACCCCCAGTCCTAGCACACGTGCTGCATGGCCAGAGAACAATGAATTCACTTGAACCTCCCTTTCCTCATTTCAGAAGTGGCTAAATAGAAGAAGTAGCCTCACACTGTGAAGGGATGAAAACTAATTAACACAGACAATAATTGAATGAACATCTCCCATGAAGGGTTGACTAAATGCTACAGCTGCTCTTTAAAATATGAAAATTTCCCCAACCTGTAAAAATATTTTCTCTCTCTTTAGAGGAGTGTTTCACTCCAAGGAGAAAAAGCACAGTCTTTTGGACTGAGGTGAGCCAGTAATAATCTATCGATTATTCATGATGTTTTTTTGGATTCTGAGCTGTCCTAAATCATGAAAGCCTGCCCCGCTCTCTTACCCAGTGTGTCCATAACATGGATGAGAAGATACTGGAAAGCAATGGGGTGCTGATGGTCATGTGGCCCCCAGTATTACATGGATAGGATAAAGGTGGATAATTAGCACCTTTGTTCCCTAGCACTTTCCACCCAGCCCTTCCAGGTGCTCCTAGCAGCATTACTCAACCCCTTCATGCACCTTGTCTTGTTCTGAAGGTGCAGAGCAGAGCAAATAACCTTCTCTCACCAGTCACCAACACGGCATTTGGGCCATGCGTTATGCTCCTCCATCCTATTTCCTGCTAATGCTGAGTCTCACCATGATGATCATCATCTACATTATCTTTTGTTCTTCTCGGCACCTCCACCATCTGCTTGGCTTGACACACACTGCTCCATGCAAGCCTCACAAATAAATATCCATCTAATAGCTCACCTTGTGTTGTTAAGAGTCCGGTACTAATCACAGACTCATACAGGCTGATGGTAAAGCTTGCAGACCTCATGCTTTGCTACATGGATGGGAGGTGTGGGTAGAAGCAAATTGTCAGAAGAGCTATTGCTTATATTAATGATGCAGCAATTAGAGAGATGATGGGATTTAAAGGATAAGGATGGCTATCGCAGGTCAAACAGAAGGTCGCTCCAGCTCAGTGCCCTGCTGCCAAGTGTGGCCAGCAGCAGGTGTCAAGAGACAATGTAAAAAGAAAATGTAAGTGTGGAATGATTCTTTCCAAAACAGTCGTTCAGCCCCCAGTGAACTGTAATTCACAGACTTTCTGAGAAAGAGCTTTTACATTCAGCAGTCCTGGATGGATGTTTCTGCCCATAAATTTGCCCAGTCTTTTGACTATGCAACCCTTAATGGCTGCATTAATGTGCATTCAGGAGACACAAGATCTTTGTCATGTTCTGTTTCAGTGTGGTCTCAAGCAAGGTGGGCTTCATCCAGCTGCTGGAACACTGGTGCCCAGTGCCACTGCTGGTATTTGGATTATTCAGGACATCTGCAAGGGGGTGGTAAAGGAAGCATCAGCTTTTAAGGTCTGCATCCTACCTGAGTGTAGCTGGGCAGCTGTGAGTAGCCTGTTGTCTCCTTCTCCTGCCCCTCTCTCCCATTTCCTTCCTTCCACCTCCGAACCTGCCATTTGCCACTCAAAGTGTCTGCTCATCCCTCACAAACTGATCTCATCCCTCCATGGACATGCCCCAGAAGGGCTAGAAACCTTCCCCCCCTCACTGCATTCAAAGTTAGGCTTGAAAACAGGGCTGTTGGATCCCACACCATAGCTAGGGGGTAGTTGATAGAGGTGAAAGCTCTTTGGAGGCCATATCCTGCTGCTTTGGCACAGATAAAGGTCTAATCCTGCCCTTCTTTCTCTCCGCACTGGGATGCTGTGGGGATTATATCACCATTTCCAAACAGGCTGAACATTTCTGCGAGGCTGACAGGCGCTTGCCGCCACTGGAAATTAGCTCCCGTTGTCTGCAGAAGATGCATTCATTACCTCATGCCCCTTGAGGCCCTCTGTGCTGGAAGCAAGCAGGAGGCTGGTGTGGCAGCTCCCCGTGCTGACAAGCAGGGCTCAGCTCCAAGCTCGATGAACATCCAGGGGCAGTGGCATGTCCCCATCCCCTCCCCAACCCGAGCTGTCCTTGGCGAAATTATCAGAGGCTTTGCAGCCCCTTCCCTCTCCCCGATGCAGCTGCTGCCATACGTCCCACAGAGTTAACTCAGTCTACCTGAACACAAACAAGCTCTCCCCTGCTCTCCCATTAGTGCTGTTTGAAAGCGATGATTCGCCACTTCGGCTTCCTGGCATCCCGCTGCTCCTTCTTGCACGGCGCAAGCTTCACCAGGGTAGCTTCTGTCATTTAAAACAATAGGGAGGTGAGGGCTTAAAAAAAAAAATCAGCCAACTCAAATTCTGATGTTTTAGAAAGATTTCTTCCTTCCCTGCCTCTCCCCCAGAAAAGACTTTTCCTAGATCCTACAGGATTATGAAATACAAGAAAATCCATTGGGTATGTAATGGTGCTTTGTTCAAAAAAAAAAAAAAAAAAAAAAAAAATCAGCAAAGAAATGTTTTATTTTTTTTTTTTACCATATTTCTAGTCAATATTCTAATATAATGATCTGTTTAAGGGAATGTCTCTAAACTTCAGAGCGTCTGAGTGTCTCTGCAATCTTTAACAAGCTGCACAGCCCTATGAGGCAGGAGGCTGCTGCTAACTCTTTGTGCAGCTGGGAAAGCAAGGGGAAGATTTGTTCTGAGATATATAGGAGGTCAGGGACAGAGCCAGGGATTTGAACCCAGTGCCACACCAATCTCTAATATTCCATTTTAATAACTCAGACACATCAATGCCCTTCTTTTGTATCCAAAACCAAAAGGGTTTGGAAGTACCTGGAGCCTGCTCTCTCCTTGTCTGCATGCAAACCTATGGCTGTGCCTTGATTCTCTTCCTTTAAAAATAATAATAATAAAGTATTGTTTCTCCATGCTGCATCCCATGCACTTGCAAAGACAGCAGCAGGGGTGAGAGCAGGGGCAGTGCACCAGGATCCAGAGTGGGATGCAAATGAGTTTTCAGCTGGAAGCATAGGGGATTGAAATGGAGTGAGCAAACATGAATTCATTACCTGGCAATTAGCTCTAAATTAATGTACAATCATATGGTACAATTGAACTTGGAAGGGAGAAACCATTTTGGCAGCTGGAGTCCACAAGATCTGTGGAGATCAAACCCTGCTGTCTGGGGCAGGATATATAGACCAAAAGCACAGAATACCCCGTGTTGGAAGGCACCCATGTGGATCATTGAGTCCAACTCCTGTCTTCACACAGGACCACCCAAAAAACAAACCCTATGTCTGAGAGCATTGTGCAATGCTCCTTGAACTCTGTCAGGCTTGGTGCCATGACCATGTCCCTGGGCAGCCTGTCCCAGTTCCTGACCACCTCTGGGAGCAGAACCTTTCCCTAACCCCCAGCCTGACCCTCCCCTGTCCCAGCTCCATGCCGTTCCCTCGGGTCCTGTCGCTGTCCCCAGAGAGCAGAGCTCAGCGCCTGCCCCTCCGCTCCCTTCGTGAGGGAGCTGCAGGCCGCCATGAGGCCTCCCCTCGGCCTGCTCTGCTCGGGGCTGAACACACCCAGGGACCTCACCCATTCCTCATGTGTCTTCCCCTCCAGACCCTTTACTAACTTTGCAGCCCTCCTTTGGACACTCTCTAATAGTTTTATGTCCTTCTTACACTACGGCAACTGTGCAGAGCAGAGTGGGACAATTCCTCCCCTCGCCCTGCTGGCCATGCTGTGCCTGAGACACCCCACAATACGCTTGACTCTTTTGGCCAAAAGCAAAAAGTGTATATGTGGGGCAAATCAGCTCAATTCATGTGCTTCATGAACTCCCAGGAAAATTTACTGACTTGAGTACTGTCAGAGAAGGGATTTGGGTAAGAAGAGTAGGACAGAGATCATTTTTTTGGTGCATAAGCATTAAGGCAAGACCAAGCTGGGCCCTCAAGCTGCAACACAAGAGCTTTAATAATTCCTTCTCCTGATCTTTTCTTGACGCCAGATTGCCCAGATTTCCTCCCCTACCACACCTGCCCCTTCTCCAGCCCCCATCATCCTTGCTTTTCCCCTCAGGCTGGAGGGACTCCAAGTGTTTGGCTGAGCCTGGCACACACTGGAGCATCCCAAGAGCAAAACCTGGTGCAGAGGAGAGGGAGGAGAGGCAGCATCCTGTTGCCAGGTGATATATCTCGATCCTGCAGCTCCTCCCCATCTTTAAAGGGACAGAGATGGGCTTTGTTCTGAGCTAGCGCACTATGTGAACAGATCAGAGCAATTTCTGATGCCTAGAAACCCATTGCCAGGCAACCTGATGCTTAAGCCCTCTTTCCCAGCCTGTGAGGGAGAGAATCTCTCCCTCCCGTCTGCTGCCAAGCCTTCCCCTCTGCAACCCCCCTCCTCCTCTCCTGCAGCTGAGGATGAGCGCCCAAAACCCTCCTGCTATGTGCCAAAGCCTTGGGCTCCCTCCCACCTAAAGCATCTGTTGCTACAGAGCCCAGGTCCTACTTGTTCTCTTGCTGGGGACAAACACGCCTCGGTGCCAGCTTGTAACAAAATTCTGGCCAGCCAGGATGTCTCTGGTGCTGTCACACTGCTGCAAGCCACCAGTCCAAGTGCTTCTGCATGAGGCCATGGGGCTGATTCCTTAATTTCACCTCATGGCCTCAAAGAAGGTCTCCACCTGCAGTTGAAGTTGCTCACTCTCAAAATGCTAGGGCACTGATGAAAAAACAACAGAAAAAACAACACAAAAGCCTTTTTACCCCAGCCATTCCCCCATTGTCCTGTGTTTGCAGGTACCCTGATATAAAGTCCAAAGGAGTTTGTTAGCCAAAATTTTGCTAGCTGTCCCTCCATGGCAGTGGGTCTCAGACATGGGATCAGCCCCAATCATGTTTCATTTACAGGAATAAAGGTAATTAGGCCATGTAATTAACATGGTTACAACATCTCTGAGCTTGATATCCAGGGCGGTCTTCCCTGTGCTAGCTGCCTTCTGCCCCTTGCAGGTTCTTACCCGAGATGTCCTTCAGAGTGACATATAGGTCCTGCCAGCACTGCTGGCTAGAGGGTGGTGAAGCAGGTTATGAAAGGGAAAATATCATCATAAGAGGAAGGCCAGAAATTAAGCATGAATGTTTCCCTAGCAGGTTAATGATATCCGTTGTACAGACTCACCTGGACTAGAAACCTGTCAAGCATGAGCATGAGGAGACCATGAACTGGCAATACGTTTTTTACAGCAACAGTGTAGTCATTCATTATTTTACAGCTCAGTCTAAGGCCATCCATCACTCAAACCACAGCCACTGCAGACTCAGCACCGGCCAGGTACTTGTTCCCTGGGGACAGAGGAAAGAAGACAGTCTGTATAACACCTGCATGCTGATGGTTATACTGGCTGGCACTTCACAGTCCTGAGAGCAGAGCTTCACTTGGCTCCCATGGGACAGTGGTCCTTGGAGGAAGTCTCTGCTAGGGGAAACAGGGCCACCAACGCTAAAGTCTTGTGTGAGCCCCTTAGAAATCCCATCCCCAAGTCTCAGTCCTGTAAGCCAAGCTTACTGCCTCCTGCATATAGCCGAGATGAATGCTCCTGGTGGCCCATCCATCCCAACATGTCTTTCTTACTCTCTTCACCCTCCAGGCTCTTGGTGACAGACTCTTGCCATTAGATATGATGGAGAGGGCTGTTGCCCCTTTACAGGCACACTCACATGCTATAGAGGCTCTGGGTAAAGCAATGAAATAAATCACAAAAAGAGCACGTAGCTGTGATGAATTAGTGGGTGTTAAATGAACAAAGCAGGCAAGCTGGCCGGGGCACTGCCAGTCTTTTTCCCTAGCAAAAACATGAAGGCAACGGGCAGCAGGGCTTGCAGTGCCTCTAATTCCCCTTTCATACTTTGCCAGGAGTGCTTTCAGAGTCACTTTGTCCATTCAATTTGTCACTCACCATTCTGGAGATAGCAAAGCTGCTTTAGCTGTCTTTATTGTGGTGCTCACACAAGGCAATTCCAAAGCATCTGTATTCATTCCAAGCAGCATTAGGTAGCTGATGATTCAGCCAGCTGCCAGCAGATAGCTGCTCTCTCCTTGAGATGACTGAGTAACACAGGAATAACCTAGGAAATGTGTTCCCCTTTGGTGCGCCCCTGAGTTTATTTATTTATTTTGGGTGGATCCCATTTATCACATGCGTGCAGGAGCTGAGCCTTCAGCGTGGTGTCCCCTTGGGCATGGAGAGCAGGACAAGTCTGCTTCTCATTTTCTTTGGACGGCTTTGTCTTGCCAATTTAAGATGAATCCTTGCTGTAGCTAGGGAGTAGGGCTGGGGGATTGGATATTGTGCAGAGAAGGAAGAGGGGAAGTGGACATTGTTATGTTAGAGGAAGACACAGAAAACTGTCAGACACTGTAGACTTGAAAGAAACTACCCAAACTTCTCCTCAGTCTTAAAAAAGAGGTAGTAATATTCAGCAAGAAGGGGAGGCAGCAAGTCAAATGGAAATGAATTTTCTCTTGCAGGAGGATGGGACTAGTAAGTCCCATCCTTGCGGTTGTGAAGTCTTCTGGATGTAGCAAGAATTAAAGTCTTCTGAAAGTAGGCAAAGGTGAATTGTAGCAGCCAGCAGCAAATCCCACAGCCCTTGCAAGGAGGATCTTGTTTACACTCAAAGGCCAAGGCTTGCATCTGTGTAGCTGCTTGGAAAGCAGTGAGGCAAAGAATGGCTGAGTCTGCTCCTGAGCCTGCAGAAGTTTTGAGCAGGGCTCCAGGGGTTGAATGCATTTCTGCTAATTCGTCTCAACTGTAAGTTCGGTTTCTTTTCTCAGCTGTTGGCCTCATCCCCATCTCCACACTGTGGAAAGAGATAGGGATATTTCAGCCCTCCTGAGAGAGGTGTCTGAGATAAGTGGGCTTGAATCACCCTAAAGCAGCTCTGATTTCTCTCTGCTGATTACTGAGGGAACTTGATAACAGCTTCAGACCAGGCAGTAACTACTAAGCAGCCATGAGCCCAGGCTGCAGCCACTCCTCTGCCTCCACTCTGGGCACTCAGTATTTGACCTGCTTTTTCTCTGGAAGCCATAAAGTGATTTCACAAAGCTTATTTGTTGTTTCCCATGCTCTACCAGTAGCTCCGTGCACAAGCCTGCTCTGAACACAGGACATGTTTTACCCAGGAGTACACACAGACTTTCTATTCTCCCTGAGTAGGAGGCCTGTGACTTTCACAACATCTCTCTGACCACATGAGTGTGCAGGAGGGAAAGATGCCTCTCTCTCAGAGCATCAGCAGGACCAGCTTGTCAATAACAAATTTCAGGAGTTAACCAGCCTGCCAAGACTTGGACAGGGGCACAGAACAGCAGGGAAAGGAGCATCCTATCAAAATGCCAGCGCATTTTGCCAGTGGCCATGCAGACATCACATTCCAGGCCCAGAGGCTGTTGACATCACTGTTCCTTCCATGTCTGTCCTAGGGGTAAAGTCAACTTCTGTCTCACCACAGGATCAGCACTCAGAACTCACAGATGGGAAGCAGACACACAAGATAAAAAGCAGTGTTCATCCAAAAGTGCTTGTAAAAGTAGCTACATCCTTGATGTAGTCTTATCTTCTAAAAATACCTGTTCCACCTTGGAGGATGCAATCTGTTACCTCATTACCCCACAACCCACCACAACAATAATTGCTTTGTGATGACTTGGGAGAGCAGATCCTCACCTCCATTACCACTTCAAGACAGAGAAAACTTGGTCACCTTCCTTAAATTTCCCTTTCCCCTTGGAGGTACTTCTGCATGGAGGCCTGGGGGCATTGATATGATTTGCAGGGGCAGAGCACAGTGTCTGGCTACCTCCTCCCGAGACCACCTGCAGGCAGACAGATAAACATGTCTGATCATATCCATGTCCATGTCTGTGTCCATGTTCTCGCACTGACTCTGCTCCTGACCTTTTCCCTTCAATCTTTGATTAATTTCCTTCCGGATGCACTTGGGAGGAGAGAAGTGAAGCTGTCCTTCAGGGTCGAGCAGTGATGCTGAGCTACCCGTGGGGTCTGGTCACAGCACATCCCTTCAGAAGAACCTTCTGTCCATCTCCAGCTTCGCTGGGAGGAAAGCTCCCTTCTCCCTGCAAAGCAGGGAACAGAAAGGAGGAGATGAAAGGGGGAGAGAGAGGGAACATTTCAGGCTTGTAATTCAGTTACAGCGCAGCGAATCGATTTGCCGTGCCTCAGAGGTCTGTTTGTTTTTGCAGGAACAGAGGAAGAAGGCCAACGGTGGTGTGATGGGCCTCAGGCTCACCATCCTAGCATCAAGCTGGGAAGGGAGGACATCACACAAGGATTCTGTCAAGTGCTGCTTCAAATCCAGCCCTGTGCCTGTTGCATCATGCATCCAGGTGAGGTGAGTTAAGGAGGTGTGAAAACAGCAGCTGGTCCTTTCCAGACAGCCAGTCAAATTAGAAAAAAATCTGATTTCACCTAAGAGTTTGTTGGCTGCAAGGGTAGAAACTGCCTCATGGAGATAGAGGCCTGAACCCAGACACCTGAACAACCTTGGTGGCTCAAATAAAAGGAGAAGATAATTGCAATGGCTTGTGGCTAATTTGAATGGACATGGCATCCAGGGCTAGTGGGTGCTTGCTTTGGACCACCTGGAAAAAAGCAGGTGAATCTGGGGTTGAAATTTAACCAGAAGTAGTAGAAAGAGCAAAGAGAGAGAAAAACGGAGGGACAATATGGGGCAGAGGGTGCATTGAGACTCCCAACAGCCTCTGTCCTTCAAAGAGGCAGGTGGACACCCTTCAGCTCATCTTTTATGAGGCCAACCCTGGCCACCAACATCCATCAGAAATGAGTGTGCTGGTCAGGACTGGGGATTTGGAATGATATCCCACCCAATTTCTATTAACTCTCAAAATCTGTCCAAAAACCTGCTGATGGGTGTCCATCTGAAACTGGGGATGTGCCTGCCATTAGGCACACATCCAAATATTTGCCTGTGCTGTGGCCCTGGGGTCATCTGTGTGCTGTGTCGACTGCTCCTGACTGTGGCCTCAAGAGTGATAAAGGCCAAAATGAATGGACAAGGAGTGAAAGCAATCCCAGAAGTGAGGCATTAAGGGCTAAAAGGTGCCAAGGGTAGGGCCTGGCTCAAATATTCTGCCTCTGCTCACAGCTTTTGTCCTTCCCATTACAATCTTCACTGGAAGGGAAACAAGAAAACCAGCCTCTTTGCTATCTGTGCTTTAGGACAACCACCCTAGTGTCCTGATGCACTTCAGCGGGGCATCACCTGGCTGGTGACCCAATAGGGTATCAGAGAGGACAGGGAAGGGATGTGCTGAGAGAGCTGCTTGAGAGTAATGTGCTATCTGCAATACAGGATCTTCATTTCATGTGTGCTTGAAACATGAAAGCAAGGTAGTCATAAACCCAGAACAGTGCTAGAAGAGGAAGCAAAACTGAGTTTCCTTTGGCCAAGCATATATTATTATTATTATTATTATTATTATTATTATTATTATTATTTCTTTTGGAGCTTTTGTTATCTTTACAACATTGCAGCTCAGAATGGAAGCCTTTGCTTTGCAGGGGCATGCTGCTGCCCACCCTGCTGTTTTCAGTTTAATCTGGTTTTATGTTCCACACAGCCCTAAAGGTACTGGAGTGGCTCGCTGACACAAAGTGTTTGAGATGGAAAAATGCAGAGGTTCCCTATGGAGTGCTTAGAAACCAAGGATACAAGAGGCTGAGCTGTGTTTCCTGCCCATTGGTTTGAGTTTGTAGCTTAATTCCACATAGTCCCAAGTAACAAAGGAATTATATCCTTAGAGGCACTGCACTAAGCTTCTCTGACCTGGGACCAGTGCAAGCAAAGCAGTCTGCAAATCCAGGGTTGATTACACAGAGATGAAGACAGACCCACTAGGGGACTGGCTGGGGAAAGGTTTCCAGCACAGGGCACTTTGGGAGTCTGAAGGTGAAAGACAAACCTTATCAGGCTCTCTCAGAGACATCTTCTTCTCCTGAGCACAACTGCTGGCCACCAGCCTTTTTCTAGGTAGCAATCTTGATAAAAATCCTCTGAGACCTTGCAGCAACCTGGTGTTGCTTCATCAAATTCTGTCTTGTGCCTGATGAGGGACATGGAGCTATGGGAAGACACAGTGTAGAGGGAGAAGGGTAAAGCACATGCTGGCCTCTTAGGAAATATCTGACCTGGTCAAGCTGGATGTCACCTGTGGCATGTTCCTGTCCCTACAGACAAGTGTCACCTGTTCCTTCATCATTTCCCTCCAGTGAGAGTCATTGCTCAGGGGGTCGTGGATAAGGAAAGGGTTTTGTCTGCTGCTGATGGCCTTTGGGACAGTCCCTACCCATCTGTGACCCACAGATTCCCTCCAGTGCAGGGGGATTGTCTGTAGTACTGCTAAAGATGAAATTGTTGAGAGTTTCACTGCCACTTTCTAGATTTATCAAAGGGGAATTGGCATTTATAGAGGTCCCACAGGCAGGGAGCTGCCTCCAGCCCACCAGGCCAGCACCTGGCCACAAGCCACCCCTGTGCCCCCCAGCCTCTCTGTTCCCTGCTCCCTCCCTGCAGGCGCAGGGCTCAGGATAACCGTGGTGAAGGGTTCCCTCTGCTGGCCTGAAAACATGTGGCTCCAAATCGTGGAATTATTATTTCAGATTATTTCAGTGCAGGGTAGTGTCTATTTATGAGACTCAATTTGGAGGGCTGGTTTGGAGGGCCCCCGACCTCTCCATGCATCAGTACCCCAATTCCCATTTTCAGACCCCAACGCCTACCCCTGTGCAGCTTTCTATTCCCCCAGCACTGAAACTCCTTGCCCCTTGCCCAAAACTCCCCTAAACTATTTTTTTTTTTTTTCCCAATAATTCATTCATGTCTCTCTGATTTGGGGATGCTGCCCTTCTTCCCCTCTCAGGACCAAATCTTCACGTGTAAGGAGGACCCAGACAAGCCAGCAACAAAACACGACCCTCCCTCTGCATGGCCATGGTTCAGTTTGAACCATGAACCTGGCAGCACTCTCAGGCCTTACACCATGTGCAGGAGAGCCACAGGCAGTGGCTGCACAGACCTGAGCCCTCCCCTTTGTAGGATGGGGTACACCTGCAGCCCTTTGCTCCATGATTGCTCTCTGGGTGTTTTAGGAAACAAAAATGATGCAAAGTGGATGTGTCCCTGTCCCCAGGAACTGCTGGTAAAGAACAGGGGTGGAAAAATATGAAAATGTAACTATACTGAGGGGTATTTAACTAGTTTAAGAATAAGCACAAGTTTTTAGCAGGCAGAGATGCAATGACCACACAGAAATAAGGGGGAAACTCCCCTGTGGTTGTTCCCCACTGTCTCTGCTCCTTTCTCCCCTACATGAGCACCTTTCTCCTTCCTTTCTTCCTCTCTCTCTTTTCCTCTTCCCACCTCTGTCTCTATTACTATCAAAGTGAAATTTATGAAGAGCTCGAGGCATTGGCGATTTCCTGGATTTCAATATAACTTCTTGCAATCTTAAGTGAACAGCTTGGTTGCTTCTGCCTGTCAGAGAATTTAAATTGCAAATTGAATAGTGAAACGCGGCAGCCAAGGGTCTGTATCAGTGACTTTGGAGAGCACAGATATCGCTTAGCAACTGCAGGGAGGGAAGGGAGGCAGCGGTAAACACAGCAATGAAGTATCTGGATTTGGGGACACCCTCTGCCCTTGTATGACACAGGGGTGGCAGCTCTGGGACTCTGCAAAGGGTACCTGCGTGGAGGATGATGCCTGTGTTTTGCCTCTGATGGTGGCACCAGCCACCATCTGAGACTGAAGAGCAGGTACTCTCACCTCCTGTCTGTTCATAGCAGTGCATCATGTTTTCTCCCCGACCCCAGCTGAAGTCCAGCCCTATGAAGCTTATATAAAGGGAGATATGAAGTCTTAGATCACGTCTCGGGGGAAATCACCAGCTCTGCTCTCACCAGGTCTCTCCTCCACACTCTTAAATCAAGGTGCTTTCCACCCCAACACGTGTCAGGGTGAGGATGGGGAGAGCTGGGTGAAACTCACTTGGCCATTTTATGCATGGTGACAGATGAAATAATCCCTTAGGGAGCTGGAGGATGTGGTTTACAAGGTGACACTGAGGAACCTGAGTTTGCTCAGCCTGGAGAAGGCTGGCAGTTCACAGGGGGTCTATTCGCTCTCAGACCACCAGCAGGTTGTGGAAAAGACAGACTCTCCCCAGGGACGCACTGCAAAATTGCAAGAGACTGGCCACAGGTTATAATAATCGAAGTTTCAGCTGGAATAAGAACTTCACAACCAGGATAACAAAGCACCAGGGCTGCAGCACTCAAATGTGGAGTAAATGCTATCTGAGAAATCTTCAAAACTCACCTGCAGAAGGTCTGGAGCTGTCTGGTCCAGCTTTTAAGTTGGTTGAACTAGACACCTCTAGAGGTCCCTTCCAACCTATGCTATTATGTTATTCTACCAAATAGTCTTTTTATTTATTTGTTTGTTTGTTTCTGTTTTCATTTTTGTTTTGTTTTGTTTTCTTCCTAAATTTGCTGACTGCTGACTTCAATACTTCCAGAAATTAAAGCAGAGATGGGTCGTGAGTGATCACCTGCCTTCTCCTGGTAGGTTCAGAGATATCCAAACACCCATTTCTTGGAGCTTTTCTCACAGCCCTGCTTGGGGGGCTGTTTCCACATCCAGTCTCCACATGGACAATCTGTTCCAACACTTCCATTTTTCATGTTAGAAAATGTTTTCTGATGTTTCACCTAAATGAGCATCAGTAAACTTTAAACATGCAATAGTAACAGTTGGCATGCATTTATTGCTAAGTAACCCAAGCCTTCTATGCATGTAAGAAAGTTAGTACCATTTAAAGCTCCAATAAACTCTAACATCCTACAGCACTGAGTTCCACTGGCTTGTTGTCCTCTGCCCTGAAATTAATAGCTACTGATGAGGAACCAAAAAATGAAGTGGGAAGCAATTCCTCTCCCTGTGTGCTCATCCTGATTGCAGCCCCTAAGACTCACGTGGAAAAGGCATTACTCAGTCCACCTTGTACTAGATATTTCTACCATGCAGAAACAGAGCTCCGTGACTCCATCAACCTAGCTCAATGCCCTGTGGTCATGTACATCTTTTCCATACATATGCTAGGTACAGCAGATGAGATGTATCAGGACTATTTCCCCATAGGACCTATTAGAGGAGAGAAATAGGCATTGTCCAGGAGTTGTTCGTCTCATCACGATCTCATCTATCTTTTTTCCAGATGAGAAGAGTTGCTCCATAGCAAAGTCTTTTTCTCTCTGGCAACTGTAACAAGTAATGAAGACGATTGTCTCACAAGTACCTGCAGTGCTGATTTCCAAGCTCTGGCAAAATGATTCCCAGCTCACAAGTGCCACATAGGTGGCAAAGAGGTGGAAATAGAGAAGTGACCACAACACCATGGGCTGTGGGCCTGGAAGCTCCAGGAGCTCACAGCAAAAGGCCTAGGAGTGCACTTGGAGTCAATGGAAAATACTGTATTTTGAGAAGTGCTGTGATCAATAGGGAGAATTTATTCCAAATGAGGCTGTGCTGAAGCAATTCTTTGGTGTGATATTGGGGGCACTACTCTTAGTGCAAGCACAAGGTGTAAATCATTCCTTGAGCACAACTGGCCTAAGAAACCTTAGAAAGGAATTTCTGGATATGGATCTGTGGCCAGAAAATATTAAATGCACCATCTGAAGCAATTAAAGGAGTCTGTGACAGAGTCAGGGTATGAAATGAATTTCTCCAGGTCCCCAGAACAGAGTTCTAATCCAAAATACTCTTCCTCATAATTAAAAACAACCTCATAGGCTGTGACTTACGCAGAGCAGGGACGTTTCTTTGTTTGTCCCTCATCTCCATGGGTACGGCAGAATTTTCTGCCTGGCCTAAAATGCTGGCATTAGTTCAAATGTTAGGAACCACTAACTTTCACCCCAGAAATAGCTGCAATTTCCTAGTCTGTGCACAATTCCCTTAAATCCTACACTTTCTTTAGAAAGGTGTTGACATTTACTCAGCTGCTTGTCAAATGTCTGAGGATGTTAACATCTCAAACAAGAGCAGTTGTCATTAAAGGAACACCGACTATTGCAAAGGCAGGTAGTTAGGATGACTCTGGGAGAGATGTCTGCGGAGAGGGTGTTTGATATGTGCCTTCATTTCCCTCCAGCTCACAAGGAAACAGTTGGTGCCACGGTAGCATGTTGCACGTCAGATGGCAGAGGTGTTTTGTGGGATAAGCTGAGAACATTCAGATGGGGAAGGCTAGCAAAGTGGAAAAAGTCCCATCTCTGTCACCCAAGAGACGTGTTCCTTTGCCACAAGATGTATCAGTTATACTCAGATTTGACTCACCTAACCAGGATCCAAGTGCCAAGTCTGAGTTCCTAAACTGGGAGAGAAACAGGTGTTTCCAGGGACCAAGCATCTCGGATACTTCAGGAAGGGGTGAGCTGCCTCCTTGCGGTACAACCCTTAGGACCCAATTAATCTTTGTGCTCTTCAGCTCCCCTCACGTGAGAAAAACATCACTGTGATTTTTGCCATGAGCTGCCTTTTATCATCTCTGAACATTTCCAGTTCAGAGAGCTCTTGATGCCATCCTCCACAAACTGCCTCCACGTAAATTATATCCCTGTCCCCAGGAAGCCCTGTCCTTAACCCTGGGCCTTCCAGTCCCACAGCAGCCTGGGGGCAGTGGAACAACATTTGGGGGAGCTGCATGGCATGGACCACACCACCACAAATGTTTTCACAGCTGACCAGATGCTGAGCTTACAGCCCCATCTCCACAGCTGTGGCACCACCAGGAAGGTTTGCACAGGCACGGCCAGTGCTATATGCTCGGGCTAGAAATCAGAGCCCTGTGATTTTAAATCCCCTAAGTCTCATTTTCCAAGGCCCAGCTGCTAACAGGGGGGCTCTTTTCCTGCAGGCTGAGGTTAATTGGCTTGTGCTTTTAAGAGGATAAAGCTGCGGAGACTCGGAGTCAGGGCTGTTCTCCAGATTTCCATTATAATCTACATTGCAGGAAAATAGCTTTCCTGATCAAATCATCTGTCCTCTCAGTGCAGAGGATAAAAAGCTGGTGATGTGGGAAATCTGCAGAGTGTGAAAGCTGCAGAGCCTCTTTGTATGACCTTGCTGGACAGAGGAGGAAGAAGAGGCAGACTTTTCTTTGCTATAAGGAAGCGTGAATAAGGTATGTGAGAGCACAATTGCTTTGTCCAGTGTCTTAGGGAATGAGGAGGGAAAGGAGGACACACTTGGTATGGTCAATCCATAGTAGCAGAAAAAAAAAACAACAGCATTAAGGGACATTTTTGAGCCTGGTGTTATGCATCCCTTGACAATCAAATGGGGGAACAAGCTGGTACATTATACTGGGACCTCACTGGGAAACTGTGTGAGTCCTGGTACCAAGCCCAAGAAATGGGTTGGACTTGTGGCACTCCTAGCCCTTGAGAACTGGCTGAACCTCATCCCAGGCAGAAAGCTCCAGCTGCTTCCCTCAAGGCTTGTAGCTCATTCTCCAGAAAGTCTGGAGGATCACTGCTGCTTTTAGAGGACTACCAGCTATTTCATGAAAGAGACAGCTATCTGAAGACAGACTGAGAGTGAGAAAAAGGGCTAGGGAGATGCTAATCTGGGACACAGAGAATGTTTTACCTCTTCTTTTCCCACCTGTGAAATGGGAACAGGGAGTTTTCCAGATTCTCCTGTTTCAAATTCATTATTTTGCTCTTGATGAGTACCTAGCTTACTAGTCAACTCTCATCCCAGCAGAAACAGGAAGAAAAGTTTTTCCCAATTACCCATGACAGGTTATTTCAGCTCATAGGTCTCTAAATGCTTATTAGTGCACTTGACCATGCACACTTGGCAACTGGACATCCCAGTGGACTCCCAGGCTAGACCCAGCTTTTACAAGCATGGAGCTGCTTAGCTATACCTTTTATACAGAAAGTGCGGGTCATACTCAAAGCAGCTGACCTAATAATTTTTGTCTCTCCACAAATCTCCTTTTTTGGGGGGCAGTTCTAAAATCAATGATATATATATATATCATATAAGATATATATATATATATATATATATATATATCTTCAAAACCAGACAGAACCAAAGCACCCTAAAATTCAAAATCTGTGGAGAAGTTGCTGTACTCCTTAGGGTTTTTCCATCCCCAGTTATGTAGTCTATGACCTATTTCCCATGAATAAATGAGTGACCTGCAATCTTCAAGTCCCTGTCAAGAAAAATGCACAACCCCATCATGTGAGTCAAGATGTCCCTAGAAAACAGGAGAATGCCTCACTTTCATTGTGATGAGGCCAAGTGCACAGAAACGCCACCTTTCAGCTGCACGGTTGAGGTTCAAATCTGTTGGAGCATCTTCTCCTGAAGTTTCCTTTCTAGGGCCACCATTTCAGCCTCACTGGAAAATGGGTTTACCTTTTCTTTTCTTTTCTTTTCTTTTCTTTTCTTTTCTTTTCTTTTCTTTTCTTTTCTTTTCTTTTCTTTTCTTTTCTTTTCTTTTCTTTTCTTTTCTTTTCTTTTCTTTTCTTTTCTTTTCTTTCCTTTCCTTTCCTTTCCTTTCCTTTCCTTTCCTTTCCTTTCCTTTCCTTTCCTTTCCTTTCCTTTCCTTTCCTTTCCTTTCCTTTCCTTTCCTTTCCTTTCCTTTCCTTTCCTTTCCTTTCCTTTCCTTTCCTTTCCTTTCCTTTCCTTTCCTTTCCTTTCCTTTCCTTTCCTTTCCTTTCCTTTCCTTTCCTTTCCTTTCCTTTCCTTTCCTTTCCTTTCCTTCTCCAGCAGCCCCAAATCTTACCTGTTATGCATACAAACGTAATAATGTGCAATTAGCAACAAGAGTGTCATAGCTTTGGCCACATACTGCAGGTATAAATACACAGAAGACCTTCCTCTTCTGAGCATCCTGCTGTTACCTACTGGAGCTCAAAAGAGTCACTTAGCCTACCTCCGCAGCTCAGCGCTTCGACTTCACAGAACTGCGATCCAAAGACCGTCTCTAACCCCTACCCCATCTATCCTATTACTGCACTTAGATTGGGAGGAAAAGCAAATGCTGAGATTTCTTACTCTCACACAGCCATATATTCTCACTGCTAGGCTTCTACCTGAAAAGATTACAAGATATGTGTCACAGGGGTGATTTGTAAGAGGAGAGAGAATGTTTACCTACGGTAAATTACACTCTGCTTCTTTGTGTTCTCCTGAAATTTCAATTACCTAGCTATTCTTTTATTTCTAGCTTTCCTATAGGCTCTTCTCACTTAAACAATGAACACCACAGTTCAAATCTGTTCCTGTGTATCTTGGGGTTTTATACTACCCTCATTTTGTCTGAGTGCTTTATACTCTGCATGTGTGTGTTTCTCTCTCTGTATTCACATTTTCTGCTTTAAGCTATTATATAGCATCTCACTCTTGATTAAGTTGCTGCTGCAGCCACAGGGTAGGCTTTTTGGGTTCAGAAGCATGACTGCAGGCTTTCTGAAATGTTGCAGTTCTTCCCCTCCATGATGTGTCAATCTTCAACCTGAATTGCCAACACCTTCACTGGGAAAATTGGTCAGTGTAGCTGAAAGGAGGAGATTTTGAAGGAGGGTGCTGACATGTAGGGTTAAGGATGGTGTTATGGATCTTGGTTATACCATGAAGATTTGGCTGCAGGGACACAGACCCAATTTCCAGCAGGAAAACCTCTTCTTTACCCATTCACTGGGACTGAGGCAGACTCCGTAACAGCCAGGACAGGCTTTTATCAGTTTCCCAGACTGTAAAATTGGCCACCTCTTCTTGATGAGTGAGCTGAATAATCATCTCCACAACCTGGGTCAACCTGAAAATCAAGAGAGTCTAACATGCCTGACATGTCCAAGCCCAACCTTGTAGGTATTCAGGTGCCAGTTTTCTTTTCCTCGGTCTCTTTTGCATTTCACAAGTGTCTTTGTAGTCAGGGCTTTCCATTGTCATATCAATTTTTGCATGGTTTCCATGCAGACTTTGAACAAAAAAATAAATAAATAAAAAAGAATGTATAATTAGAAATGGGTTTGTTCTGATTATTGCAGTGCTTAGCAATCTTCACTCTCTCTGTGTTGGAGTATTATCTCTGACCATACACCATCTCTTGGCCGGCTTCCTAGTGTTATTATTTTAGATAATGTTTATGATTGAGTTCAGCAAGTTGTACATTTCCTTATCTTTTCACTTGTCTATGAACACCAATATTTGGAGTCGCTCCAGCTGAATCCCAGGATAATTTGTCACAGACGGGCCAGCAAGAGAATATGAAAAGAGAAAAGGTGGTGGCAATAGTAGCAATATGTAATTTCTTTCACAGTGTTTCTAGCACTGATGCAAAGTGGTCAATAAGTTCCAGGAGTCCAGAAAGAAACTAAATTGGTGACATAAAATATAACCTGTGTACACTGGGTTAGCAGTGAGAAAGCTCTTTGCTCTGCTATTTTTCTCTTCATAAGAGCTGTACAAGCACAGAAGAGTAGAAATGAGCTCTGTAAAAGATGTTTAATATTCATGAGACAAATTCTAATACAGTTGGATTTCTCATTGTACTTACTATTGAATTTTGGGGACAGGAACACTGGTGCTGAAATCCCAACACTTCTCAGACCTTCATCCTAATAATCTGTTGTAAGGAGTATTGACCTTCTTCAATTGTAGCAAGATTAGGATTTCAGTGACGTACTCTACTGTCAGGATGGAAGGACTGGACAGTAGTTAATCAGAGAGCAGCCAGAAGGGCTTCCTGATCTGTTAAACAAACAACAGAATATTGGTAAATGATATTCCCTACTCTCCCTATATCAGCAAAGTGAAAGTGGCAGTCTGGACTGATCAGAAATATTGGAGAACTTTGCAATTACCACGTGCAAAGTGCGTTGAGATCCTTGTGTGAATGAAATGGGAGATGAGCAAAGCATCTTCCTCACTAAACTCCTTAGCCATGGTAATTCTGCACGGTCATCATTCATGGGAAGAATGTTTTATTTAGGAGGGAATAATCATGTCTTGCTGCCAAAACATGAAATCCAATTATGCTGTGAACTAAAGGCTGTTTTAAAGGGTTTATCATTTCTGAGCTTTATCCTCATCAGCTGCAAAAGCATGTTTTCCTCCCTTCTTTCCTTCACTTTTGAAAGAGCCCAGTCTCTTCTTTTCCCCTTTCCAACTTCCCCATGTGCCAGATTTCCTTTCTCTGTAACACAGTTAACAGTTAACCTTTGCTTTAGCTTTTCCTTCAACACCTTCAATATTTCCCCACAAAAATTGTGACAGCCCTGCTAGTCAGACTTTAACGTTTTTCGTTAACTATGAAATGCAAAACCATGGGAATAGCACCAAAAAAGGGGCTTCTGCCTGCTTCCTCTTCTTCAAGAGTCATATTCTGTGCCTGACTATAGGTCTACTACTTGTAAAACATCCATCCATGGGGAAATTACTTTCTTAAAGCGGTCCTCTAAAGATGTGGTGCTTCTTTGTCATTTTTCCTCTTTTGGCTCCCATATCCCTTCCCCTTTCATTTTTTTCCTTCTTGAACAATAAATAGCATAGCTTCCTAAGTGTGGAAGTAGAAAGACAGTTTGTGGTGTCTCAAACTTCTCTGTTCCTGTGATATTGAAATGGAAGGACAAAACTCAGCAAGACTCAGAATTTGAAGACAGAAGAATTGGGGTGTCTTCCTGTTGCTGCTGCAGGTTTTTCATATGACCAGAGGTTTTCAGACCATGGAAATAAGGAGCTGGGATGAAGGTAGGATTTGGTAAAAGTCTATTGCCCAAAAGAAGCTTGATTCAGAACCAAAAGAAAAAAATGTCTCTCTGGTGTCAGTAGTGGTTAAGGCAAAAACAGTTGTTTTAACGAATGGCAAGGATGGTTCAGAATGAGAAACTATCTTCTGAAACATCAGTATGTTTGCAGAGACTGACTGGAGGTGATGGCAGTGAGCAGAGCTGCCTCTCTTGAAAGACAAAAGACATGCATCTGTCAGGAGCTAATTAGGTGGAAATGAACCTGCTTTGCTATCTCTCAACCTCTTTGCAGACCTAATTTTCAATGTCTGAGAAAACTCCTTGTTGGTTGAACTTTCTATGGATTAGCCCTTGTCTATGTAGCTTGTAAACCATTCTAGACAAGTCCTTCGTCACCCTCCAATGTCTGTCCTGGCACTGTAGGGTCTTAAAAAGACATGGTTGGAGACCGTGTTATTGCCAAATAAATAACAGTTGGGTCAGTGCATAATCAGTCAGCCCTCTTCTTTCTCTTTGTGAATGATCAACAGTGACACTTTCAACAAGGCTGAGACTCAGGTCAGGAGTGTAAATCAATGCTATAATGCCATCTAGTTGTCTGCTGAATTGTGGTAGACACAGGGAGGTGGGAAGGCCAATTTCTGCATGGCCAGTCTGACCTGTGTCTGGACAAGTGGACCAGAAATACGGCTACAACTTTTGACTGACTGCTTAAAAGCAGCACAAAGGTAATTGATGCCCTCCAAATTTATGTCCCAGTCCTTGAGTTTCTTCACGTTCTACTGCTCCTTGTAGAGCTTGTGTTTATTTTTCCATTGAATAAAGTCAAAAGCTCCTGAAACCCAAAATGGATTCAGAACCCAGTGTTCAAATATCCCAGGACTAATGAAGAGTTTTCTTTATCTTCAGAATTAGAGACCCCTGGCTTCTTCTATTCCTTTAGTTGCAGCAGCCCTAGACTGAATCCCTTGACAGTTGGAAACCCCAAGATGAATAAGCTCCAAGCCTTTCATCCCTAAATCCCTGATTCATTAGTTAATGTCTGAAAAGCACTTTGGAGCTCAAGACTGCTAAGTGCTATTATTATTAGAGACCATTCATATGCATGTTGATTGAAAAAGATAATTATTACCTTTCATTCCTTTTTTTCCCTTTACTGAAGACAGTGGCAACTGGCTTCCCTCAGAAGTAGCAAGGAAGAACTGGGTTTGGTTTTGACACTGGAATAGGATGGGGAAATCCAAATGTATTAGACTAAGAATGGAAAGAGTAGAAGGAAGATGGGAGCCTCCACCTGTCAGTATCAGAAGGATGCAGCAGAAGTGGATGCAACACAGCTTCTATTATATACATTCCTGGGGCATTTCTGTTCCAATTATATGAAAAAGAATAAGTTATTCACTAATATCCCAGCAGTCCATTCAGCTGCCCTTTTATATGTGTTGTGTCCCAGAGACACTGGGTTATCCTTTGTGACTCTCAGAAGTGCATGGAGCTCTTGTATTTCTTGTACCCTATCAGCCAGCTCTGAATGGGTGTCTGAGGTACCCCAGGTCAACTCACATGTTTCAGCATGCCTCTGTGCAGACAACTTTCTCAATCCAAGGGCACTTAGAGAACAGAAATTTAGTTTAACTGGGTAAATAAAGGGTTCTTTTGCCATTTCAGACACTGAGGCATAACCCACCTGTCTTCAAGTTGCCATCACAGGAAGATAAAAGTGTTAAAGTCCTGTTTCATATCTTCTAGCTCCATGCCAGTGTCTTGAAACCTTGAGGCACATCAAATGGTCAGAGGGGTTAAGGGAACTCTCCAAATAATACTAGAGCAGATGCCTGTTCTGGACAGTGAACCTCTGCTGACTCTGTTGGCTGAATCTCCACATGGAATGAGGAGAGCTTGAACACTCAGCTCACATGGACACATCTGAACTGTGGACACCAAACTCTTGGCATCCAAATTTGAGCAGAATCCCACCTCCACAGCACAGACATCTCCATCAAAGTAAGTGAACATAGGCTGATTTTACAACACTTCAAAGTCAGCATTAATCACAGGTTTTTTGGCCTTAAGTCTGACAGCTAAAATCAGAACAAGTGCCCAAGGGGTCTGCAAGATCTACATCCATGGATGTATTCAGAACTTGAGTGAATGAGATATTAGGGAACCAGATCTATTTGGCATTGTCTTCAATGTGTGTGGGGGGAGTGGACTAGAGACCTCCAAAGGTCTTTTACATCCTTAATTATTCCCTGATTCCAAGACTTAGAAGACAAATTGGACTTCTGGGTACCCATCCCTTTGCAGGGTGACTAATTCGGATGGAGACAACTGCACCAGAGACATCTAAAATTTAAGAAAGTCAGTACTATGCCACTAGCTTGAACATCCTTCACTGCTGTAAATAAACGTAAGATCCAAGTCCCTTTCAGCACACTGGGGAATAAGTCTTACTGCTCGGGTTTTGTTGCATCCACATCTCATCTGATTCCAGATTGTCGTCTTCTCCTCCCCACACAGGATTTTTATGAAGCCAAAGAAAGTGACCCAAAGAGGAGCCATGATGCTCGTTGCACTGATTCCCAATTGGTGTGAACCAAGACTCATGTCAATCCACACACCCTCCTGCAAGATGCATGTAGACCTGTCCTGAGACCATGGAGTTAGCCTTCCCACAGCTGACCCTGAGACACGCTGGAGCACACAACCAGCCACAATGCAAAATTAATGTTTAAAACTAGAGTGAAAGAGCACGTCTCCTCCTCTGGAACCTCATAATTGCTCTTACCCTTTATCCTCAACAGCAGTACTGCCCTCCTCCTCCCCAGCTTCACTTTCCCTCTGGTAGTTTCACCACGTTGTCACTTGCCTGTCTGCCATCCTCATGGAAGCAAGAAACAGAGTCAAAAACCTTCTTCATCTCCCATTGATCATCCCTGCCTGGATCCTTTCACTTTGGGTTAATGGAGCCCAGAGATGCTCATTTTGCACAGCTGTCCTCCCAGAATGAATATCATTTACACAGACCAAAGATATTACACTCACAAAATAAATTTGCTAAACTGCTATTGCCCTATCTTCCCATTTTTATCGAGCTGGGGTTGCATTAACATTAATGAGATGTTAAAGGAGAAGAAAAAGAAAAAAGAAAAAAAAAGGAAAATAAAAGAAAAAAGGTCTTCCTAAGCAAATAATAACTATTCAGTCACAATTCAGAGGAAAATTATGGCTGTGTTACACATTTGAATCTTTCCACTGGATTTTGCTCTTGCTAAATTATGTGCAAATGATCGAAGTCCATACATATATATGAATGTGCATTGCCAAGTTGAAATGTTTTCTTAGTCTGAAAATTATTTCTTCTTTCAGTGAGTCTACATCTTGGCTCTTTCTCTTGTTCCCTGTCTCTGTGTGCAATGCCAGTGTGGGAAAACTTGTTCTTCCAGGGACCAGCCTTGGCTGCTTGGGACAAGAAGATATATCATGACTCCCAGGACTGTCCACAAGGACAACACAGAAATTGTTGGTATATTATGGAACAATAACCAATAAATAAATAAAAGCTCACATCCCAGTGTGTTGGAACTTTTGGGTGGACTGGAAAAGGTACACCAGCAAGATCTACTTCATCAGATTCTGCAAAAATAACATTGTTTCACACTTCAGGATTTGAACAAAAGGCAGAGTAGGGAAGCTGAAGGTAAGGAGGGAAAAAAAAAAAAAAAAAAAAAAAAAAAAAAAAAAAAGAACCATCCACAGACCTTCAGATTTCATGTGATGTCCCACTCCTCACCAGCCTCTTCTCCCTCTGCCAACACCAACACACAGGCTTGACCCCACATAGGCAGCAGAAGCACTTCCAGACCTCCAAACCCATCATCTCCCTCCTGTGGTGTAGCTGATACTGCACAGCATTGTAGAAACTCGAGGAAACAATGCAGGTAAAGTGCAAGGCCAGATCCTGTTTTGTTTGGTCCTGGCTCCCTGGGGACTGCACTGCACAGGGCAGCTGTTCCACCTTTTAGCTGAACCCCATCAACTTTTGTTTTCCTCCTTGATGGGACCACACAAGACATCTGCCTTGCTTTGTCCTTGCCCACTGCTAGCCCTGCTTTGGCAGTCAGTGCACAGACAGTCATTCTGTGTTGTGTGTTGGTTTTTTTTTCAGCCCACATGGGTATTTCCCTGCTGTTTTCCTCTCCTGTTCATCTTAGTTCACAAGTTCAAAATACACGTGAAGTGGCAAAAAAACGAAGGTGTAAACACGAAACTCTAAGTTGCTTGGACTTTCTTGATAAACAATCTTAAGGGAGTAATTTGTGCGTTGCGGATGCGCTCAGCTTGTGCACATCATGCTGGGGACCTGACAAGGTGTTGCGAGAGTGGGCAGCCAAAGCTGTAATGCTCACCCTTCCCACTTCAGAAAAATTGGCTGACAGTGCTTGAACTAAAGGAGAACTCTGCTGAGACAGACATCTCAATGATATGTCTGCTTGTTTCTGTTTCTGGTGTACACTAGGTTGTTCAAAAATAAAAAAGGCTTTTATAAGGAATAAAATGAGAAAATCCAAGCTGGGTTTTCCCCTTCTCCTTGGGTGGGGTGGGGGATAGAAATCCCATTGCCAAAGGTGTCGTAGGGAAATCATTTATCCTTTAAAAAATTACCCACAAATATCTTTGGTCTTTAAAAAATTACCCGCAAGTATCACTCAGGTTGATTACAGACCTGTACCCTCAGGGAAAGTGGACGTGAACACAACATCTCCTTTGACTTCGACCTATTGTCATTGATTATATCTTTTGTCCATGTTTGCAAGTGTATTTAGAGGCCAGATGAGGAACTCATGCTGGTTGCTCATAGAGGAATAGTACAGTTCAGCTTGGCAGATGTATACTGATTTTTGATGAAAGCCTGTCTCTTCTTCCTAACATCAACCTTCAGCCCATGTGGACTTCCAAAGGACCCTCACTGTCCACTTCTTGCCATGGAGGCTGACACCCATCTTTGTGAAAGCTCAGCTTCCACAGGAATAGTTCCCTTATTTAGCCCTCTGCAAACTTAAGACCCATCTCAAAATATGAATAGTCACAAATCTGGTAAATTATGTGGGACTTGTGATGCTCTGGGCCTGTTTGAAACCCCATCCAATGTCTGAGAAAGTGATCTTAGTTTTTTAGTCAAACTTATGCTGCTTGTGCTGCTAAGAGATTTAACTCCTAATGTCATCCATGATCATAGATTTAGTCTGGACTGAGCCTCAGGACTCCTCAGGAGGTCTGGAATCTCCCTCCCTCCCTGCTGCAAATGAGATCTATTATATTCATTGTTCAGTTCTACCCAAGTTTTTACAAACCAGCTTTTCTTTCTTGTTTTATCCAAAGCCTCCATTTTAAATCCTTGGCTAGTTCTGCTCCAGACCAGGCTATCAGTTCATTCTCAACTTCTTAATTATATTTTTTTTAAATAAATTTCTCAGTAAGCCTCACCTCTGTTTCAAAGCGTGTTACAACATCCCTGCACCCTGGAGCTTTGCATAGCTTTGGGTTTCCAAATAAAAGCCTAGCACTGGTTCATTGTTTTACAACCCCTTTAGAGTCTGACCTAAGCCCCAAAGCCTAGGATGCAAGGCAGTGTCAGGATTACTTCTGCATTTGGCAGGAAAAACACATCTGAAAAGAACAATTAACACTTTGTTAATGTGCCAAGAAATAGACTGATCTACACATTGGCCAAAGGCAACTAGTGACTGCTGTTTACCTTGATGTGTGTGTGCTGATGTGGGGCAGTTCTGATAGAGCATATTCTTAGCCTTAAAGCAAAGTGACAGATGAGAGGTCCTCCTCTAATTTCCCATCCTCTCCATTAGCAGGAAAAGCAGAGAAAGCCGGCAGCAGAACCCTGCGGTCCGACTCCTACCTGGCAGATAATAATGCAAATTGCAGCAACAAAAGCGATAAAAATTCATGGTGGGAGAAGAGAGGAGCAGGCTTGATCTCAGCTCCATGGGACAGCACCAAATGCCACCCCCCAGGGAGACCCAGGTCCCATACAGATCTCTGCTGCTTTCACCAGTCATTAATATGCGTGCCCATCTGGGGTTGCAGGCTGCCGGCAGTGCTCTGTGATGTTGCTGTCACAAACGTGATACAATCCCTCATCAAAGAATAAAACAATTTTTGCAAGTCTCTCTGAACCATTCCCGCCTGCATGTTCTGCATCCTCCATGCAGCCAGGCATGTACAAGTATGCCTAATTCTTAGGGTAGATCCTAAGTATCCCTTTAATACCTGCTGCATACCCTTTAATACCAAACAACGTTAGTGAGTATTCAACTCAGATCATCCTGATTCCCCTTTCGCCTTCCTCTTATCCCAGGGCAGATCACTAGCACCCTCCTGCTTCATAATTACTCTCTCCAAGGGATGCACTAGTCACGCCCCTGGCTAATTCTGTGGTATCAGGGAAATATCAGGGAATATATGTGGTATCAGGGAAGCCATGGTGGGGTCGTACTGTCCCAACAGAAGATGCTAACCTGCTTCATCTACCTTCTCAGTTAGTCTCGGGCCTCCCTGAAAAACTTCAGAGTTTAAGAAAGGCAGTGAGTCACCAGCAAAGATGCAGTTCCACAACATCCATTGGGGATGGAACAGAAGTCACTCCGATAATGAAGATGGATAGGTGGGTAGACAGACAGACAGATATGCAGATAGACAGATGGATAGATGATAGGCAGCATACTGTATATTAAAGCTGTGACAATCTATCATCTATTCTCTCCCTCTCCTTTTTTCCCTCCCCTTTTTTAAATCACGCTTATTGCTCCAGCGAAATTTATTACAATGTAAGAAATAATGATTTTTTAAAGATATTTTTTACTTTTTAAGCAGAGGTGTGAGGGCTTCCTGATAACAAATGGATGAAGATGTGAAAGCTTATTGGATTGTCACATCGGATACATTATCCCCAGGGCTCTGAATGAAGAATTAGACCATGGAGATCTTATTTGACATTAGATGTTTCAATTTCTCCAAGAACATTAGGCATGTTGGATTCAGCACTGAATTCAATAATAAACAACAGTTCTGACCCTCCCCCCTTTCCTTTTTACCCCTTAGCATTTTAAGTCAGAGACATGTTATTAAGATTTATTTTACATTTTTATTATTACACTCATAAGAAAAGAGAGATCATATTTGCATAATTCATTTTTATACAAACCTTTATGTATTACTTACAGCTGCCGATTCTCCTCCCTTTAATATATGTGTTTATATGGCAGTAAAACAATGACATTTGAACAATACACTGAAAATGATTTACTTCAACCCTGCAGGTATTGCTGTATATTTATTAACCCCTGGGAATTATTTTGATTGAAATCCCTTTGGATAATGCTCATCAAGAGACCGAGGCTATGTATTTGCCAGCAAACAGAAGGCAATAGTTTAGCATCAGACCCTCTTGGGGTGATCAGTAAATGGCCATTTGTCCACAGTGATTTTGGGGGTATATTTATGGCTAAAACCACCCAATCAGCACCACAGTGCTGGGTGCAGGATGAACACCAAGGCATGTTCTATGGGAGGATGAACTTGGAGGATGAATAAGCAGCCTGCCCCCGTGATGCACATCAAGGAGCATTGCCTGGGAGGAACTCCTTGATCGCTGGGTCAAACCAGTGCAACCACACAGATTTTGCTCTCACAGCTCCTCACTGCCCTGCACAGCCCACAGACATACACCCTATGCTTCATACACAACTTCTTCACCTTATCTTGCTTCCCAAGAGCTGCTCAGAGCTGGCCATGGTACACTACTTGGTTCTGCAGTAGTTCTCCCGGTCCTTTTTTCAAGTAGACCTCACCCCAGCCACACACAGGGCCGTGCACCCCAATCTGTTCCTTCTCTCCGTGTTTTCACGCACTGCAGTCAGCGATGGTGCTGGTGGTGGTAGTGAAGGTGGTTGTCATGGTAACCCTCTTTTCCCCTTCTGCTAATTCTGCAGGATTTCTTTCTACAAGATCGATTTGTGAATGTGTTTCCTCTTCTTGCTCACCCCTTAAAATAACAGCTATCGGGAATGTTTTAGGAATGTAAAATTTGCCAGGTTAAGGGTTTCTTGAAGTCACTGATGCTGAAACAATACCAACTTCTGACAGCTACACCCTCCGGATGCTTTCAAAGGCATCATGAAAAGTCTCAAGGCAGAAGAGTTTCCCAATCAACAAAGTTCCTCCCTCATTCCCAGAGGAAGTCATGATGTCCCTTATACCCATCCAGTCTAAAGAAACTCACACTCTTCTTCTCCTTCAGAGTCTTGTCTTCTTTGGAGACTTAAATTCATGGTCTTCTTGACATACAGGGGCAGCGGGTTTTACAAATTAGTTATGCATTAATTAAATTGATCATTTAATTTCTTCTTAGCCTTCTTTATAACACACTGAATGAGAGAGGTGTCCATTCTCTTTATTATCTGTTATTTTAGATACTTTCTTTTACTCCCTAAAGAGATCTTTCTTAATAGCTTTCAGGGTTGTTGTCCAAATGCTTCAACACAGACTATCTGCTGCATTGGCTGTGGTCTCATTACAGACCAGCTCAGTCCTCTCTCCATCGTTCCCACACCAGCTGTCTGGGGTACAACATTGCCAGGTGCAGGTTTTATAGGTGTGACTCTAAGAAACCGTGGAGCGTTCATCCAGCTATCAAAAAATAAGGCATGGAGTTTAAGAAAGTCATTAAAATACCCAATGTAGGACATGTTGATAATCAGACAACCTCTCCCTAGAGCAATTCACCCTGTTCTGTTGGTAACATCTATTAGGATGGAAGAATGGCTTTTCCCTGACAATGGGAAGGGTTTTGTTGTGGAGCCAAGTATAGAGATTTTCCACATATCACATAAAAGCACAGTAATGGAGCCAGAAGTAGTATCCCACCTTCTAGTCCCAAGCCACAGACATCACCTAAAAAATAAATTGGCTTCTCCCTTACGAAAAACATCTTTATGTGCAAGACGTGTGGTATTACATCAAAGGCTGTGCTTTGGATCATGGTGGCATGGTGTGTCTGGTGAGAAGGGCTGGATTTTTGGCAAATAGAATATATATTTCACAGTAATTTTCAGGAAAATTAAAAAAATAATAATTTTTTTTTTTCCTCATTTAGAAGACCCACAGATAAAGGATGCCCAAAGAAGAAGGCAAATGGTATTATTGAACTATCATGTCCATGGCAGGTATTTCATCTGGATTTCATTCTTCACTCCAATAAATTCAGTCTCCAGATTTCTCTCCAGCTTGTTTCTCCTTGCTAGAAACATGGATGGTCATATTCAGGCTGTCAGCTGAGGCTCTTAAAATGGATGTAGATATTTTCTACAATATTTAAGGTCAAGAGAACAGCAAGGTGTATGGACTATCTGCAGGCAACAAGCTAGATTTAACACTTCCACCAGGAAAGGTTCCCCGAGTGTTCTGCACATCTCTCCTGAAGTTGCAGTGAAGATTCATTCACCTAGCTGGGGATTTATCTCACCTACGTGTAACCTCTCCTATCAGAGTGCAAACATCACCCTCTGAGACAGCTGTCTCGATGTTTTTATCATCAGAGGAGAGACACAGGTACTTCCAGAGTGAGATTTGTCTGCTCTGTTTCACACCTCTCTCTTAAGATGAGATGCACTGCATACCAGCAAGGCACATTTCTCTCCAATTATGATAGAAAGGCTGGGATTGCAAGACAGTCAAAATCCTCCAATGGGACAAAGAGAATACACCAGCTATAAAATTTATTCTTAGACCAGTAAGTGTTTCAACAGTCTAATGGTCCAAACTATCTGAATAATCTCCAAAGAGGGAATACCACAACGTCTCCGGGCAATCTGTCCATCCTTCCTGCCCCAGAGATGGTTGCTTTTCCGTTTGCTCCATAGTATACTCTGATCTTCAGGCAAAAAGCTATCCCACCCACTCTTCATTTTTTTGATTGTTGTTTGTTTGTTTGTTTGTTTGTTTGTTTGTTTTTTACGGAATCATGGGATAATTTAGGTTGTAAGACCGATGGCACTTTTTGCTCCAAACCACCAGCACAAAACAGGGTCAATAGAGAAAGTCATCATCGCAAAGTTAGATGAGGTTCCTCCAGAAGAAAGGTGTTTTTTTTTTTTTGAAAAATCTCAGGTTGATACTAATGTTGAAATAACTGAATATCTCCTCAATTTCTTAAGTTGTTTCTCACCCCTCTAAGCTTGGCACACCTCTTACAAAGCAGAAGTTTCAGATGCTTTGAGCATTCTTCTCCTGACACAAAAGAGAGGTCATAATCCAGTGTTAGCTTCACTGATCTGTCATGAAAGCTGATGGGAACCCTCCTATTCCCCCAGCACACAGAAATGCTTTTCATGGACACGGTATTTGAGAAAGTATATTACGCTGGAGTTTGATCCTATCTTGTTTCAGACCATGTAGAGATGTGCCTTCAGCTTTGAAGGGAAAAAAGAGAAGACACTTAATCAATAGCCATGTGAGTGATAAGCACATAAAAGAGATGAGATTGGCCAGCTTGTATAATCATTAGTAAGACCATATGGGTAATGTATTATTCAGAAAGAAAGATGACCATGGTGGGGATGGATTTTATGAGGGTCAAGATTGCTTAAGGAGTATCTCCTTGTAGTTAATTATTTCATGTAGCCCATTACCTGGAACATTCAAAGGAAGTTATTAGGGTGAAACTACAGTGAACATTTTTGGTTCTGTCCTGAAGAGGTCAGGAACAGGCTAGTTTGGCTTCCAAAACCTCCTGTCTGGAGTGCACACACATGCAAAGTGTCTAAGGATTACTCAGGAAGACATGCACACATGCACTTTTTTTTTTTTTTTCCCCCACATGACTTGCTTTTAGACTGAAGCAGCATTGCAGACAGAACTTGGATCAGATGGGCTGAAAGCCATGACCAGAACACACTCTCAAAGGAATTCTGCTTTATATACCGCCGCCAATAATCCCAACAGCTCCTTGTCAGGTTTAAGCTTGCCTGATTTCAGCCTCGTTATTACAGCTGTGCAATACTCAACGCTCAGGATACTCTCCTGGATCCAGCTGTGCTTTCTGAAGTGGTTACTGCTCCCCAATGCACCTGCAGCTGTTTATCACTTTTCTCTTGCTTCCTCCTCCTGTTGAGCAGCTGAACTGCTCATGCAACTGCTCCCTAAACCTTTGCACTTGATATGAATAGGACCAGCAGAAAAATATTTTTGAAGCTGTTTAAAATAACCTGGCTCACTTCTGTAGCTTGTTAGGGAGAATGCTCACAAGCAGCACATGCAGCTTGCCTGCGTAAAACGACAACCTCCATCTGAGACCATGGCAGAAGCAGTGATCTCATCAGAACAATTGGAGAGGTGCTTGTTTTACACAGAGAGGATTAAATCATAGAATCATGGAAAGGCTAGGGGTGGAAGGGACATTAAAAACCTTAACCAGCTAGTTACAACCCCCCTGCCATGGGCAGGGATGCCACCCACTGGATTGGGTTGCCCAGGGCCTCATTTAACCTGGTCTTGAACACTTCCAAGGATGGGGCATCCACAGCTTCTCTGGGCAACCTGTTCTAAACCTCACCGGCCTCTGAGTGAAGAATTTTCTCCTAACACCTAACCTAAATCTCCCCTCTTTTAGTTTAAAACCATTCCTCCTGGTTCTGTCATTATCTGACTGAGCAAAAAGTTGTGCTCCATCTTTTTTATAAGCCCCCTTTAAGTACCGAAAAACTACGATAAGGTCCTCCCAGATCCTTCTCTTCTTCAAGCTGAACAGCCCCAGCTCTATCAGCCTTTCTTTGTAGGAGAGGTGGTCCAGCTCTCTGATCATCTTTGTGGCCCACTTCTGGACCTGTTGGCCTTGTTGAACCTCATTAGGTTCATGTAGGCCCACTTCTTCAGCCTGTGCAGTTCCCTTTGGAAGGTATCCTTTCCTTCTAGTGTATTGACTGCATCTCTCATCTTGGTGTCATCTGCAAACTTGCTGAGGGTGCACTCGATCCCACTGTCTATGTCATTGACAAAGATATTGATAGTGAATTTCAGGGTCTTGACTTTGCTTTTTGTCAGGCCAATATTCCTCAAGATCACAAAGTCAGCCAGAGTGTGGTCACTGCAGCCCAGACTGACTCCATTCTTGACCTCTTTAATGAGTTCATCTGCATTGGTGAGCACCAAGTCAAGTAAAATTTCTCCTTTGGTTGGTTTGTCTAATACCTGGACCTCTAGTCCAGTGTTGTGGTTATGTGATCTGTCCCACCACATTTCTGTGAAAGCAATCAGGTCATATTTGTCTAACTGCACCGTGATTTCCAACTCCTGCTTGTTTCCCATGTTACGGGTATTGGTGTAGAGACACTTCAGCTGGGCTATCGGTCGCATAACTTTTCCAGAAGAACCCTCCCTGATTGCTTTGGGACTGTTCACAAGTATTTCCCTGTTGTTTCCCAGAGTAACAGCGTTCTCTAAATATTGTACATCTACCTAACCACCCCCCTTCTGTAACAAACCCATGCTCTCCTTTGTAATTGTTGTCATTCAAAAAGTTAAAGTACAAAATCATTCCAGCAATCATGGTAAGAGGCAGGGTTACTGAGTCTTTTTTGGCATTTTTTGACTGTAATGACTCTGCACCAGGGTTCAACCGGTACATACAGCACCAAAAAAATGATGTTGCAGAACTTAATCTACACCAGACTGGGCAATCAGATCTTTTCAGGCCCTAATCTTTACAACTTGACATGGACAAAGATTGTATAATGACACTGAAGTACCCTGACAAGCCTAGGATGTTGCACAGTTGATACCATCCGAGGCCAAGAAAAGCCAAGCAGAAGCTGCCACTTGAATTGCCATTCTCGTGGTTACTCTCTGTCCATGCAGGAGCTTGTGGCGAAAGAATTAATGTGGTTCTAAAGGAAATTTGAAAGTGTCAAGAGAAGCAAATTATCACATGAAAATGCAAATTGTACCTTATCGGGACAGTTCCACAGCTGCTATGATTCATCATCATTTCTTCATCTGTTTTTTTCTTTCCCAGGTGAGATCTCAATAAAAAGAGGGGGTTGAGAGTGGTAGAGCAGAGCTTCATTTGCCAGCAAAGATTTATGGCTTCTTTTATTCAAATGTAAGACGCCCTTCAACAGGAAGGGAATATTAAACATTTAAAATCACCAGCTATCATTCAGCCCTTATCTGATGGTAACCACTAATTCCTCACACGTATAGCACAGGTAGCTCTGCCTTGCCTTCCACATTGTTCCCCAATTCAGGGAGGGACCAGCATCATCCTCTGACCACCACTCTATAGCAATTCCTCCACGCCAGACATGCCGAGACACTTTCTTCCTCAGTGCTAACTCTCAGCAGTGTAAATCAATGTTAAACTTCCAGCTTCACTGGAGCTACACAAACCCATCCCAGCAGAAGACCTACAATGCTGTTCTCCACGTTTCTCCTGTGTAAGCTCCCTCATTAATGGAAGTCATGCTGCTCTGGGTTTGCATCATTCCAGCAACCACAATTTCCTGTGCGATGGAGTATGCTGCCTATGGACCTGCTCATCTTTGTGTTGGTTGCATGGTTGCTGATAAGTGTGGGATGCTGGGGGAGGAAAGCAGGGACTAGCTACTCACTCTTCCAAAAGAAAGGGCAGGAGAGCATCAAGTGAATGTAGCAGATGGCAGATTCAGAATGACTGGATGGAGGTACATCTTCACACAGTGAAGTTCAGCTGCAAAAATCCTTGTCTTAAGATACTGTGATTACTCAAAATCTATATGGTTTAAAACTGAGCTCAAGTAACTCGTGAAATGAAAAAAATTCAGGTACTATTAAACATTAAAATACCATTTCTTCTTCAGTGATCCCCAGGATTCTTACTTCCAGAAGCCAAGAAGATGTATAAAATGTCAATTTTCTTGGCATTTTTAGTGTCCTTATTTTTATTCTATTGTCCACTAATCATAGTTGGAGACAGGAGACAACTCCATGGTTTTCTGCTCTGATTGAGATATTTTTGAATGCTCTTTGGTGCCCTCCCAGCACTGCATAGCTGTAAAAAGGGGAAAAGGCTGCTTCATTGGTACATTTGCTACAATGGGAAAATGTGGAAGTAGATTCCACTGCCTGGGATGTGCACAGAACTTGATAGAGTTCTGGAGAACGTAGCATGCAAGCAATACTGAGCTGAGATATGTCTCTGTACCTGATGGAGAGTATTATGGAGTGAAGATGGGAATATTATGGATTGAAGGCAGGAACCACAGCAGTATGTATTCCCCCAGGTGAGAAGATGACGGAGCCCATGTCAGCAGAGGATCAACTTTAATGGTGCTGGGAACACCCTGCTAATGGAGAGCGATTCCAAACATCTGCTTTTCTTACCTTTGTAGTCAAACCAATAAGAAAAGAGCAAGTCTTTCACAGACTTCTGATGGCGTGTCACTTATTATTACCTGTAGAGCACATTGGGATCAGAAGACACTATGCAACAGGAGTGCTTTGAGTTTTCTCAGAGCTGAATGGGAGCCACAGTGTAACAGAATCTAACTGGAGTAGCTATGGTCGGTGAGGATAATGCTCGGTTAGGTACAGCCCCCAAAAGCCATATCTACTACTTTTAAGCAACAAAACAACAGTTCTGTGCAGATTATGTAAAGAAAAGAATGATGATTATATAAAAAGCTATACCATAACACTGTAGAACTGTCCATTGTGTTTCTCTAGGCAAGTGTTTCTGTTAATTTAATGTCTATTTTATATCTGCTACCAATATTAAAAATAGAAAAGCTACATTATATCATAGAGGTCCATAGCATCACTTATGTGCAGTTTATCTGTACTTTCTATTGGCATTTGACATTGCAGATCACCTATGATATGCACAGATAAAAAGACAATTAGGTGTCAATATCTTCAGATCGCAACACTGGTGTGCTCCTGCACGGGGTACTATTCCAGCGGCAGCAGAGAAAGCCTGCCCAGAAATAAAAGCTTTGCCATTATCTCTGTCCTGCACTGCGAGCTTATCCATATCCAGCAGCACTTAGGAACCACTCCAACAAGTGATCATCTTAACAGGGTCAGCACCTTTCTTCCCCTGGACCCCATAACAAACTTAGCATCAGCTCCTAACTAATTGAGTTGGAGCATGATCAACAGTCTAATTGAAGACTATCTCGTATCCATTTCTAGATCATATTATTTCCCAATTTGTTGTCTGAGCTTCTGTTCACAGATTTAGGAAAAAGGCATAGAAGAAGAAAAAAAAAAAAAGAAAGAGGGGAAAAAGCGGCTTTACTTAACAGTTGCTATTTTGGTTTCAAAAGGAGTCTGCATTGTTGATTAGAGTGAGAGATCATTATCCCTCTTAGGAGCCCAATGAAGGTCATTGTGTTAACCTTCAAATCACTCTGTAACTGGAGGCTGTTTTTTTTCTCCTGCTGAGCCACACTGGGAGGGGAAAAAAAAGAATGGGAGAAAAAAAAAAATCGAAAAAACAACACAAAGAAAGCAAGTCCAGCTCAGCTTCTGCAGAGTGGAAAAGCAGGAGGATGGCAGGGTGGAATTAACTTTGGATGTTGTCGTGTGTTGTTAATGCTTTGTCAAAGTAGGGAGACAAGATATAGAGAGATGGAAGAAAACTGATTTAAATGTTTTAATCACTGCATGCTCTGTCGTGACTGGATGGCAACAGGCAGGCACCCCGAGAAATGCTATAGACATTCAGAAACATCCTGTCAGATGGCAATAACTCGTTAAGCACTAACGTATGGGGGTGGCATTTGTGTGTTTTCTCAAATAGGAAGGCGGTTAGTTTATTCTCAAGAAACTACCCGTGATGAGATAATTCAGGCCAGGAAATAGGGACATTCTTGCCTATCACAGACTGGATGTGCTCCATCTTTTTTGTTGTTTTTGTACAGAAGGTTCAACTGGAGAAGGTCTTACAGGGTGATCTACTGTGTTGTCAGGGATTCAGGCTCTCAGGCAGCTGGTGTGAAGTCAGAGAAAGCTGTGTCTCCAGATGCACAGTGCATAATGCCCTTCCCACTGAAGCTTTTCTTTGGCCCACAAACTATGACCCAGAAGATCACAGGGTTCCCAACAAGAGACATTACAAACCAGAAGGGCCTCTTGGGTGTTGTAAAAGACAGATGTCACTTTTCTGCTTGGACCCTCCGGTCAGCAGAGGTGACACCCACCATGGCAGAGAGATTCTGGCTTCCACCCTGCTCAGTCTGGCCTAGCAAAGCTATCTAAGCAGCTGCCCTTGGCAAGAAAGACAGAAATCTGGAAGAAAAGGGAAAAAGAAATGTATGCCCAAGTGCTATGTAAAAGGCCTCTCCATCTGTAGCTTCCCTCCACACCAGAGCTCTTCTGGCTTCTTTGGCTTCTTGATTTACGTCATGTGGAGAGAGATTCAGACCTTACACTTCTCCTGTACCTCACACATACAGTAAGTCTCTCCCATCTAACTCTTACCACTTATTTCCTGTGCATGTTCTCCCATGCAGGCCCCTGGTGCATGCACGGGATCAGTCCCACCCTCTTGCTGACCCTGCTTCACTCCATTATCATAGAATCCCAGAATCATTAAGGTTGGAAAAGCCCTCCAAGATCATCTGGTCTAACCACCCCCCTACCACCAATGTCACCACTAAGACATGTCCCCAAGCACCACGTCCAACCTTTCCTTGAACACCCCCAGGGATGGTGACTCCACCACCTCCCTGGGCAACCCATCCCAATGCCTGACTACTCTTTCTGAGAAGAAATATCTCCTGTTTCCAGCATGAACCTTCCCTGGCACAACATGATCCATCAGAAACACCACATTTCTGTGTAAAACCTACCTGTGGCCATCCAGTTTCCTTCCCTGCAGTGCCCATGCCCTTGCTTTGCTAATCCTCCTCAGACATCATCTATTGTAAGTCAGTCAACACATCAATTTAGCATTCACCTTTCACTGTGTCTTAAATCCTTATAATCTCTGTTCTTGCCTCTATATGTTAAATACGTAAACCTCATATTTTCATCCAACTTTCTCTGCTCCCTGTCTGCGGTAAGGAGCAGGCCCTGAGGTGACATCTCCCAGGTAAGTCATGCAGATGTGAAACACTGGCATAAGTAATGTGTGTACAGGAGTCACTTCTGCCTGAAGACAAGGCGAAAAAAAAACCCTGCAAACAAGGATAAGAGGCTGTCCCTGTCTCTACTCCCACCTCCTATGGCTGCCCAGCTAAGACATGAAAGATTGTAGTGGGAGAGAGTGCTGAAGGACCATACTTCATTTGCTGCTGTTTCAGGCAAAGATACTTGGAAAGGTCTGAAATGAGTGGAACAAACTCCAGTACATTCTGCTAGGTTTTAATAAAGGATGGTCCTTTATCAGTTTTATGTCAGTGCCACTTTCCTCTGCAGAAAATTCATTTCTCTGTAATGCTTCTAATCTGCAGGCTGTATGAGGATGGCACACCAAAGAGAAAAAAATCATTTTTTTGATTTTTTTAATTTTTATTTTTTTTTAATGCCAGACATCCTAAACAAGACATCTTCCTCAGGCAGAGGTGTACACAAAGCTAATGACATTTGCAGCAGGTATAACAGGGAAATGACACTTGATCACCTCTAATATGGGGATGGAAATGTTCATCCTAGTGAATGACAAACTCACTCATTTAGTTACTATGTGACTTGCTACTCTCTTGGTGATATCACCCCAAAAATAACAACACATGGCTTATGGCTTAATAATTTGCAGTTTGCCACCATAACACCATATGAATAAAATTTCCCCCTTTTTGGCCTTGTTAGAGACTGTGTGACCAGGGAGGGCAATAACTTGTTTTACACCTCCAGCAGTGTGGTCTAGGAGGAGCCACTTGGCATTATGGAAAAATCTGCCACATTAAAGAGAAGATGGGACTTTGGAGAAGATGACAGCTCAGCCTATTGGCGTGACACCTTGGCCCAGCTCACTTCACTGTTGGCTTTTTTTCCTACCAGCTCTGGGTTTTGTATCCCTTCTGCAGGCAGGCATAGGCAAACCTGAGGAAAGTCAGTCAACAAGACATGGATACTCCAGATGAAGGCTTCTTTGGCTGCTCCACATGATCTTTAAAGTCCTAAGGGGATTTTGACAAGACAGGAGAGCTTCTCCAGCTGTACTTTCTGTTCTCCTACACTATAATAACTAGAAATTTTGGGGAGAGCCCTGAAATGAGAAGGGTTAGATGAGGCAAATTGTATTAAGAGACCTAAAGGAAATAAATCAGCATACTCCTTCACCACTGATATCTGAGGCCCCTTTCAGCCATGTGGAGAATACAACACACAACTCCATGGGATCTTTCTTCTTGGAAGCATAAGGATAAGGCTCTCTCTCAAGGCAGGGGTTGGTTCTGGTGCATATGAATCCTGGCCATCCTTCAGAGGATTGCTTGAGGTTTATAGCAGAATAAAGCAGAGTGCTCTGCCCTAGCAGAAAATGATTATACATGTATATATATATATATAAATATGTCAGTAATATATAAATACATAAGCAATATATAAGTACATATATGATATATAAATAAAAATTATTCATTTTTATATGTAATTAAAAAATGACTAAATAATTATATAGATAATTGGAAACAATTCCAGAAAAAAAATCATCGCATCTTCCATCAGATGGTCTGCAAGGCTCCTTTGGGTGTATATCTCCCAAATGCTTCCTGCTCCTGCACAACATGCGCTAGATTTCCCCAAAGGAACTAGTGATCTGCTTCCTCAGTTTCCCAAGAAACTTTGTGAATGTGGGCCTCGTGGCTATTTTAGCCAACATTAAAAATGATATAAACTTTGAGCCAACAGCGAAGTTGCAGGAGAGAAGGATTTATCTTCTTTATAGAGAACAGATCTTCCCAGGACTGCAGAAAGAGAAAAGAAGAGTTTCACCCTCTCTCTGGATAGGAGAATTAGAGATGCTGAGATTTAAAACTCTGGTTTTGGGCTTGGCTGCCTCCCTCCTTAAACTGCCCAATATCCATCCCTCACCCCAGACGCTTCAAGCAGCCATGCTTCTCACTCTGACTTGGGAACATGGGCTTTTACAATTACCTGTCAGGAAGAGCAATGTATTATTCTCCAGCACTCGAGTCATTTAAAAATCAGCAGATCTCGGTGATCTGCTTGGCATGTTAAGCTCTCAGTGTCAAGGAGCTACGTGATGCTGGCTTCACTGCAGCCTGCAGAGCTGCTGCAGTAGCAGAGACCCCAGGTGGGAAGGAGAGGCTCTATCTGTGAAAGAGAAAAAAAACACACAGTCAAGATGGGAGCTTTGCTATATCAATATAAACCCACGCCAAACCTGTTGCTACAGCTTGGACAGCCATGCCCCAATATGTATGGACCAGAACATGCCTAATAATGAATGGCATTAATGGGGTAGGGGTAGGGGGGGGCTATCCTCCTTTTCTAACTCAGAGAAATCCACCTCTTGATTAATGCTGCTTAGCCTGAGGGATTTTCTCCTCTCCAGTCCTGCTACCTTTTGACTATGTCCCAGAATAATGAATTCAGGGGCTGAGCTGTAATTTCTGGATACATTCATGGTCCTCATCAACCTGCACCACTTTCAGCTTGATGTTGATCATGTTGATGGAGATAAGTCCCCAACTTCAATACAGAAGTATTTTTTCCCCTGGCATCTTTCCCTTCATATCCCAGGCCTCAGTATCAGCCATCATCCGAGCAGCATATTATGCTCCAGCTAAGTATTTCTAGGCAGAAAGCACACACCTGAGGTCTGCTCTGTAAAGCACATGTGATTGCCAGGGGGCTTGAGGGGGGTAAATGGGTTTCTTTGTGGGCTCCTCCCGTGCTCCTGGGGAGATGATGTGTTTTTTTGCCTGTCTTCAATCACAGAACAAGAGCTAAGTGTTATTGATCTGAGATGTAGAGGGAATATTTCTGAGCAGTTCACCATGGTATTAGTCCATCACTTAGCTGGTATTTATTATTCAAGGCTGGCAAGGGATTCCTGGCAGCATGCCCTGGCCAGACAGAGAACTGGTGACGGAGGAGCTGAGTGAGTCAAGGGCAAATGAAGAAGGGAATGAAAGGAAGAAGGGGAAGAAACGGCAAAGCAGATTTTCCTTTCTCAAATTAACTTGGGTGGTGCCCAAAGCCTCTGTCTTCAATGTTGCCCCTCTGTGTATTAAAAACACAAAGCAAGATGCACACAGTGAGCTCAGCAGATGGTCAGCTTAAGCTGATATTTTTCCTGAGAGTTAAGGTTAAAAATGCAGAAAAATGGGGCAAGAACAAGGTTGCACCTATGGAGAAAACATGAAGGGGGCATGTGAGGGAGCAAAGTGGTGGCTTTTTGGTCACTTACACAGTGAAAAGCTGGAAAATGTAAGAGGAAGAGTCATGGCAGAATCTATCCTATTCAGTGAATAGCATCATTGGGGTTCTTCCCATCCCTCCAGATAGCTTTGTCTTGCCTTGTGATTAGTAGAAAGTTGCACATCCATGTTGGTAGACCTACCCAGTCCCTCCTGAAGGCTTCTGTCAAATCCATCCTTTATTTCTTGCAAAGAAGGGCCAAGCTGATTTGTTATGACCTGATGCAGCAGATCCTTTTGGTTGCTGATTGGAGCAACAGGCTGACAGATGCAAAGAAGTTATCTCTGTTTGGGGAAAAAAACAAAAAAAAGTCCAGGATGTAACTGAGTCTGAAGCAGGATAAAAAACATTAGTGGCAACTGATGTCCTTGCCAGGGAAAATAAATAAATAAATAAATAAACAATTGAAACACAGTTTAAAAGGCTCAGTTCTGTAGCAATATCCTGCTCCTGTCTGATGGCTATCCAAGAGCTCAGCAGTGATTTGGGACAATATCAGGACTCATTCCCCAGTGGTTTGGGGATAGTGGCTGCAAACTTTCAAGGACAGATCAGATGGAAAAAAAAAAAAAAAAAAAAAGCAACATCCACAGTGTCAGCTCCCAGTCTACCATCCCCATGCCAGCTTTACACTCAATCATCATCAGCCAATTTCTCTGCTAGTTTTGTAGCTTGGTCATGGAAAAGCAAGAAGAAAGATGCAGCAGGACTGGGAGAAGAGAAGTAAAAGGGCCATGGCAGAGAGCTTGGGGCTGGGGAGAGGCAGGGGAGGAGCAGTGAGGGTTGGAGAGGGAGGTCTAACAGAGGAAGAGAGACCAAGGAGCAGGGATGTCAAGGCCTCTGATACTGACCTCCCTCATGCCCTTGGCTGAGTCTCTCTACCACCCACCTGCATCCTGTTTGTTGTTCATATTTGGGACTCCTCTTGACAAAAACATTCTTCCCCATGTGTCTGGAGGACATTTTACACAGCATTGAGCTTTGAAGGGTTAATAGAAGACAGCAGAGCATCTTGCAAATGTGAGCCTGAATGCTAGGGGTACTAGGGGGCTTATAAGAAGGGTCGGAGACTCTCCTGAGAGGAAGGAGTTAAATCTCTGCTTATCTTATCCCTGACATTGCAGCAGGGTTATGTCAAAAAAGCAGAGACAGCTCAAGCTCTCGGTGGGCTTGCGGGAAAGTCCATAAAAATCAGCTTCTGGAGAGACAGCAGGCTGGGCAGAGCCTCGGAGAATTTGAGCACATGGCACCTTATTTTTCCTGGACTAGGCTGTAAACTTGTCTGGGGCTTTCCAAGCAATAAAAATGTTTAAAAGCTCTTCTAACCTTTGTACTAGGATAGCATCTGTAGAAAGGGGAAAAAAAAAGTCTCAGGCTGGGCCAAATTAAACAGCCCTGTGTGCTAGGGTGCAATGAATTCTTCTATCATTGATCTCCAGGTTCTTAGCTGGGACAATGGGCTAACAGACTGGTGTATATGTTTGTTTTTTTCCCAAACTAAAAATTACTCTAATTTCAAGTGGGATATTAATAATAACAATAATAGCAAACAAATAACTCACTCTTCCAGCTGTCTCTCATGCAAACAGCCACAAGGTTAGTCCATCTCTCTCTGATTTTACAAGAGCCCCCAGGTATTGAGTTTTCACATCTGAGCCTTTTTGTTCCCTCTTTTTGAATGTTTCAGTCCTTCCCCTAGTATCAATAGCAAAACCCGAGGAAAAATCTCCCTGCTTGGCTTCCACTTTAGAAATGGTCTTTGATTTCCTCAGCTCACTGGTCTGATATCTCAAGTCTGAAAATGAGCTCATTGCAAACGTTGGTCTCAAAATGCAATATAAGAAGCTGTCTAATGGCTGCTAAATATATATATATGAAGAGAGAGAGCTCTATCAAGGCTCTTAAACTCTTAGTCTGATAGCTGGAGGTTACACCAGCAGACGATCTGGCTGCTCCTCTATGGCCAAAGGCTTCTTGATCTTTCATAAATTATTCTCTGGATGCAATGTGTAGAGAGCAAGGCTGGAAAAAACAGAGAGAAAACCCAAATAATGAAGCATGCCCATCACCATGAGTTGCAGAGGTATATTTTCCAATGAATTACACTCTGTTCCTGTGTTCCACACCAGCACGGCTGCCTTTCATGAAGCAATGACCATGGAAATGAAGCGATCAGGGTGGTTTGATAATTAAGATGGCAGCTAAAATGAGCCTGGTAGGTTTGGGCTGAAAGAAGGTATGTTTTAATTATTAGTGTCCAATTAAATATTGAGGAAGTTCCACCATTGTAGGGGGATTTCGTGTCTCCCAGGGACCACCATACAAGTTAATTAGAGAGTTTGCACTTGTAGACATGATGAGTAGATGTCTCCACCCCCTTCTGTGCTGCTACAGATCCCAGTGCAAGAATGCAGGTATTTTACACCCCGTTAGCCTGAAATTTGTTCTTTGAACTATCAAATGTCAATCTAGCTTCAACAACATGAATCTTGGCATAAATTTCAATACAGGTAGCTGATGCCATGCTGCTGCGGCTGGAATAACTGGTTGATTTAAAGCAACCATGTGCAGGTCTCTGCCAGAGCAGTGCCCATGGTATGGGCACATCCTCACGTGCCAGTTCTGTCTGTGGCTGTCTCCATGGGGTAATTGTTAGCATGCTTCCTGGCTTTTGGACCATGACAAATAGCCCACTCCTTTACAATAGATATGGATTCAAGGAATAGGATTCAAGGAATAGTACAGTCCAGGGACCATTCTCAGTAAATTGATTTTGGTGAAACATAACTTTGTTACTGGAATAAGAAGTTTTAATGCTATCAATGAAAGCTGTGTGCTACCAAGTAGCCAGGGTACAGGTGAGCAGTTCCTGGAAATTGCATTACTAATGAAAATGTAAGCTCTAAGCATAGGTCAAGTTTTGGCAGAGTGCTGCAGAAGTGCAGAATTAGCCAAAGAGAGGTACTGGCCACTCAGGACCCAAGTGCACCAGTCCAAACCTTTGATCTATCAGCATTTAGGGACAGCCTAAATGTCCAGAGTCAGAGGGAAGAACAATCCAACATGTCATCTGGCAAGCAGAGCAATCCCCTCTCGTTTGATAGCGAAGAGGATGACGCGACCCCAGCTGGCAATCAATTTGCACATGACATCCATCAGGCTGATATGAAAGTGAGCTACAAATGGAGTGCTTGTCATTAGGGGAAGATACATGGAAGAGACAGAGACGGGGAAATAGTCCATGGGGGACTATTCCTGGGGCAGCCTCATCTAGCAAATAGGATTATTGGTAATGATGAGATAATTCACTAAGAAGTCATGTCAGATTTAAGTGACCCTCCCAGATGACAAGGGAAGGCTGTGGAAGAGGGGGGTGAGGTCCCAGCTGGGTCTTGGCCTTCGTTTGCTGCCCAGCATGGTCTATGCAATGGGAAACTGGGTGGGCTGGGGGCCCTTTCTTATGTTCTTTCTTTCCTCTTAAATAGCCTCTAAGTTTTATGAACATTATTTCAGACTTGAACTGAATTTACCTTCATCAGATAGTTCATCTGTATTTTTAAGCCTTCTGTTGTGCCACAGCCCATCTGTAAAACATTCATCCTCAGAGAAAAATCCATCCCAGGGGAACCAACACAAAATACAGCCAAGTCCTACAGACAGTGTTGGTAGAAAAAGGATCTAAATTCAAATCTCTGGCTACCACAATCACTATGTGACCAGCCAGACTCACAAATACATTGATTTCAGGAACCCACACATGGAAACAAACCAGTAAAATTTGCCATATTCAAATCTCCATTGGAAAAGTTTTGTTCACAAATACCCTGACCTAAACCTAGAGTCATTCCAGGTTCTTCAGTAGTATGTAAAGGATGTATATTATAAATCCTTTAAAACTCCTGCAGCATTGAATAAATTTCTTTCCAACTTCCCCCATAAACATATTGGCAAATAAAAGAAAAACATCCTTTGACCTTCAATATTTAAAAAAGGAAATTAATCTTTGTTTTAGTTAAAAACAGTCTGAATAGTCTTTGTCTTATTTAGAAACAGTCTGAACAGTGAAGTTATTACTGAAGTGTTCAACATTTAGGGCTGTGTGCTGTTCTTGTTACATATATACAAAACTGGAAATGACAAAGCAGTCATCTCTTGATTCACACCAGCAGAAAACAGAGCACGTTTCTGATGACAGCCTTTTCAAATGTTTTTGGAGCCCTCTGAAAGAAAGATGATAATAATTAGATTAATAACACTAATTATTAACGATGGCTATTACTGTGTGGTTTCTCTCAAATAGAAAGATAAAGTGACCTATAAGCCTGCTGCAATGCAGCTGCCTTGGTGCCAGAGTCTGATTCTTCTCTCGCTTCTGTAAGGTCTTGCTAAGGGAATCTAACACAGCTAAAAATCAGATGATGAGAAAGAGCTGATGTGAGACAGACTACCATTACCTTGTAAAGATGTATTACAATTAAGTGATATCACTATTTTTGGTGTATTTTTCAGATGAAACTATTTCTTGGCTCCTCAGTTTGTTCAGTACTGTACAAGCTTACTGCAAAAAGATGGCCCATGGCCTATAATAACATTAAAAGGTGTAAAAACACACAACCAAACCCAAATTCCTAACCCCATCTCATCCTAGATATTTTATTCACAGGGAGACTTCTCACACTGATTTGATTCTTCTTCTCCATCAGAAAAGTGTTTCTACAAACAGAAACTGTTTTTCAGAGGATACAACAAGTGGATTCCACTTAAAATTTTTTCTTCATCCATGATGAACACAATTTTAAGCGCTACCAAATTGAGTGGTGACACTCCCAGTGGAAAAGATGACAAACAAAAATTTAGCATTTTTTTGTTTCTGATGGATTTCATAGAATCATAGAGTGGCTTTGTTTGGAAAGGACATTAAAGATCATCTAACTCCAAACCCCTGCCATAGGCAGGGATGCCACCCACCAGATCAAGTTGGCACAAAGAACTGTGTCCTCCAGCCTTGACCTTGACCACCTCCAAGGATGAGGCATCCACAACCTCTCCGGACAACCTGTTCTAGTGCCTCACTACCCTTACAGTGAAGAATTTCCTCCTATTATCTAATCTAAATCTATTCTCTTCTAGTTTAAGACCATTCCCCCTTGACCTATCATTATCTACCTTTAATTCTCTATCTGTCCTTTAATTCTTTGCTGATGTCATTTATGTTTTGTTTTGTTTTCATAATATGCAGAGATTTAGAATAACAGCATCTTCTGGATAAAGGCAGCTTGCCAGCTGCCACTGCTTATTGATTTGTTTATCTTCATTTACCTTTTCAGGGAAAAAAAAGCAAACAAACGGGGAACACAGTTTGTATCCTTCCTGTGACCAGAGACAAGCAGCAGGGATTCCAGGCATGTGCATCTTGACTGAGAAAAAGACCTTGAAGGATTTAAGAGGGACACCTTTTGAACACCTGGTGACCGTATCTTTTCAGCTGCAAAACTGCAGCCAGAATAGAAATGCTGTGGATGCATCACAGAGGTACAACCAACAGAGAAGTGGAACAAGTCAACCGGTTTTCATCCCAAGCTGTGATGAATCTCACCCTGGGATATATACAATGAGACAGAGTAGATAAGGGATTCAAATTAAATGCTTTTTAAGATGCTGTAGAAAAAATGTTTGTTGCTGTCCTTCAGTGCAAAACTTACAAGCAATATCTATAATAAGAAAAATTAAGCTTATTTAGGTTCAGGAATTATAATGGGATTCTGACTCATAAACCACTTCAGATGAGGGGTTAAACTTGGAAAAGGGTCACACTAACATTTGTGTTCTTATATTTACCTCTGTTGGTCCTGCCTGGAGACGTGATGCTGGGATAAATGGTCCAATGGAGATAAATGGTCTGGAGAGAATATTCTCTCCAGAACTGTCTGCAGACCACAAGAGAATATTCTGGAGAGAATTCATATTGCCTCGTAACAGCCACCTCTGGCTATCCCCATTCTCTAATCGAGGGATAACACTTGCCTTCCTGATCAACACTCGTCTTCCTTTAGACACCAAAATTCAAGTGCCTACTTACAAATGTCTCCACAGGATCCAAATGTATTTGTCATTTCAGACGCCCAGAAATATCCCACTGGCCTTCAGATTGTGGTCCTGAAGGGCTGACATTGCCAGTGGATCCCATGTCACAGCTTCTGGTCCCACACGAATTAATTGGGTACCACAAGGAGTTTCAAACTGCATTAACTGCATAAGCTTAGGCAAACTCCACATATTTAGGGGAGGCCATAAAATATTCCCCTTGCTAAAGCAGGTAGCACTTCAGCATGAGTTGGTGCCAGGGACCCAAAGATATTTCTGACCTCATGCATGGGTAGGGTTGCCTAGTAAAAACCTTCATGGGGTTGTTGTCACCTACCCTGCTCTGGGAGGGAACTTCTCCCCAGCTATGCACTTGTTTTTATGTATGGAGGAGACTGAAAACCCTTATGGTATTCTCTTCCCTGGAGATTTGCCTCCCCCACTTTCATAGAAATTGCATCCAGAAATTTCCTATTTTTGTCACTGGAACCTTGACATCTGTCCACTCCAGTTTCCATTAATCCAGTCCTGTGGCCTACTGGCCACATGTCTGAGATTTGTGCAACTAAATGCCATTACTCCATGGAGAGTTTGGCCACATTTCCATGGACAGTCCTTGGCACATGCTAACCCCATAACCAGGCTTGGACAAAGTCCTGGAGAGTCCTAATAACCCAAAATGGTGCTAAAACCTTACTTCAGCCTCAGTAAGCCTGGTTTGCTCTCCTTTTGTGGACCCCCACCCCTGCTCCTTATATGTATCCCCATATCCAGAAGCAAATCCAAAACTTGGATTTACAGTACTGGGGAAGCAGATTCTGGTGACAGAGAAAATCCTGATGAGCAGCAGCAATTTGCTGTAGATGCCTATGTAGTGCCTACTTCTTCACTGAAAGGGTTGTGAGGCACTGGAACAGGCTGCCCAGGGAAGTGGTGGAGTCACCATCCCTGGAAGTCTTCAAAAGACGTTTAGATGTAGAGCTTAGGGATATGGTTTAGTGGAGGGCTGTTAGCGTTAGGTTGGAGGTTGGACTCGATGACCTTGAGGTCTCTTCCAACCTAGAAATTCTGTGATTCTGTGATTCTGTGATTCTGTGATATGGTTAAACTCTCAGATGAACTGTTGAAGGGAAATTAACTCACATTGCAATGGGAAAACAAGATACTGCATGTTTTTGACAATATATTTATATATATGTCTATTTGTATGCACTCCCTTGATGTTTAACAATTTCTTCTTTGACTCTGAGCAGTTCCCACTATATCTGATGCAGAGTTAATGGCACCAGAAGGAGTTGGGACAAGCTTGGGGTTGTTTGGCAGCCAAGTAAAGGACACAAGGAAACTCTCTAAGGGAGAGTTGGTAGAATGAGTTAGCCCCTTACAACCCTTCTGAGAATCCACATGGAAGTCAGTTCATCCCAATGGTCTCACCACAAGAAAAGATTTGGCTGGGGTTTTCATCTTTTGAGATGCTGGCTCTGCTCAACCTAAGGATGCCAGTTCATGGGGAAATGAAGCTTCCTGAGCACAGCAGTGTGGTAGCATGATATGCTTCATTAAAAAAGTCAGTCTTTCCCTTTGGCCCCCAGATTTTGCCATCCGTCTGGATGTTTTCTTTAGAAAGATGCACCTATGAAGTGGTATCACAAGAAGCAGCTGTGCAAGGGGAAATAATCTATCTCTCTGCTCTTGTTTTAAGCTCTCTCTGCTCTGTTGCAGTGCAATGCAAAGTAGCACTAATACCTAACATTTCCAGATAACCTGCTTTCTGTTTGCAGTTTTATGCTGATGATACCAACCAGAAGAACAAAGCCAGAGCAGCTGACTGGGGCTGGCCTTCCCATGACAATTTTCCCTTGAGACTGAGTGGTGCAAGATCCTCAGCACAGCCCTGGAAGGCTGAAGACCCAAGGTATGAAGTGCCTGACCTGAGCAACCACTTCTGCTGGAGTCAACCATAAGTTTCTGTTAGAACTGCAGCAAGAGGGCCCTGCTGGAGGGAGAACTCCCCCAGGAGTCAAGAGGAGACCTGTCAGCATTAGGAAACCAGGCAGTTAACATCAATCATGGTGAGTGATACTGTCAGGAAAGAGGGGGAAGCAGTAGTCGGTAATGACTTGGGGAGCTGGAACAAATCAACCCGTCAGTGGGACGCTGGTTGTTCCTGCACATTAACACTGGCTGGAGCAAAGCAAGGAGCCATTAATTGACTTTTAGCTCTAACTGTAATACTGGTGTCCTTTAGATGTCAATTAACCACTGGTAATAGGTGGCTAATTGTGTAAGATGGCCTTTCAAATGAGATGTAGGACAGAGATCCAACCACTCTGTGGGCATTAAGAATCATTCTGCATTTTTCACAAGAGCAGGGAATGAGAAGGCCTTTTTCCAGCATCCTTCATTACATTACACTCCGTGTCCACTTTGGATTATTTTACTGTACCTATTACTTTTTTCTTTTTTTTTTTTTTTAACAACATTTATCTTGTGCTTTTTTCTGCCTAGGGGTGTACAGAGTTGTTTTATTGTAATTATGTTTAAAGTGCATGGCAGAGGTATCTCAAGGGGGCAGATTATGGGATCTAACACAAACACTGTCTTTCAAAAAAAAGGATAGATTGAGAAATGCAGCTGACAGCTCCTTCCATGAACTGCAGTCAGTGAAATCAGCTTTTGCAGTGAAGAGTTCCTCCTTTGTGGATGTCCCAAGATCTAACCAAGTCCAGGTAACTCACCTGGGCAGGAGCCTCCCCTGATGGAAGGGCATGATTGCATTTGCTCTGCCAATTTCAATTATCAAACATTAATTACATAGATGCACCCACTTTTTCAAGGTCTTAGGGGCATCTGCATGGGTTATCTGCTGTCTAATAGTAACCAAGGGTGTACTACTGCCTTTCTATTGGGGAGACACTGAAAGGTGCATCTGCCCCCTTGCTGGCTTTGTCATGCCATGGTATCTGTGACAATATTATAACTAAGACATTTGCATCCTGTTGAACTCAGCTGACAGAAATGGTGACAGAAACAGTGAGAAATATACATCCCTGGACTGCATGAGCTGTGCCAAGACAACCAAGCTAAAAACATGCTACAAAAAAAAGCAAGAACCTCAGAAAGGCCACACTGCTTCAGGGTCCCAGGAGTCCTTTCCTGTCCCTAGCAAAGCTATAAGCAGTTACCAATTTTCCAGAAGCCATTTTATGCTTCTGGTCACCCTTGGTTACTCTTCCCCGGCCTATTTCACTTTTACTTCTGTCCTGTTTGAAATAATGCCAGAACTACGTGCAGTATGCAGACCCCAGAGGTACCCTGAGACAGAGATCTTGCCTCTTTTGTTCTCTATACCTGCCACAATAATTCCTCATGTTTGACTGTGTGGTTTGACTCACACTAATGCTGAGTGTATGTTAGGATGGGATTCTGCCACATGTGTCTCTAATTCCAAGAGTACAGAAATCTGGCACAGGACAGTTTTCTGCTCCAACCTTACTGGCACCTTCTACTACACTTCCCTTTAGGCTTCTCTTCTCTCTACTGTGAACTTTTAATTAATGTATTCTGGACTCCTGTCATCAAAGTCCAACTCAGTCCGTGGCTCCCATATTGTGGCAGAGAACTATTTTTAACAGGACCAAAGTTATTCACTCTGTCTCTCCACCGGGTAACGTTTCAAAAGGTCAGAAGCATCTGTGAGCATGCAACAAAAGGAAAACCATCACCATCACCACCCATGGTTACCTAGGATGCACGTGGATGGTCACCAAGGCAGGGGTTGCTCAGGAGTCCTTGTATCCCCCAATGGATACCTCATAAATGAAAATGGTGATCCAGCATTTTTTTTTTTTCTTTCTTTTTCCTGGCAAATTCCTCTTGCTTTCTCCTCCTACATCTGCTGGATTATTAACCTCTTGTGTACAGTCACTTCCCAAGCTTATTAACAGAATGGCATTGTATCTTTTAGGTGTCCATACCTATTCCTCTGTGGGGAAAATCTAAATATCATCTGAAATATGTAGCAGTTGAAATAGGCCAATATTTGACAGCATCCACTCCGACAGCAACCTCTTGAAAGACACAGGGACAATCCCTTCACCTCCCCTCCATCTCTTTCCCCTCCAACCCAAGAGAAAAAAATGTAGATCATCTCTCTGGCTCACTGCATGATCCAGGGAAAATTTCAAACTATTCACTATGAAGCGATGTCTGTGAGTAGCAGAAGATCCCAGAGTGGTCTGCTCCAAGCCACCAGTTGCAGGATGGTGGAGGAGACAGGTCTGCCAGGAATTAAGATCTCATCTTTTTGATTTCTCCATGTGACCATTTCCTTGCTGCACAGTTGACATCATTCATTACCAATATTTTTTGTGATGGTTTTCCCTCTGCTGACTGCTCTGACAACCAATGAACTTAATGGAGAAAGTCATTCACATTTCCCTCTTCCCACCCTCCAGGAGCTATGTTGCCAAGGAGATCAGCTGGTGGGATGCTGGGGCCAGAGGTTTGTGTTCTTCCAGCTCCTCAGGCAGGCAGAGAGGGCAGACAGCCTAAAAGATCAGTACCTGTCCCAGCAGAGAGAACAGGAGAAATCCTGCAGTGCTGACCTGGCAAATCAGGGAGAGTTGTTAACAGGAATTGATGGCTGGAGAAGGATTTCAGGGGCTGAGATTCTGTTTACCCACATGCCTGGGAAGCATGCAAGCACTGCTATACGCTTGTGGAATCCTGCTGACAAGCCCAGCAGTGAGGTTGGCTCTGAGCTTGGGATCAGGGTATCCTGAAGATGGAAAACAGCAGTCAGGGATTCTCCAGTTTGGTATTGTCCTTTGTTATCCTGCCTTGGAGCTTTACCAAAGATCTGTGCTTCCAAGTTGTTCTTTTTGGAAAGCCAAAGAAGGTGGTGTGGTCCCAACACACATTATTATTTTGCACAAAGAGATTAACTGGTACTTGCTATACCTACAGGTGAGTAGGGCATGATCAAGAATGGTGGTGAAGCAACAGTCTCCACCTCTCCCAAACCACAATCACTTCCTATTAGCTCCCTCCAGACCCTAACTGTGAGGGACTGACACACTCAGCATCATCATTTACCTCTTAAATAATTATTCTGTAAGAGCTGGAAGAAATACTTGCCATGAATGATGTCAGTGATACTTTTTGTCTATATCTTCCCTGAAAGCCTCCAGAATTCTACCAATCCAGCTAATTTCTTTGTCTCTAGAGCTTCCAAGACTATTCTTTTCCCAAGTAGAGAATACACTTTTCTCTTTTGCTACTGTTGTATATTGAGATGAATAAGACTTTCCTTCTCAGAAGTGGATGAATTTTGAAGGTAGAGGCTAGGCATCTGCAAAGCCCTGCAGAAAGAAAGAAGCATTATCCTTACACAGTTGGAATTCAATGGTTGAGAGAGATGCAACTCTGATGTAGTCATTAGGAAGGAGCAAAGCTGCAGCTTGCAATATTATCCATCTGCATCAGGAACACTGATGTTCTCAAAAAACCTCCAGATATTGCACCTATACAGCAGACAACATGAAAAACCCACCACTGCAACATTTAATGTGTTTTCCCAGTATAAGAAGATAACCACAAAATAAGGCTACAGCCATGATCAAGTTTTATGATTGCGTGGCATCCGACTCAGTTCACCTAACAATTACAGCAATCCAAAGTTTTGCATCTTCTGCTTCAGTGCCTTGTTATACTTTGACAGCAGATTGGAGGCAGGGAGCCGCACAGATCAGGACAAGTGACACCAACATTCAAGTGCTCGACTGATAAGAAAATCACTCAGGATGTCACCAGAGGAAAAATGACTTGTGCATTTAAGAAACACTTTTCCAATCAGGGTGTGATGCTGTGCACAAGGGGAAAGGAGAAAGTAGAAAATGCTTGCTGAGTAGAGATTACTCTCTTTGCAGTTTTCATCCTTCCCAGTTACCCAAAACTGCACAGATGAAGCTAGTCCCAGCAGCCCTAAACATATGGGAGTTTCTGCTAAATTTTTCTTTGACTTGGTGCAAGAAGCTTGTTCTGCCATGTTCAAAGGTAGAGGGGGCAGCATCAGGAACCCACAGACCTTCATTTCATACACTCTTCGACAGGGCTTTACTATGACACCTTAAGCAATACACAAGATCTGTCCATGCCTCAGTTTCCTTTCTGCAGAACAGGACTGAGATTGGCAGGAATACGGTGATGTGCTGGGCAAAGAAATATGGATAATGTTCCTTTCCCTTATGACTTTCAGCTCAGCACTCTAAATACTCAATGTGCAGCTCCAGACATCTCAGCACCATCCCCTCCTTAACTGGGACACTGGACTCAGGATCATCTTTTAGTCCAATCTGTGGATTATTTCCAGAGGCACGATCTGAGCAAAGGAAGCACTGCCTGGAGACTTTTCTATTTGATTGCAGCCTCTTCGTGTAATTTTTGGTTTGACCTTTATAGAAAGGGAAAAAATAAAATAAAAAAAAAATAAAAAAACATGTTGGGAAACAAAAAAAAAAAAAAAAAAAAAAAAAAAAAGGTAGACACAATAATGATGGAAGAGCAGCCTGAAGTGGTTAAACTGCAAAGCTGAAATTGTGGGTGCTGGTCACTGGTGCTCCAGCAGTCACGATGCCACAGAAGGCAATACCTTGTTGAAATCTGTATGATCATGTCTCCCTCTAGAGACTGCCTCCACAACCTCCAACAGTCAGGATTTGCATTCTCCTAATGCTCTCACAGTTCAAAGAGCAGGGATTGGGCTTTGCACGCAGCAGGCTGGAGGTCACGTCACTGCAGATAGACTCCCGTGAACCACGCTAGCACTTCTCTCCCCTGAGCTGCAGCAGTGATAGACACCACTAGAGGCATATCACGAGCACATAAATAGCATGCACATCCCACTGACAGACAGTAGACTAGCAATTTGGAGCTCTACAGAGTAAGGAGAAGCAATCATTGTCAGAAAAGCAAGTGGGATGTTGAATTGCATGGCTAGTTCGCCCAGCTATCCTTGCTAGAGCAGTTTAACTGTGAAGTACAGAAATACACATCTGTACTTAAATTAACAGTGAATCTGGAGTTGGATGTAGCTTGCAGGATTGGATTCCCCTCTTTTTAAGTGACTGTCTGAACACTTTGTTGGAAGCTACCTATGGGGGGGAAGCTCAGAGCCTGAGCAGATGAGGCAGGCGAGGGGGGAAACCTGAAAGTGAAGAGGTTCATTGAGGAGAAATTGAGGTGCCAGAGGGAACAAAGATGAAAGCTGCAAAGCTTTATGCAGATTTATGCAGTATGCAAGGCTAATGTCCCTTGACACCCCTGAGATATACACATGGGACTGAGCTACAACACTGGTATTGGAAATCCATGTTCCTCTAGTGAGGTGTATGGGGATGCTGTGGCACAAGTAAAATAAGAGTGTGTTTGGCCAGTTGCACTGCACCCTTTCCATACACTGATTTACAGAAGATGGCATAAAACCAGCCAAATTTCTTGGGTTAAGAAGTGGTTTGGACCATCCTTCATGACATGAATGGCGATGTTACGCTATTATCTGATTTCTACACCCATACCCAGAACACAGCTCATCTCACCTACCTTTAGACATGCAAAAGCTATGTCCAGTCTTAGAGGGCTTCCTCCTATTCAAAGGGGAGAGAGGATTTATCCTTATTCCATTTGCTAGTTTGGATAATTCATCCTTCAGATGGTTCCTGCTGGTCAGAGGAATCCCAGAGCAGCTGAGGCTGGTGGAAGGGCACCAGTGTGTCCAAGGTTCATGAAAGCTCAATGAGAGTTGAAGGTACTATCGGAAGCTGTCAATACATTTTTCCATAATGTGATTTCATATCAGAAAACTCCAGTTCACAGCAGCCAAAATTTCCCCATACATCAGATGGCCTCTAATGAATTTGATATTAAAATAGTTTCTGAGATACTGGCTGAGTTATAGGGGCATGGGAGATTAAGTTAACTAATAGATTAAGACATTTAGTTGCTGATGGCCACAGATGGTAGAGGATGACTAAGTTGCCTAGACTGTGTGTGGTGCCATCTGAGATGCCCTGGGACATTTGAGATGGAGCCAACAAGTATGTCAAGGCTATGGATAGATCTGTCTCCTCATAGAGCAACATTTGGAGACTGGTTAAAGGCCTTTGGACATCTCCACTGGTTCTGAACAGTATGTTTTCTCATCTGAGTTGGGACTAAAATGCTCAAATCTAGAGCTGAATACATCCAGGATGTCAGGGCAGCTGATCCCAGTTTGGGATACCACTGATAACACTACGGTTGTGATAGATCTGAGTTCAAGGCTGGGACCTGGTGATGTATCTGCTGCTCCAGGGATGCTGACCAGTTTTCTCTGCATGAGTGTGTTGTGGTGTAACCCCAGCAGGCAGTTCAGCACCATCCAGCTGCTAGCTCACTCTTCCCAGGCAGGATGGGGGACAGAATTTGAAATATAGAAGTGCAAGAACTCATGGGCTGAGATAAAGAGAGTTTACAGTAAAGCAAAAGCCATGTGTGCAAGCAAACAAAACAAGGAATGAATTCACTACTTCCCATTGTAGGCAGATGTTCAGTCGCATACAACAGTTTCATGGGAAGACAAATGCCGTCACTTCAAGTCTTCCCCCACTTCTTTTCCCCAGATTTTATTGCTGAACATGATGCCATGTAGCATGGAACATCCTTGTGGCCAGCCTGGGCCAGCTGTCCTGGCTGTGTCCCCCCTAGTTCCTGGTGCACCCCCAGCCCCTCGCTGGCAGGACAGCATGAAATGCAGAAGAGTCCTCGGCTCTGTGAACACTGCTCTGCAATAACTAAAAACATTGGTGTGTGATCATCACTATTTCATCAAAAACCCAAAACACGGCATTGTGTGAGCCTCTGTGAAGAGAATTAACTCTGTCCCAGCCAAAAGCACGGCAGCGTTCCGGTTTGTTTGCACAAAGCAAGACTCCTCCCAGCCAAGAGGAGACGACAAGTGGATGTAGGGTGCTGCTCTGATGCTGTGAGGGATCCACATTCAGGTCCTCCCTGGGCCAGAACAGCAGCTTGGGCCTGCAGCTATCTCACACCCCAGGTGAGTTCTTTGATGTCTGGAGCAGAAAACATTTCCTTTCTCTTGCACACCTCTCCAGGGAGCATTTTAAAGGCTTTGCTTTTATCCTGATACAGAATGGAACCGTATTTATGTTTGAATTGTTTTCTTGCACAGATGAATTCTTGATTTCTGTTCTCTTGGTGTTCAAGATCTTTCCTAGCACCTGTGTTAGGAGCAACAGGATTAATCCTTCATGGGACAGGAGGACCAGAGGAGGAGAATAAGCTGTGTCAAACACTGGGGAACTGAGAAGAAAACTGGAAGGCATCCTCACATTTAAAGGGGTAAGTGGGATTCCAGACTTGAAGATATGGTCCAGGGTGAAGATCTGCAAATGAGCACAGGTACAGCAAACCAGGAACTTTACCTTTACCCTCTCCCCCTGAGGTCAGCAGTGCTGGAAATCTCTGCCATCAGCTGAGTGAAAGACCTTAGGCCAGTTCTTTCCCCATCGCACACCTCTTCTGAAGTGCCTGCCAAGTGTCCTTGCAGTTCAGGGCTGGTTATGCTGTTCTGCACTTTGAGATAAAAATTCTTCCAGGATTCAAAGTAATATTTCCAGCAGAAAAGGGGGATGGTGAGGGCGACGCAGGTCAGAAAGGGCATGCAGCCTTGCACCTTGGAGACCCTTAGAGTCCCCCTACCCAAAGAATGGGGCCAGCCACTGCTGCAGATGAAAACAGGGAGGGAGGTTTCACAGAGAGGTGTTCCTCCGTTAAACACCTCTGAAGTTTCTCTCCAAACAAGGATTAAAATAACAAAAACAATAACGGAGAAAAAGACTGTGGGGGGAAGGAACTGCAGCAAAGAAGAAACAGACATAAGACACCATAAAGAAGCAGACAGTGGCATTGCCCAGGTGCTGTCTGAGCTGCTGTTAGTGCTTCGGGGTGCTTGGAATATCTGCCTCACACACCACACACTGGCACACACGTATATAAACACACATCCCTATAAGCAGCGATAGTATTTTGTAATTAAAGGTGCCCCACAGCAAGTCTGTGCTCAACAGAATAATACTATAATCTTTACAAATCCCTTTGCTTCCTTGAAAAGATGCAGCTAAGTCAAAGGCAAAGGCACAGGAAAAAATAATAGCACCAAAGGCACTCAGGATGCAATAAAACAGAGGATTAGATCTACATTACTTTCATTACATTATATTGTATTTTTATTATTAGGTCCACAGTTATCATTTAATCTTATAGCTGCTGTGTCTGATAGAGTGGAACAAAAACAAATGGAATTCATCCTCCCCCCACACACACCAAGGAATTGGAGATTAAGGAAAGATTAACATCACGTGTAAATGAATGAAAAATGTAAATTGCTAAAAAAAAAAAAGGAAAGAAAAGGAGGTGTGCTGGGGAGGGGGAACACTGGGAAAGCCACCGTGGTGTGAGGCCAGCTCTCCTTTATCTCTGCCCACTTTTATTTTGCAGGAAGGGAGAGCTGCAGCAGGGACCTTGTCCTCGCCTTTCCCTGAGCTTTTAGGACTGATGCTCTGAGCTGGAGAATCTCATTTGTGCTGAGGCTCCCTGGTGATGGAAGCAGCTTGCTGTGCAGAGTAGTTCCCCAGGATGCCCAAAGCAGAGCTCAAGGGACCTCTGATCTCTTGGCGCTGGGGTCAGATACTGAAAGCTGTGGTGTGAGGAACCACTACTCACCTCCTTTCTTCCTAGTCCCAGTTACAGGAGGATAAATCCACCCCCTTGCATAACCTGGGATTTTTACTCCTCCCTTTTCCTACCTTGGTGTAGGAGAGGCACAGAGCTCAGCAATGGGTTTTTCAAGAGCAAAAGCCAGGCAGTGATTGAGCTGCTCCATCATCCTGCTCCCAGAGCCTGGCACCCACAGACCAGCCCGTATTCATGCCTTTGCAGGATTAATTTCTGGAGAAGAGAAATGGCTGACACAAGCCAGGTATTTCTTGGCTGCAATCCTATTTACTGAGAGCGTTCACAGAGGATTTACAAACCTAAAGGGGGATTTATAGGCAATTTAGGTACCTAACTCTAAAACAGCGATCCCGAAAATCCCCACTCATACATCACCTAATCCCAGAAGCTCCCGAGATACACAGGTACCATTTTTCTCCCCCTTTTAAAACTCTGCCCATAGGCATGTACAGAAGATCCTCAGTCATGGCAAAACTCCTGCCCAGAAATCAGGTTACATACCCTGAACAGCTCCTGATCCATCAGCCTTCTCTAGAGACCCTGAGGCTCTCTGCATTCGTAGACACTGAGCTGCTGATGATTTATTTTAAAATACAGCAGCTCCCTCCTCCCTCCACCCGTACAATAGCTTGGGATAGTCTTCTGGGCTGAGGGGGAGCAAAGCACAGTTTCTCCTCTACCTGAATCAAATTTTCCTCTCCTGCTGCAGAAAAAGAGTATAAAAGAAGGAAGGCTTGCTGAAATTGTTTGGTTTTGTTTTTTTTTTTTCTTAGCTCCACAGGGATAAGAGGCAGCTAGAGTACCCTTGACCTGATGTTTGTTGGTGGTTTAAGGTGCCAGTAGGACAAAACAAATGTGGACACCTTTGTTTTGAGACAAAAGTAGAACATGAACCATGGTTTCATGCATCACAATAAAATTATTTGAGCACTGAAGGACAGGGGAGACCTGCAGCCCAGCAAATAGGACTGTGGTTATCACTACCAGAACACCACAAGTAGAGTCTCAGGATGGGTCAGGACTTATTGTGGTCTGAGCTGTGTGTCCCTGTGATCCCAAGTGTCCCATGGCCAAGGCCTGACCTGCCTGAGCTCAGCATGGTGATGACTCCCAACCCTCTCCCTGATTCTGTTCCAAGAGACCAAAGCTGTCAGCCCTGAGACCCAGAAGGATGCTGTCAGTGTGAGCATTACGACACAGAAAGTGGGACACTTCACAGAATATTGTGTTGTTAATTAATTTTTTCTTTATAGCTTAGATAATTTGGATGATTAGAGTGCTGCAAAATTAAATAGGCTAGCAATAAATTGTTGTTGTTGTTGTTCCATATATATAGTTTTTTCCCTTTAGGCCATGACAAGATTATTATCGTAATTATTCTTCTGCTGACGTGATGACCTCCGGTTAGGTATTTCACACTCAGGATGGAGATCTAATCTGCAGTCACTGAGGGCATCTGGGCTGCAGATGGATGGGGCTTTAGGCAGACCTCTGCCCTCAGCATTTTGTCTTGATAAGTACCTGTGGGTGACACTGCAAGGCACTCACCTTCCTATCTGTCCAAGAGGCTGTGGCTGGAGTTCATCTGAGCAAATATACACATTTGGTAGGGAAACATCTCCATCTCTGACAGTCACCTTCATGTCCCTTCAGTCTTGGAGAAAAACAGTTTTCGGGATGCAGTTTGTCTGCCTTGGAGGTAGATGTACCAAACACATCTGATTCACTGTTCACCAGATATCTTTCTCTCCTTTTGCTGTAGAGGAATCAAGAGTGACTGGCTCAGATGCAGACCTATTAGCAAACATCTGGATTTAAGTGATTCTTCTGCCTCCTGTATTCCATTCCTTCATCCTACAAGGATGCAGGACACAAGGATGCAAGGTCCTACAAATTCAGCACCTCTGGAATCCCTTTAGCACACAATCTCACATGTAGTGTAGGTGGAAGCTTCCCTCTCACAAATGATTCCCCATCCAGTACTCGCTCTGTGTTTGGTGGCAGTGATCCCTGCCCCTCTGTTCACCCCCAAGTCAGGATCCCATCTGCTTCACCCTCTCTCTGCTAGATCTCTTCTGATCTCCCTTGCATGTGCCACACAAGCCTCTGAACACAGGGTTTATCTCAAATTCTGCTGCCCCAGAGTTACTCTAAACTAACCCTCCAGGTTTAAGCTACCAGAGAAAGATACTTCCAGATTCATGCCATTTTAATGTAGGGGAGTTAGCTACCTTGAATATCTGCTGTGACTGCAGAAGGAGCTGAGGAAACTAGATATTTAATTCCTAGATAGCTAAATTGAGGTGACAGAGTGTGTTGTCTGCCTGAGTCTCCTTCCACACAGCCTCCCTGCTGACTAAGCCATTGCTTTGGGTAGTGCATTCTGCTGCTTTCAGTTATTGCACTATAAAAGGGTTTAATTGCTCTTTTCACCTCGTCTGAAATTAGGGTGATGATCATTCCTTCTGTGTGCCTACAAACGTCTCTCGCAGACCTGCTTGGTGCTGGCCACTGACTCTTCGCAGAGCAGCAGTGGTGTGGCTGGCTCCAGCTGTTCATGCCTGGAAGCACAACCAGATTGAGTTTTTTAATTTTATTGAGGTTTCTCTGTATGGCCAAGAGATTACCCTCCACCCTTCTCACCTTAGATTACCTCTCAGCACATTGAAATTCAGGTTTCCCAGAGCACTACACTCACTGACGTGCCTGTTTCCTCTCTGCTCTATGCATCTGAACTGCATCTGGAGTCACCTTGACAGCAAGATCCTGATTTGTCTTTAAATGACACCTTTTCTTTTCCCCTTCCATTAGCTGTGCAATGCTCTGCATTACACACACACACCTGGCAACTGTCCTGTACATGGCATTGTAATCAGAAAGGATAAAGCAAGGAAAACAACGTCTGAATTAATCAATGCTGGTGGGTCATAAGGTTATCAGAGGATAAAGGTCAGAGTGGCTGAAGAGCCTAAAAGTTACTTTGGCTGAATGCTCGCACTAGGCACAGGTCTGTTTCTAACCTGCGATCTATCATTTTTCTATTAAATAGAAAAACTCCAACCCTCAAGCCTTCAGCGAGGAAGCCAAAAACAATTTCAGCCAATTTGTATGGCCAGCCACATTTCATGAATAAGAGAAAGCTTTAAGTGACCTGACAGAGAGAAGCTTACAGCTGGAAAATCAGTCATGTCTCTTACTTTGTGCCGTGATTATTTATTATCTGTCTTTCAGCAGTGCCCTAGGATGCATGCAGGATCAGAAACCCATCGGGCTTGTTGGAGCACACCCAAACACTAAGATGTGCTCACTAACACGGCAAAAAAATGTCATCTAACTATAAAATAACTAACAGAGAACTAAAAAGCATGAGGGAAGGACAAAATTCAGCCTGGCAAGGTGAAATAGTTTCTTCAGTTCTTCAGCAAACTGGAAAGAAAAAAACTTCGGAGCAATCAGTCACTGCATGGGGTGAAAAAGAATGTATGAAGTTTTAGTTCACTTAAAGTCATTTAAAAGTTCACTAAGGGTCTGGTCAAAACCCCACTGAAGTCAGCAAGAGCCTTTCGACTGGTTTCTTTCCCCTGAAGAATAGTGCTGCAAAAGAGGAGACTGCAAGTTTCAACTACAGAGACTTGCAAATCACAGGGCATCAAAGTTTGAAAACCCTCTGAACATGCCTCCCTCCAGCAATTACTTATCTGCTAGCTTTTGTACTAGAGGGAAGTACGAGTTACCCGGTCTTCTGTTTGCAAACACGTTTCTGCGTGTGACATTATGGAGACGTGTGGATGTAAAAAAGCAGCAGCCCACTGCTGCATTGCTGGGCATTGCTTCCTGGTGAGTGCAAAATCTGCAGAGCAGGACATCACAGAGCTTCACCGAGGTCGGAAGGAGCTGGGAGCTGTTGTGGATGTGGTGGGATAGGGCAGATGAGCTGACACCCACCAAATGAAGTGGACAGCCTCCACCCAGCTTGTATCCCCCACCTCATCGTCCCAGCCTTGTGTTACTGGTCACATCCTTCATCCCACCTCTGCTTTTGCCTTGACTGAGCTGATCCCTCTCATTAAGCCGGACAAAAGTAACTTATGTGTGAGACCATCTCTGTATGTCCTGGAGACTTTTTCCATTGCAGTGAACTAATCCAACGTGGCAACAGCCAGAAGAGGTCAAGATTCAGCAGTGCTATTTCTCATCCATCTCCACCCCCCTGCACACCTCTTGTTTTGGGATGCTGGCCCATTGACTTCAATGAGCATTGCCCAGCAAATACGATTTTTGCTATCAGTAGTGAATCATAGAATCATTTGGGTTGGAAAAGAGCTCTAAGATCATCAAGTCCAACCTTTAACCCAGCACTAAAGTCCACCACTAGAAGGCCATTGGCATTGCACTGACCCAGCACCACAGGGATTGGAGACCACTCTGGGCTTGCAATGCCCTGAGCTGGATTTATATATATATTTAAAGTATATACACATATAAAGGTGTCTATAGACATATATATTATGTATATATATGTACATAATATATATCATGTATATATATACAACACATATATATGTATGTTGAAGAGAATGAATTATGACAATGTTGTAGAAGAAAAAGCCACAAGAGAGAAGAGCAGCTTAAGGAGTGCAGAAGAAAGAGGAAGTATCTGACCTATAAAAACCTCACAGAATCAAGTCGAATACTTAAGGAAGTGTCTCTGAGCAGCTAAGCCTTTTCCTTCAATAATTCAGGGATGGCAGGTGAGGTCCCAGAGGACAGGAGAGCAGCAAGCATGACATCTGGGTTAGAAAGAAGGAAGAAAAACAAAAGACTGATCAGCTTAATTTCAATGCCCAGGAAAAATTACTAAATGACTTTTATAGACTTTTATCTGTTTCGCAGAGAAATAAGGTGTTGTGCATCTGCATAATTTACACTGTGATAAAAAACATATTTATCATTCAACACTGTGGATTTGCCATGAAGGATTTTTTTCAAGCTGGTGACTTTCATGAGTTACAGGATAGCTTCCCTCTGGATCAAGGAAAGCAGGCACTGTGATAGACAACATGTTGAGTCTCATCCTTAGGACTTCCTGGTACCCTTGCTAAAGTGATTTCTAGATGAAATCGTTGTGCAGTAGGTAACTAAAGCAAGTCAAAAACTAGATTCCATGAGTAAATATCTGTTGTTCTTTGTATATCTGGTAATCCTACAAAAAAAAAAAAAAAAAAAAAAAAAAGGGATTGTGTGTTGTACTCTCCCCTTTAACATTTCCTAATATCTTCCACAAAGATGTTGACACATCAGAAAATGTTCAGAGTAGAGATATGGAAAGGATAATGGACCAGAAAACAAGACCTAGGAAGAAATAAAGAACTTAATTTGTTTAATCTATTAAAAAAAAGAGAGAAAAACAAAAAAAAAGAACAAAAAAATCTTCCAACATTTTAAAGGACAGTTGGGCAAAAGATAATGCCTGACTGTTACTGACTGTTATCTCTCTTTTTCAGGGAAGGATAAAAAGTGCCATCTTAATTTGCAGCAATGAATACTTAGGTTTGACTTTTGGAAGTCCACCCTATTATAAGAATGGACAGAGAAGCTCTTTAAGGAGTCACTTCTGGAGCCTGCAAAGCCTCTATGGAGGGTTCTTGTACAATTTGAGAGACATGATTTTCTGGCTGCCACCGGTCAGAAATGACCAAAAACTTACCAGTGATCGGGGTGATATTAGACCAAACCATTGAGATATCTATGAAACATCCGTCAGAGGATGACAAGATTTCAGGAAATCCCCATCGCAGTGCTTATCCTCATCCTAAGAAAGTTTGGAAGGTGGGTGCTATAAGGGAAGCTCATCTATTTTCAGGACATGCACATGCCAAACAGACTCACTGCTTTAAGGTCAAGCTTTCGCTGCCCTCCTCCTCAAAGAGCACTTCCCACATGGTGATCAAGGAATATGAGTCACAGTAATGATTAACTAAGACCCCCACAGCTCAGGACACTCATGATATCAGGTGTAGGCACCTCTTTTTAGAATTATATACGCTGCTGCAGCCATTGGCTTTTCCTGCTCTCATGTCCCAAAAGAGATCTCAAGAGGGAAAAGAAAAGGGTGGGGGGGATGGGAAGAGAGAGATTTGGAATTATAATGCAGAAAGTCACGCGGTCCAATTTTTTAGGTCATCCTGCCAAGTGGATAGATTCAACCACCCTCTAAGGCCCACTGGAGAGACTGGAGAAGGCACAGGATATCACCCTTCCCATTGCAGAGATACAACCCACCTCCTCCTCTCCCTTTTCCCCTTTATACCAGGAGCTGCCAGCAGCAGGGAATCATTTCAACATATCAACACAATGCACCCTTTGACAAATCAAGTTCTAGAAGCCTTTTTTGATTTAGTGATTCAACAAATTCTTGTTACAGCCTTGACCCTGGGAATCTTTGCAGCACAAAAAGTGACAACATGATTGCTTACCACAGCATCACACCAAATAAACACCTTGCATCTCTACCTCTGCTTCCAAGAAGTAGAAAAGTTTTATGATGGAGCTGGGGACAGGTGTGGTGACACAAGAGGTCTCTTCTGGTCCTTTATCCTCTGTTCCCCTGTCATGAGTCCAGAAAGGAGGTGGATGGATATGCCGTGCCATACTTACATGGACATAGAACAGCTTTGACTATGAGTCTAGGAGGAAACAAAAATATTTCAGGTCCCTTGATTGCTTGTCTCTGCTACAGGATTATTTTTTCTCACATATTTCCAGTTTTTTTTTTTTGTTAAATTTATTATTATTATTATTTATTTTTAAACAGGAAAGGAAAACAAACAAATGAACAAACACAACTTGTTTCTGAATAATCTCCTTGACTTAACCCTGGACCACTACTGGCTTAAGGGACAAAAACAAGTGATTTTTGACACGTAGATCTACTCATCTCACTGAGGTCACAATGGTCTGCAGAAAAAGAGTGCAGTCTGCCCAATAACTCCATCTACCCATGCAGCAAGATAAAGTAGGAACCCTTCAAGGAACAGCAGACCCTCTTGCAATTGCATAACCAGAGCAGTTGGGACTGATGGCACCTACCAAGCCAGGCATAGACTGTTCTGAGTAACCTAAGTGCTGGAGGACCACCAGCTATCCAAGCAGGTCACCTGAGGTGACCCTAACATGTGAATCAAGTCAACAAGGAGCAAAACTAGCTTTATAGCTGACTACCTATAGCTTTATAACAACTGAGCTTGTACAGCCATATCAATGCAGCAAGTGAGGATTAGGGTCATTTCTCTTGGCTTGAGATGTACCTGACAAAGCTAACCACCTTGACTTAGTTACTGGAAAGACAGTCCTTCCCCAAAAGAGCTGGGATTTACAGTACTCTCCCCTGTCTATAAAAGGATCCTGGGGAAAATGCTTCATCTACCTTTGCCTACTGTTTATCATCTAAATCCCATCGGGATTGACAGTGTAGTTCTGCTTCCCCCACAGTTTAAAAGGCCCATGTCATCTCTGAGAGTACTAGCAAAAGTAATTGCTGATAACCCAGACATGTATTATTTTCTCTGAACGTCAATAAGGTTGGTTTGTTTTTCCTTGTACAGGACTCTTTAATCTTTTCTTTGACCTCAAAAGACCTGCCAGTGTTAGCCCATGAAATCAGCTTAACAACTTTCCATCCTTTCACTTCTGGTTTATGAAAATAATTTCCCCATTGGTTCCACTTTCCTCCTTCATCTCTGCAATTTCACATTTGTTGTTGTTGTTATTGCTTATTTCTGTCTTTCACCCTGGTCCCTAACAGTTCCGGTTCCCTGCAGAGAAATTACAGATTGCTGTAATTATTAGTTTGTAGTGTTATCCGCTTCTGTCCCTCTAATAGCTATCAGAATAAAGCTGTCACCCAGCGCTGACCATCTCATGTAATCAGAATAATATAAAAATAACCTTCCCCTGTGCTGGCAGTGTTTTTCTTGCTTTGTTTCCTTAATTGTGTTTGTTAATCAGAAAACAAAATTATTATTTTTTTTTCTATTTCCACGTCTGCTGCAACATTTCTCTCCAAGATGGGTTTAAGATCATGCATCATGTTCCAATTTATTTGGCTGTTTCCTACCACTTTCTCTGCTGAAGAAACCTGTGTCAATCTGGCAGGAGGAGGAACTCCAAATTTTTGTTCAAGTGTATTGTTTGTTTGTTTTTACAGGTTATCCTGGTTTCATTCTGACTGTGATTGGAACCTATTTTGCACGGGATTGCACTGCTTTTACAATTAGCCCATGTCAGTACAGGAGACCCTGGCTCCTTGGAGTCTGTTCTCATTCCATCACTCACTTCCCTGTCTGTCATCCAGCAAATGATGCTCAGTGCCTTGGTTTCCTTGGCTGCATCACTGGCACTGCCTGGTTGCATGGTGCTGTCTCCTGGGTTGTTCAAAACCAGCTCCTGCAATGATGACTTCTGAGCCTTGATCAGGATTTTTAACTGCATATTGAATTAAGTGGTAAGCAAACTGAAGAAATTTGAAGGCTTTTGAGTGAAAAATGTGTTCCTGTGACCCCAAAATAAGTGTCCTGTGAATGACTGCTAATACAAATTTTTCTGAGCATCAGCCAACCCAGGAGAGGTTACCTGTTACCTCTCATAAAATGGTTCATGTGCATATGGTTTTCTGATAAAAACAGTGCCTACAGAAGTGCTGCCTTCCCTTGGAGTGGTTTCCTTGACCTCCAATTCCCTCAGGATGAACCTGAACAGGATTAAAAACCTCATTTTGCACTGCTCAAAAAGTCCTTGTTTAAATTTCATACAAGCAGAAACTGATGCTTGGAAAACACTGGGAACATTCTGGGAACAGGACCACGGGAATGCCTTACTCCCAAATAGCTACACAGCCTGGCTGTCAAATGTGAGAAGTATTTCAGGAAACCACTTACGATCAATCCACCGAGTGAAACATCAGGAGGGATTGCTTCTAATTCAAAGTGGTTGCAATCAACAGATAGGTGAATTATTATGCTGTGCCACAATTATCCACTTGGTTGCTATTACAACCCCAGTCAGCTTTAAAAGTCAACATCACTTTGTCCTGCTACTAAGCCTAATGGCACAGAAAAATATAGAAGAGCAAGGAAAATTGAACTGAAAAACAAGATAGGAACAAATTCAACAGGAACAGGACAGATACATGCAAGAGGCTGCTTAGGCAGGGGTAATAGCTGCATGTACACAGGGTAGGACAGCAGTGCTTCAGAAAGATGCTTGAATATTATCACAGATGACAGTATGAGTGTCTGCAAGACAGATGTGGGATGAAATCCTTGGGATGAAATTGTCAGCACTGCCTGGCATAAAGGAGGTAAGACAGTCTTCAAACAGGCAAAAAGGTCCTGCAGAATCAAAGGCAACAGATTGTTCCCCATGTCTGTTGTTGACAGGGGATCTCCATGGAGGACACAATAAGGAGTTCAAATGGTAAAGAGAGAAGCACGTTAAGTATGAGGTGAATACCTAATGCTCAAGGAAATGTTAATAGCAGGTGTAGAGATTTGCTGACTGAAAGGTCATGAAAGAAGTTTATAGGTATACCTGTGAGAAAAAATCAGATTAAATTAGCTTAGTGATATGGTTTAGTGGAGGACTTGTTAGTGTTAGGTCAGAGGTTGGACTCGATGATCTTGAGGTCTCTTCCAACCTTGAAATTCTGTGATTCTGTGATTCTGTAAATTTGTTCTGGGACAGAAAAATAAACAGAATGAAAAAAATCTGACTTTCTTCATTATCTTTAAGCTTCTACTGGCTTACATAAGGATGTCTGTAACTTGCGTCAGATGACATGGCCTTCAAGACCAACTTGTGGTAATCATCAGTGAACAAGGCATAAAGATATGGACAGTCATGACACAGTCATGACATAAAGAGTCAAAAGGGTTGGAGCCATCAGGCTACTGGAGCAGTAACAATTGGATGTACAAAGTTCCTGTATCTTGCTGAGAAGTTTGCAATATGTTTTAATAAATAAATATTCTTTCATTTTATCAAAGGGGAAAGCAAGGCACAAAGAAGCTGTCTGAAACACTCAGGCAGAAAAAGAAAGTAGATGGAGAATCAGGAATGCACATGTTCAATTCTGATACCCACATTTCTCATGAAGATGCCTTCCTATATGTTTTTCCTTTTGGTCTGCTTAATACTATCATCCTGTGTCAATGCTCCCAGTTTCTCTTGGAAGCCATCCTAACTTACCTTCTCTGCTCATTATTTTCCAGCATCGTAGTCTCAGGGCAAAGATATCATCCCGGAAATAAGCTTCAGGTTGTAATTACAATATATATTGGTTTATAAATTCGATTGTTTAGCAGGGCAGTCTGCAGTCAACATTCACGGGAAGAGGAGGAAAGGAATCAGATTAGAAATCAGGTGGAACAAAAGAGGCTTGGAATGAAAACACAATGGAAAAAATAACGACCAACGCAGCAATAGAAGGATACAAATGATGGTCATTTTAATATTAAGGTCAAATTCAGTCTGGACAGTTCCTTTCTGATTGTGGAAATTGAATGCTTTTTTAAAGTTAGTTTTATATTGAAACAAAATCAAAAAGTTTAGAGGATTTAGATACATACTTTCCCCCCAGAAATTAAGGGACTTTTTTTTTTTTTTTTTCTTCTTCCATCATTTGTAATCTGGAGATGACAGTAGCTTAAGGTATAAAGGATAGATGATGATCTTAGACTAAGGAAAAGAAACCTATTTTTGTTTGGCTTGGCTTGGTTTTCATTTTTATTGTTGTTGTATGTTTTTAGTGCTTGTTCATGAGAGCTGTGATGAGGCCATCTAAGCTGAATGGGCATCTGTCTTCTCTCATTGGTTGGGAAATCAGTAACTCAGCAGGATGAGTCAAGCTGAGGTAGATGTCATGGCTGGTTGACCAGCCTTTGTCCCCTGATGAGGAAGCACAGATTTACATGTACATTAAGGGTAACATCAAACCCCTTGCAGTCAGTGTTTATCTGTGATAGCTGGATCTTGGCAATCAGCTTGATAGGTTGCTTCAAATGTGGAGGGACAAGTGCTTCTGAGCAGCTGCGTCCACTGGAAGATGCTGTGTAAACCTGCAGGTATAGGTGGTAAAACAGCTAAAACATGCCAAATTTGCCATTCAGAGTTTGGTTGAAGGAGGAGGCAGTTTGTACTTGTTCTGTCCTTCCTTGCAGCAATCAGTCTGACAGACTTAGAAAAAGACATCTACAAGCTTATCACTTCTGTCATCTTCCTGCGTAGCAGCTTACACCATTTCTTTTGAGTGTGGCACGTAACAGCCTCTGAGAACTGGGACACTAATGCTCATCTTACATCAGTAGATCTAGCAAAGACAAAATGCTTCCCAGGTCCTACTTAAGGACCTATGGAAGAAACTTTGGTCAGGACAGCTAAACTTCAGTATTCAAAAATTGGCTGAAGTTGGAGGCATCTCTGGAGATCATCTGGTCCAACCCCACTCTTCTAGCAGGGTCACCTGCAGCAAAATGATCAGCTGTGTCCAGATGGGCTTCATTTATCTTTCATGGATGGAAACTTCACAAGATTTCTGGGCAACCTGCTCCAGTGTTTGACCACCTTCTCAGTAAAAATGCTTTTTTTTTTTTTTTAATTATTTTTATTTTTTACGTTCATGTGGAATTTCTTGTGTTTCAGTTTGTGCCCATTGCCTCTTGTCCTGTCATTGGGCACCACAGAGAAGCATCATAGGAAACCCTTAATCATCGTCTTGGTCCTTTGCTGGACTTCTTTCAGTATGTCCCTGTCTGTCTTTTACAGGGAAGACCAGAACCGAACCCAACACTTCAGTGGTGTCTTATCAATGATGAGCACAGGAGATGATTCACTTCCCCTGACTTGCTGGCCATGTTCTTCCTCGTGCAGCCCATGACTTTTCTGGTGTTCTTTGCCCCAAGGACATATCGCTGTCTCATCTCCAGCTTAAAATCCAACAGGTTCCCTAGGTCCTTTTCTGCCAACTGCTTTCCAAGTAGTCACCCCCAACCTCTACCAACTCACTGTTTCCCCATAACTATTTCCCCATAAAACAAATAAATGAATAAATGAATAAATGAATAAATAAGTAAATACATATCTCATTTGCTTTTACCTGTAACAACACACGCTGTTGAGATATTCACCAAAATATTCCCAAGAGAAACTGCCATTGGGACCCACTGGAGAGTGGGATTACATTTCTCCATCTCTGTACCCCAGAGCAAGGGCATGATGGTGTTCCCATGGTCGGCATGGCCTATACCCTTAAAAAGACCCCTGTTCTTACAATAACAGTAGCTTGCACAGTACCTGCAGTCCTCGTTCTGAAACCTGTATGTCCTCAGATGAAAGAGACTGTAAAACATTCAACATTGAGCTGCACAAACTTTTTTCTTATTATTATTCTTATTTCAGCTCTGGAGGACTAGATTTGCAGCCTGAATACAGGCCAAGATTGCAGCTCCCATACTGACATGAAACATTTCTTTCCTGATAGATCGTTGCAGAAGTCAAACTTTTCTTGTTTGGGGACACTGCAAAGAACTAGCAAATAAGCTGTAAACACAGACGTTTCTGATTGCTCCAAGCACTTTTGGAGACATTGCTGCAGCTCCAGCTATCTTGCCTGAAGTACTGCATTTAAGTCTCCTCCAGGAATGATCTACGTCAAGGGAGAGTCTAAAGGAGATGGCGTGGAACTGATTTTAAATCTTCTCTTCAGTGTTTACAATTCAAACATAGCAGCAGCATAGCACATGAAAATGCTTCCGAATTTTAATCTCAGAAAAAGTCTCCTGCTTCCGTTCAAATCACTAATTCTGTGCTGATTTGCATGCAAGCCCTCTCCCAGTCTTTCTGTGCATTTTGTGCATGCACAATCATCCAGTGGTGACCCAGACAGCAGGCGTGGATACCTCTGCTCTTTGGCAGATGGCACTGAAACCTCTTGGTCCCATGGCAGAAGCCAGAATCTTGGAGACAACAGCAGGTCTTTCCTGAGGGACTGCAGAGTCATACTTCTCTCCTTTCTACAGATCTCCCTAAATAAAATAAAAGTGAAGCAATTCCCACTTCTAATCTGCTCCCTCACACATCAACAACCCTTTGGATTTTACCCAGATCCTTTGACTTGGAGACCTTCAAGTGACCCATTTACAAGGTGCTTTACAACCTTGCACAATGGCTGAGAGAATATACTCACCCAGTTCATCCCTGGCACAAAGGAAGAGAGAAATCACGTATTACAGCAACTCATGTGTCTGGAATAAATGGCTTCAGGACACACAAGCCCTATGTTGAATTTTCCCAAGCAATTAAAAAGACCAGATATGGACTGAACCTCCAGTGCTAGGAGCAGAGTCCTCTGCATTTTGGCATTGGGAGATTCTGCTCCGTTCATCTCCACCAGATGAGAGAAGACAAAGTAACAGAACAGGCAGAGGAAAAAAACAGATCTCTCTTGTCTTGGGTAACAACACACCCTTGGAAACAGGAGAGATTAGGACGCATGGATGGCAGTTAAAGGTTGTTGAACATTGTATGAAATGGTTATTTTTTTCTCAGATCTGTTCCCAATACCCTGCTGGCCATCTCATAGCATCACAGTGGTAGCAGGTAATGATGGGAGCCTCTTCCAGGGAGTCTTGGAAGAAACCAAGAGCTGGAAAGCCTTTGGGTGATGAACTGGAAGGAAAAGGTGGCAGTTATGGGCAGCTTGTGCCACTGCTGATGTAAAGTACAAACCAGAACCTCCTTCTCCAGAATGACTGAGCTAGCACCTCTCACCAGCCCCAAATGATTTAACAAACAGGTCTGCTTGAGAAATACACAATTCTGACCAAGTCATATGCATTATTTACAGTGATTTCCTTGAATTCCAGATGCTCATCACAATTCATTTGCATCTCATTCAGCTCAACTCAAGATAACCAAAGGTTGCAGCAGGCCTTGAGTTTCAACCAAATGCCAGACCAGCAGGACCAGCAGGACTCTGCTAGCACCTGGAAAGGTTGCTAATATTTTGCTCTTGCTTGCATGTGAACCTCACTTGTGAACCTCACTTAACAAACACATGCCAGCAAAAATTTGGTGACTTTGGGAGACCTCTACCTCATTTGTCCCAGCAAGGAGAAGAGAAGTTGCAAAAACACATCATTTCATCCATGCTACAACCTCTCTACCTGTTTCTGATGCTGTCATCCTGTGTCACCATCTTTCAGAGAGTTCTATCAGTGAGATGGATGATTTCTTTCAGGCCTCTTGCAACCCTGGGTGTTTTAGCTGGGTTAAAGTCAGGTCAAACAATGCTGATGCCAAGTTCAGCATCAGATGAAGATAGCTCAGCTCTCAGCTTAGCTTTCTGCCGGCTTCGAGGCAGCTGCCTGCCTTGAGCCTTGGTTACAGTCTGTTAACAACCACAATATGGAGAGAAAGAGCCCGTTTCATGAACTCTAAATAAGCATGCTACATTGAATGTCTAATGCCGTCTGTGAGATGTTCTGTGTCCCAGTTTTCCCATCCCTTAAATGAGGCTGCTGTCATTTTCTCCAAAACAATGCCTGGAAGGCTTATCTGATGCCTGGGATGCACAGCCCTAAGCCAGCTATGGAGCAAAGAGATGAGCAGAACTCACAGTCTTTCCCCAAAGAGATAAACCAAAGTCTTTTTCTCCCCTTAGTCCTCTCTGACTTTTTCTCTCTTTACCAAAACCACACTGTGTCCTGCTTTGTGTTGATGCATCTCCCAGATAAGTGACCCACCTGCAGCCCATGAGCTCCAGAGCTCCCCAGGACTGGTAGGCACCACCTGCCCACAGCACAGACCTTCAGACAACATATTTCCCTCGTGGCCCTTCCCAGGCTCCTACATCACACTATTCCTCAGTCTGCTCCTGCAGATTTTCACAGCCAGACAATGGATTGTGTCTATTGCTAATGCTCAGACGTGAAGGTTTTCTTACAGCACTGGGATGCCACCTGATGTACGCACCTTTTCTCCAACACCTGCTTGTAAACCCCTCTCCCCCCCAAAAAAAACAAACACTGAATGACTGTTAATTGAAAGTAAATTGAGTTTGAAAAAGAACGGAGACATCTGCATGTGATGTTGTTTTATTATTACAATTAGGCAAATGAGGTTTTCAAGCAAACTTGAAATAAATTTGGGAAAATCTATTCCAGCATTAGGACAAACATAATAAAAAGCAGTTAGCAGGCTTATTGCAGCAAAGCAAATCCATTTGGTGCTTTACTGGGATGGCAAGGGTTGAGTGAATACAGGCATTTACAGGGCAAAAAGCTCCTTTACAAAGCTGGTTTGGGTTGGGGAAGATGATGAGCTTTTTGCCTTGTTCGCGGTTCTTCAAGAAAGTCAGCCTAGATGCAGCCAGCCTAAATTCCCAGCCTAAATTCCCTGTTTGCTAGAGAAAAAGTGATGGTGAGCTCAGCTGCTCAGGCAGCCTAAGGAAAGTACTGCGGAGGGAGCTGTCGGAGCCAGCCCACAAGGAGCACTAGGACTTGTAGGGAAATGAGTCAGGCTGAACCAGGGCTTCAGATGTTTACAGGAAACTGGTGTTATTCTGTGGAATTGTCCCTGAAGGGCTGGAAGCTTGCAAGCACTGGTAAGGTTTTAAAGTAACAGCACTCCCCAGCCAAAACTTGTGCCTGCATACGCACACAGCGCACAGTGAGAAACTCTAAATTAAACCCAGAGACAAACTCCAGATATTTGACAGATCTCTGTGTAAATGACTGCAAAACACTTTTAAATTTTACTGAAAAACCCTCTTAAATTTTATTAGAAATAGGCTCCCTGTGGAAACATTTGTAATTTCCCTTTTCTTGAGACCATTCTGCAGTACAGATGGCTGGGGCCACCCATAGCTGTAGGGTGGCACTGGAGATCCCAGAGAGTTGAGGCTGAGTTGCTCAAGATGGGCAAGCTGGTTTGGGTTTGGGTTTGGGTTTGGGTTTGGGCTTGGGTTTTGGTTTGGCTTTGGGATTGGCTTTGGGATTGGATTTGGATTTGGGTTTATGTTTGCATTTGGGTTTGCATTTGAGTTTGGGTTTGGTTTGGGAAGCTGTTCTCACTACACAAGCCACCAAAGCCACTCAACAAGCAAGTGTCAGAAGTTAACAGGAGCCAGGCACTCTGCTTGATGTCAGTGAGGCCACCTTTGCTTTATCAGAGTCTGGATTTTTATTCATTTTGATACCTGGAATGAGCTTGCACACCAAGGGAGCTGGTGAAGGAGAGGAAATACTAGGAGCATACATACCCCTCTCGATCTCACAGCAGCAGCTGCATGGCTGTGCATTGCCAACACCGAGCACAGCCTTCTTACATTGGGCTGCACTCACACCGTGCTGAGCAGTGCAGCTGCCAGTGGGTTGAAGGGAGCAATGCAAGATGCGAAACAAAGCTGCTCCACCATGGCTTCCTCCACAGCCAGTGGAGAGTGATAAGCGGCATAATATAATATTTTTATGTACCCCAAATCTGACTTTTGACACTCTCTTTATTCACGTGTAATAAAAGGATCCAAATGGAGCCACCATTCTGGGTGCAATAAACAATTGGAATCAAACATATTTTGGTTTTGTCTTGCATAATGCCAAGCAGAATGAGACTGATGTTTTTCTTCATCGTAGTGCCATAACACTACATGTGTAAATCCTAACATTATCTTCCTCTTCTATTTCATTGCACATCGCATGTCCTCAGCTTCCACCACAAATGGCATTGGCAGATGCTCATCTTTGGCTCCAGAGGAAGGCTGTGGACAGCTTGCACTGTGCAGAAGGATGGATCTGCATGGGACTTTTCACAGGAACCAGCCCTGCTTATGTTGCCAAACTTGGATGGACTTTGACAAGTGTCGATCCAGAGCAGCGTTTCTCATTTCAGGCACTGTTTCAATCAGGGAATTGAGATCTATGTGAGGGAGAACATCATTTGCACAGAACAACCTCAGAAAAATGTCTAAAAATTGATGAAATATGGAAATGTTGTCAAAACAAACAAGCTGTCTGCTTGTAACCACAGCTGTACTTACCAGGCTCTTTTTCCAGCCCACTTAAACCTCTCCTTGCAGCTACAATTAACAGAGTCCACAGAGCCAGAGCAGAAACCACAGCTCAGGATGCTCTGCCAGTGCTGTCTCTACTGACACCTGTGTCTTCTGAGGTGGTTATGGATTCCCTGCCAGGCTGGGTTTCATCTCACCCAGCACAGTTTATCTGATCCATTTTAGATGCAGGCTTGAAGCAAATTTTGGTGTTGGTGTGCTGTTTCCCTTCAGTGACTGTAGAAGGATTGAGGCTTTGATACATGTAGATAAACATCTCTTTTGAGCCAGATGAATCCAAGCAGAAATGCTGATCTATCCACCAGGCATGATGCTGGCCTGCATCCCACATCAGGCTCTCCTTGTCATCGCTGGGTGAACTTCAGGAGCTTATGGCATTTCTTCTCCAGGTCTTGGAGTGTCTCACCTTCAGCAGAAGTTCCTTAGGGTTAACTAGTAAAAGTGTGTGAATATCCAGGTTAAATAATAATAATAATAATAATAATAATAATAATAATAATAATAATAATAATAATAATAATAATAATAATAATAATAATAATAATAATAATAATAATAAATAATAATAATAGGGATGGCAAAGGTTTGGGAAGAAGAGTGCAGACATGTTTTGTCATGGGAGAGGAACTGAAGGTAATCAGAAGGGCACTGCAGAGAAAAAGCATCAGAGGAAGACAGCCTTAAGCTTGGCTCAGCTGCAGTCCTGAAACCTCAAGCCATGCTGGAAGGAAAGTGCCTGAGCCATTCACAGTCCATGAACAGCAATTTCTGGGGTTTTCTTTCAATTATTTCAGTTAAGCTTTGTACTATATCACATGTATCTGTGAGTGTGGCAGAACTCCACTTTGTAAATAAGGCGTGATGTGCACCAAGAATATTTTCCCTCTTGTCCACTAAGAAGAAATAGACTTGAGGAGTTGTACACCTTGGACAAACATCAAAGTTAAGCTGTTGCTGGCCTAGCTAAGCTCTGCCCATACCTGTAGCCACAACAGGACCATGACAGTGTCAAGCAGCAGCCAGCAGTGGTCATACTGGCATGGGTCCTGCTGTGGTGTTGGTTATATCCAGACAACACATCCTTGAGCCACACTTGTACACATCTCAGGGCTATCCCAGGCCAGGGACATTCCCAGGAGATGGCACAGACCACGTCACTGTGCTCTGGGGACGAAACAGCTCAGTCATATGGATGGGAGCCATGCTGTGATGCTTGGCTTCAGGATTGGAGAGGACTGGCCTTGGCTCGGTTTGTTTCTAGCTCAGTCCAGCAGTGTGTTTGACAGACCCAGAGCTACTCATTAGCCACCTTCCTTCAGAGCACCATGTTGCCGTGCTTGGAAAAAGGCTCACACTAGGCTACAGTTCCTCATTTTGCACTGCAGGCTGGTATTTACAGAGGTTTTCTGAGAGGCAGATGTAATCTCTCTTCTGGCTTCCCAGGAGAGCTCCCAGCTAGCTGATCTATGGCAAGGACACAACACAGACCGTTAGCTACCTCTCTCTACCCAAACTGAATCTGTGAGCAGGAAAAAAAGAGTCAGAGCACACCTTATTCTTTAGCCTTAGGATATAGGAGCCCTAGTTTCCTGTGGTTTGGACATATGAGAGTGAAACTGTAGCTTGAGGAATAGCAGCAGCTTTCTGGCTAACAGGGTTTTGCCACAGTCTTAAAAAAGAACAAGGGAAAAAAAAAAATGATTGTTTAGTGTTTGGGAGTGAGGGTGGGGAGGGGGGGGGGAACAATTTTCTGTCATTTTTACAAGGTCACATGACAGAGGCCCCTGAAAAATATTTGCAAAGTTGCAGCTAGCAAACCTTCTGAGTGATGAAGCCATAGCAACCTGTGCCAGAGACCAAAGGGTATGATCAATGTTTGCAATTAAAATCTCTTTTGTTTTGTTCTATTCACATACAGCGACCCTTGCATTTTGGTCAGCAGAGCGTACTCCATGCAGCCTTCAGCTCAGGCTTTGTTCTGTGCCCTGTTCGCTCTCTGAAGGCAGGAAACAAGATCTGTCTGAGCCAGCACACTGCCTGAACTCCACTTTCTATTGTTGTGCTGCCACAACAGTGAACACAAGGTCCCCCCGCCTCTGTTTTCTAATTCCCCACAATCCACCCTTCACGATGAAATTAGCAATGTATCCTCTAATTGTATTTTCAGAGCCACAACAATGCAAGCACACAGAGAGAACAATGCACTGCTCATTATTAAAGAGAAAAATAATTAAAATCTCAGCAGAAATGATACCTGGATTGGGAAAAAAAAAAAAAAAAAGACAACACATGAAGAGTTTCTGCTAGCCTCCTGTAACACCTTTCTCTAATAACAGGTTGGTTTGATTTAAACACAAATGAACAAGTATTATGTTTTCCAACAGCATATCTGTAAAAGCCACAGGGAAACTATACCAAGCAGAGCTCCTCAGCTTGTGGCAGACTCACCTGAGTTATCCTTACAATGTAGGAACCATAATCACAATATCTTTGTATTATGATCTGCCCTTCCTCTCCCACATCCCATGGGAGAACCACACATCCATTCACATTCCAGGGCTGAAGAGCAACCCTCTGTCATTTGCACCATGCGATCTGGTAGAAATGCAAAGCTATTATCACCTTGCAAATACATCATCTTCCTGAAAAAAAAAAAAAAAAATAGAGAAAAAAAAAGGAAGGAGAGTCTGGGGAATTAGGGATGAATCGGCTTGACTTCAATGCTCAGAAAATTCTTGGAATGAACAGCCAAGCAATCTGTCTCTTAGCACCTAGAATATAACCAGGGGAAAAGTAGCATCCGGCCTCAATTTCCCAGGAGAAAATCACATCCAACCAACCTAATTTCCTCCTATGACAGTGTAATGATCCTTGTGGGTCAGGAGAGCAGCAGCAGATGGAAGACAGCTTAGCCTCGGTAAAGCTCCTGACACGTTCACACGACATCCTCTCCATCAATAAATACCTTAGCTACTTGATCACCCTAACCTAGCAAGTGATCTGACCAAAAATCAGCCAAATGATTGGGTTTAGTAATTTAATAGGTAAACATCCATTTGGAGGTCTGTCATTACCACATTTCTGTTCTCTCTGTCAAATGCTACAGGGAGCTGCCAAGGGAGCACAAAGACAAACAGAGGGTGACCTAGAGCCAGCAAAGAAGTTGGAGACATGGCTGAACTCTGTGGCAGAACCAGAGCAGAGAGGACATGGGGGACACCACCTCAAAGCAGTGGTCAGAAGCATGGCCCCATGCATAGCTCATTCCTCCAGAGTGCTGGTGCTGGGCTGCAGATGCTCAGGGGAGCCTCAAAGCATCAAAAATGTCCCCCAAACCATGTTAACATCTGTTCCGACATCTTCCTGTTGATGCTGTGGGAGGGAGCAGCAGACTGGGTAGGTCAAGGATAACAGACAAGTGCTCAGGAGCTTGAAGCTGCATCCTGCTGGTTATAGTCCCATGGTGGAAAGCAGGGGAACAGATCCCCTCTTGCTGCTAAATGGAAAAAGCAGGTAGACTCAAACCACTGATTAAAAATGCATTGCAGACTTCTGCAAGCTTCTCCAACCCTGTGCATCAGCCTTGGGACTGATGGAGAAAAATCACTGCTGGATTGGAAAAAAAAATATTTCACATTTGGCTTCAAGACACATTTAAAAATAAAATTTGAACCCCCAGACAGTGAGACTGAAGTCTAATACCAACTCCCTTCCCTCTTGCACTCAGATTGGGAGCTATTGATGGCTTAAAGACCTTGTCTTAATTTTCTCCATGACTAATCTATTCAGTTTTCACTTAAGGAACCCTCAATGGCATAATGAGACAGCTGTTGCCTTCCATCCCTCCCCCCAGCTCCCCCAACTAGGAAATTAAATTTAAAACCACTGCTTTAAATAGGCCTGGCACTGTCTCATCTCCTCTTGAGTTGCTGCGGGAGCATCCTACCCATAAGTGCAGGTGTCAGGTCAATCAGAATTCAACCAGCTCTTCAGGTCTGCCTGAGTTGGCAAGTTATAAGGAAATAGAGATGTAAAACTCCTAGACCTTCATCCTGTGCAATGCAGTTTGAGGTTCTTTGCTGTTATTGTTGTTCATTTGGTTGTAGTTGTTTGTTTTTTTTTTTTCTTGTTTGTTTTTAAATGGATTGCGCTGATATTTTAAGATAGATAATGGAATATTGGAGTGTGAATATGCCATGGGCTTCATGAAAGGCAAGTTATTTAGGGCCTAGCATGTTGAATGGGACTTGAAGGGACCATGCAGGAGAAAGCTGAAGGCTCAGGCCTTATCTTGGTGGGATCAGGAAACCGGTCCTGCCTCGGTGCACCAAAATACAGATCTTTTCTGGATCTCCCCCTGTATTACACCAGAATACTCTCCCTAATGCATTGTCTGTGGGTCTTTTCTAAGTCAACATTATAGCATCCACATTTCTTGTATGGTTAAACTCCCTGTGTCCCTCTGCCATCCTGGTAAGTACTGGCATCTCTGCTGGGGTGACACAAGTTGAAAAGTTTGTGGGTTTTGAGTGCTGCCTAATAAATACTGGGGAAGGAAGCATATGAAAGAAAATCTTTGCCTTGTGAAAGACCCTGCTGACAACCCTATAACCCCTACGGCCCTTGGTAGGTTGCTTCCCTGCTCATGGCCTATTTGTGTCCCTTGCTGGACATGGTGGCCAAAAGTCCATGGCCATACCTGCCAGAGGGAGACAGAGCTCATCTGTAAAGCCAGGGCTGAAGGAGTAAGCCCTGAAAGTATGGTGAGAGTGCAAGGCATTGCCTGGGGGGCATGAAATTTCCTCTCCTTAATTACTCCAAGCTGCTGTGGACTAAGGGCTTGTGCTTTGCTGTTGGCCTCCATGGTGGCATCTGTTGGCTGGGACTGGGCCTGAGACACCAGAAAGAGGGTGCAAAAGCTGTCCTCACCCCGTCATGTTTGAGAGCTGTCCTCGAAAAAACAATCCAGTCAAATGTGCCTCAGCAATCTCTCCCCTAATGATTCTGAGATTAGTAGCTTCAGACAGAAAATGATAGGCATTTTAATGCAATGTGGGGAAAATATTCCTCTGCTTATTGCTTCTGTGCTCTGATTAGGAGAAAATCACATGAATAATAACACAGTTTCTACAGACTTCACCTTTTACACGAGCAATGTTTTACACTCTCACCTTGGCTCCCCATTTCATGCTGCTCACCTCTCTTCACCATGCATTTCTCTCTTTTCTCTCACTTATTTTTAACTCCCTTTGATCTCTCCGCACAGCGTCTCCTAGCTTGTTTAGCTCACTTTTCAGCTTAAGCCAAATCAGCTCCATTGAAAGAAATCTTGCTTAAAGAAGAGGAATAAAAACCACGGGGGAATTACACTGTCAGAGCCTGTCCCCAGCCCTTTGAGGGGCTGACTGGAGAGCTGCAGGATCAGATTGCCAGGCAGAAGAGCACCCATGGCTAATTGCCGTGGCTGGGTTTGCTGAGGGTGTGAAATCAAGCATCAAGCGAGTCCCGCGATCACGAAGAACCTTTGCCTACGGTTGAGGAGCAAGGGAGGAGTTTCCTCAGGGCTGAGCTCATTGAAGCCTCCCCGGGATGTTCTTTTTCATTCATCCCTTTCCTGTATAAACCACACATCCATTCACATTCCATATTTACATATCTTTATGCCAAGAAGCTCAGAGCATCCCCTGTAGAATATATTGTGCATAGAAGAGGTGAAAAAAGCATTTTTTGGCCACCTTCTCATATCAAGAGTATTCCCTCTTGTTCTCATGCCTCCACAATCCTTTACCTAAAGCAGATATTTTCCTTTATTCCTTTGTGGTTTACCTCCAGTGCAAAGTCATATCCTTACCTAGCAGTTCCCCAGATCCTCTCAGTAACTCCAGCAACACCAGGGACTTCCTCAGAGACCCCAGGCAGCTGAACAGTTAATTGTCCCAAAATAAGAGGAAAAAATATGTGTTTCCTACTCACTTTATTGATTACACTATAAACTATGCTATATGAAGAAGGAATCCAGAGGGTTAGCTCAGTAGAGACCCCAGCTCTCCCAAGTATCCTTCACTGCAGTCATACAAATCACTGCAGCCACAATTTACCTGAAAGGTCACCGTGTCCTCAGGGGGACATGGGAGAGGTTTCAGAGAAGAGTAACAAGAAGGATTAACTTCCTGAGAAATCTCTCCTGTAAATAAAGGCTATGAAATTATGCTTTGGCACATTAGAAAGGGCACAAACAAGAGGATATACATAAAATGAGGAAGGTCATTTAAGATCTGCTTTTCTCTCTGACTCATATGGCAAGAATGAGACAGAGATATTAGATGCAAAGGAAATTTCTTGTTATCCAAAGCGTAGTTAGGCTGAGGGACTCATTTCCATTAGATGTCAATGAGGCCAGGAACTCAGCCAGACAGAAAGATGGCCTGGACATTTATAAGGATAACCTGAACATCTGAAGTTAACACTTAATGGAAAGAAAAAAATAATAATAATTAATTAAAAAAATATATATATCCAACTCTCAAGAGAGATCTAGCATGTTACATTTCAGACTTTAAATTAATCTCTTGGGTATTAGGAGGATACTTCATTATGGGGGGGGAGGGGATGAATTAATTTCTCTCTACCTTGGAGTATGCTGACACTTTTCTTTGAAATTTCCACCACAGGCAGAAATAGCCCCTGAATTAGATGGTTCAGATCACTTGGTACTAGCAAAATCCCTGTGTAAGACAGGGCAGAAGATACCCCAAAACTACGTACATTTGATGGCTTAGCTTAGATGCAAGAGAAGGAATAGGAGGAAGAGGAAGGAGATTTCTAGCAGCTTCCAGCTCACATTTTTTTCCTACCACAGGGCATGTTCATGCCTGATTTCCAATGCAACAAACACTTTGCAAGGAAATATCTGTGCACCTTGGTCTGTGAGGAACCCGTCCCTTCCCCTTGGTGACTGCAGTCCTACAGCTGGATGGCTACAGCCCTGATTAGGTCAGTATTCCCAGCTGCTGGAAACATCGACCATCTTTACCTTTATCCTGTTTCTGTGTTGCCAGCCCCACTGCTCTCCTCATTCCAATTTCAGAGGTTTATGGCTTGAGACAGAGCATTACCTGGTGTGGGCTCTATGGATAAATCAGCCAGTGTGTCATTGCACTAAACAGAGGGATTTTACAGCTCAGGAATTTGAAGACCAGCGGCTCTCACTGCAAAAATCTGCACCACTGTACAGAAAACAGCTTCATCATTTCTCTGTCTTAATTAGTTAACTTTTCCGAGCCTGCAGCAAGCCTTTTACCTATGGTGACCACTCAGGCCTCCAAAATAAATCATATATTTATCTATGACATCCCTTCTTCAGTGGGATTTTGGATGGGGTCATGGACTGAGGTTTCTTGGTGGTCCTTGGGTGATTTTGAATGGCAAAATGTTCCCTGGGATGAGAATGATCTGTGGTGAGACTGATGCCCAAATGTCTCTCGTCTCAGCAAGACTTGGGACTTCATCCCCCTCATTTCCTCTGCAGTCTGCTATCCAAGCACCATCTCCTCTTCATGATGCATAGAGAGCCTCTTAGAGCTTCATTGCAACAAGAAGCAATGTTAATGGGCTGCCCATTTCCCTGTGGAGGTGGCCCAAAGCCCAGTATTTGGGTTAGATGTTGGGAATCTTTAGATGTATCCCAGTTACAGGGAAATAAAAATGTCCTTTATATCAGGGTAACTAATCCTGCTTAGGCTGTAAAGCTCCGGACGAACAGACGATTCTACTTTCTTGTCAGATCCTAATCTGGCATGCTGATAATGAAGAAATGGAGGAGAAATCACAGGGAAGAAACCAGGAAGAAAGCTCTGTCATTGGGGGTGGGGGATTTGCAGGGAGAAGGGGGAAGAGGAAAGAGGGAGGGAGCACAGGGAGGCTTTAAAATGAAATTGAATATTAGGAGGTGGAAAATAAAATGGAGACAGGCTGCACTGAAAGCGATACAGGCTGGAGATGTGGAGAGACAAAGAATGACAGCGGATCAGTTTAAGCATGAAAGAATAGAAAGAAAAAGAATAATAATGCTGGCTTGTAAAGCTGAAATCAGATTACAGTTTCCTCCAGTGAATTAACTCTCCTGTAATGTAGTGCAAGGGGCTTTACAGTGCTGGTGTGATTTCCCCGTTTGGTGGCACTGGGACATTAAACTGAGGCGTGTGTGTGTGTGTGTTTCATTATAACCCTGTATATATGTATGTTAAATCTCTCAGAAAGCGTCTGTGCATGAGACATGCGCTATATCTCGCTGCACAGAGCAAGACGTTAAATATGTCTGGGCTTTGGAGGGAGCTGCATAATGAAATGGGTGCCTGCATGTGGGTTTGTGAGGGTGTGACATTAAATCTTGCTGTGTGTTTCTGTCAGGCAGCAAATCACAGCATGCAGAGGCCCCTGAAAGCCACAGGGTTTCTTCTCCAGCAGGTGGGAAGTCCCCGTGCCAGGATGGAGGAGTCACTTGGAGATCAGGTGGATGGAGTGGGAGCTCTTTTGTGTCCATCACCCAATGAACAGAGCAAGGGTAGAGATGTGGGGGTGCTGGGGAATCTAACTTACAGCCACAGCATCCCCTCCCTTGAAGAGGTTTGGTTGGAGGAAGAGCCTGGATGGAAGCCAGGATCCTTTTCATCTTTGTCATCTTTGTCTTCTTTGGGCCAAAGCCCAACCTTTTGGTTCTGGTTTCTCCAGCTCTCTGGGATCCCAAAGCAGGTTGAAAGGGAGATGAATCCCAGCTCAACAGGCAGCCCTCAGACCTGCTCTTCCTTCTCTCCCTTGTGCAAAATCTCACTGGTGACCTCATGTCCAAAGATGTAGCCAAGCAGGCTGTAGGACCTACTTTGAGGCGACAGAAGAAATACCTGAGTTTTCCCAATGTTTATCTATTACAATCAAACATGTAGAATCATTTTCTTCAGTAGCCCCGCTTGACTCCCTCCCACTAGGGTACCCTGACCATCTCCATATGGGAAACTGTATACATCCAAGAGCAAAAGGGGAGAAGAAGTCATGGAACCAAGGGTCACATGAAGCTCAGAAAGCTGGAATGTCATCTCCATGAAAAATGAAAGCATAATCTAGGATGCTACAAAAGATAATTGGGAAGACATGATGGAGGCTATAAAATCGTGACTGTCAAGGAAAAGATGAATAGGTAATGATTGCTGATGGACTTTTCCAGTGGTCCCAGAGATGGTGTAATTGAGCTGGGGAATTTCTTGCTGCAGGATATAATTTGGTGCTTAAAATTAACAAGGGTTCAGGTAAGAGCAGGTAAGTTTAAATTAAAATACGAGTGTTATTAAATTCACAGAGAATGTATTTAATCCTGGAATTCCCTGCACCTTCAGAGCTTGGAGGCTAGGAGAGTACCAGGGAGGAAACACCACATACCCTTGCCTTGTCTTTATGCATAATGCATATACCAATAACCACTTTTGGAGACAGTGAGTTAAAAGAAGTGACCTCTGTAGCTGTTGTGTGTTATCTCCAAAAGGGGCTAAATATTGCTCCTGCTCTGTGCAGTGCCATATCTTGATGGACCTTGAAGCTGATGGTCATGCGTCTTGGAAAGAGTAGATTATTATAACATAGATTATTAATACCTGGCTTGTCTAAGTAGGGCTACCTCCAGATCTGTGTTCCCCTCCTGTTATGAGCAGAAAGGATTTCTTCTGCCCAGACGCACCTGGGGCAGTGACTGCAAGCTACTCTAGAGGCATAGCACTGTAAGAGAGCAAGAGAGACCTGCAGCAATGTAGATACAACTATAGAAGCTGCCAAAGTTCTGAGTAGCCCTGTGATGTCTGAGAAGAGTCCTAGCTTTATATTCTCAGAGCAAGAATGGACAAGTGTGAGTGGTGTTACACTCTTTGAAACTAGAGTAAGATTTGAGTCTTTTCCATAGAAACACAGTGAGTGGGTGGCAGGGAGGATGGCAGGAGATTGGACTCTTGCAATGCTTTGTGTGTGCCTCTTGTGTGACACTCTCCTCCTCCCCCCCTCCCAGCCTTTTTTGTATTCAGGACACAAAGCAACCCCGAGTGTGCTTTAGATAAGGGCAGGCCCATCCATACCTTCATGACAGTGTGTTGTATTACGACAACTTTCCCAATCCAACTTTCTCCAGTAACTCTGCAGGACAGCGTGCCTGAGAAATGTATTGTTTTCTGCAGCAGCCGTGGGATAATTAACCCTGTCATTTGTGGTTATATGGAGTGCTTTGTTCCACCAGCCTCAGTGCTCTGGGCTTTGGTATCGCTTCTTTTTGGCCATTTCCTCTCACATCCCTCTATCTGCTAGGAAACAAGGTGATAAATTACTCTCTGCTAACCACTCTCTGCATTACTGCAGCACCTCGTGAAAAAGTTATCACTAGAAGAGCTGCAGACGATGCTGAACTTCAATTAGGCCCCACTGGCAAATTAGTTCTGCAGGGTGACATTTTCCAATCATGCAACATTAGCATCCTCCCTAATTATGAAAATGTAAAGCTAACTTCTGTTTCATAATAAATTAGTCTTGTTCTCTTGGTATCTAAAACACACAAGCACGCACACGGTGAAGTCTCAATTGAATCTCCTCTTTCTGTTCTGCTGATGCTCAGGATCAGCCACAGCCCCAGTAACCTTCCTTTCCTCTAGAGGTCGGATGTGGTGGGTGCCTGGGAGCAAGTCTGATAACACTGGGCAAGGAAATCATCAAAAAAAGACAAAAAGATGTCGAGGGAGTAAAGTTTTATAGATCATTTGGGCTGAAGGGCATGCTTTAGATTCTCTCACACCAGCCAGAGTTGTTCTTCAAAGAGGAGGGAAAAGGAGCAGGAGGAAACATTCCCTCCTCTCCTTCCCACATTGACCTTTTCCACCTCTGGCTTACTCAGCACATTTGTATGATCCTGAGTTAGGTACTGAAGTCTGCCTTTCATCACAGTGTTGATATATCATTGGATATGGATATATGGATTACAGAGCTATGATGACGTGCCTGACCATACACAACCCCAACATATCCAGGCAGCAGAGCATATAGGTGGAAGGATATAAGCAAAAGGAGAGGTCAAGAAGAATATCAAAGTATTATGCAGACCATGCTTCTCCATCCAAGAACAGTTTTTGTAAGCGTCACAAGTCCTCAAAACAAAAAACAAAGTCAGCTATTTTTCATACAGTCAGAAGAATAAGAAGAAAGGTCCTTCAGGGAGCCTTTTCACAATGTCATGTTGAATGGAAGTGCCATGTCTCCTTTGTCCTTGTCTTAGAGGAGGGTCTTAGCCACAAATCCACCCCTTCATCCCTCTGCAGCCCCCAAGCTCTTCTGAGTCACTAAAAATAACAAGACATCTATGAATGGCTTGGGAACAGATGAGTTTTCATCCTGGCTGAGCTTGTATTATTGAATCAGTAGGTTAAAGCAACATTAAGGATGCCTGAAAAACAAGGTATCTAATTATTGCATCTCTGCATCAGAAGTAACGTTGAGCTGTAGAGTGGCTGACAAGCAGCTAAATAACAAACTAACAAGCGGGATGGCTGGAATCTGTCACAGCGCTAATGAAGGTCAGGGTAAGACACCTGCATATTTTAAAGAATGAGATGTGTGCATCTGAAAATGCCCAGACTGAGCACAGTCATTGCTAAGGAGTGAAGCTTTGGAGCACACAGGATAGACAGTTAAAAGAATTAAAAGCAATTAAAGGACTCAAAATAGAGAAGGCTTGGGGTCGCTGGAGAAACTGGAGAACCAACAGCAGCTGGAGAGTCACAAGTAGTCCAAGGGAGAAGTTAATTTCACTAAGCAGTAGCCCTATGATGTGATTAATATTTTCCAAAAGTCAGAGAAAGACACTGCAATGAGCTTGCAATCTATGGCAAGGAGGAACAGCTGAGGCAAGCGAAGGGGATTTACAGTGCTCTTTTCTATAGAGTAACCTAATTCACCATGAACGCTCTGCAGAAGCAGTTAAATAGGACAAGGGAAAGCACTGTGTAAGCAAACTCACTGCAAAGCCCAGGGAACAAAATGATAGAAAGCACAAACAGAGCTACACAGAGAGCAGGCTGTGAGCAGTGGTTCCCCTGTTTTCAGACATAGTTTACATTTGAAGGCTCATTTATTGCTGCAAAAGGAAGAATATCAACCTGGTTTAGTTCAGTAATCAATTGAAAGTTAAGCCTTTACTTTAGGAGCCCATGATGTGAATAGGGTAATGTCCTTCCAAAAACTGCCTGCATAAGTACTAGGAAGGGTATTGGGCAAATCCTATGGTCTTACTGGTTTTGATGGGCAATGTAAGCTTAATTTATAGGCTGCTCCCACAATAACCACAGCCCTCAGTGTTTCTTCTGGGTCCCATGTGCTATGTGTAAGTAAAATCCTAACAATAATATAATAATGCAATAATAAGGTAAGAAATAGTAGAGAAGAGGGGGTTGGAGAGGAGAATTTGTTCCCCTTGGACTGCAGGATGTTTCCTCTTGCCTGTTATTTTCCCATGCTCTGAAATAATCCGATTTTTATCTGCCACAGTCCTTTTTTGCCAATCAATTCAATTGCAGCAGCAAGCCGACAAGCGTTTTGAATAATGAGTTTGTTTTTGGGGTCGAAGGGTTTTGCTTGCTCATCCTGGCTTTGGAGAGAGCTGCCTTTGTGTTCGCAATGCCAAAAGGGAGCCAGAGCTGCAAAGCACACTAGGAAGGATCAATACTTTAAATGCATTAACACTGGTGAGTTGCAAATGAAGTTAGCGACTGCTGAGCATCACTGATTTCACAGTAAGTCTCAGTTCAGTTGGTTAATTTCTCTGAAGGATCAATGCCACAGCTGATGGTTACTGAAGTTTCTTCCTTCACCAAGCACAAGGGGGGTTTTGAAATGAACTCTACAGGGGATCACAAACCAACTCGTCCGTGTAAATAAGAGGAGCATGGGTGTGTAATTCTCTTAATCTGTCAAGACTAGCACAGCAAAGACATGAATCATAAAAGCCGAACTAAACCAGCTTCAAATTTTGGATCTAAATTTCACAGTTCCTCTCATTATACGGGGTCAATCAAAACCGGCAGATCCAACCTTGCCCTAGCTTTCAAGGAAATTGGACTTGAAAGCCATGACTTCTATTGAAGCAGAATGCAAGCTTTGTATGAAGTGGGCAACTCTAGTGGTTCATTAATGATAACTTTTTAGGAAATCTTACAGAGACCTTGTGAACTGCTGTCTTTATATACATTGGTCTTTTTTTATTATTATTTATTTATTTATTTTAATGAGGTTGCAGTCAAGTTGCCCTTTTGGAAGCAAGCTAGTTGTAAACAGAGCATTTTTCTCACACTCCAAGCAATAGAGCAAGGGGATAAGTTGTTGGGAGAATGCAGGCAATGCTCTAAGAGGAGATGGAGGACGGTATGCTGGGAGAAGGAGAAAGCAATCCAAGGAGTGGAGGGAAGGAGAAGACAATGTCTAACCAAAGCAGAGAAACTGGCTTGAAAGGCAGCAAAGGGAAGCATCGAGAAAGAAAATGGAGAATAAAAAAAATCAACCCAGGCTAAAAATAGTGCATGGATATTACCAAAATTATCTCACCAGACAGAGCTCAGAGAACTCAGCAATAAAATGTGATGAATTGTGTTTTCAGCTATGCAATAATTAAGCTAGTCTGGACTTTCTAAAGCAGGATCCAACTCCTGTACTCCCCATTTGGCCATGAGGGCTCCATTGTAACTCTGTATTTCCAGTGGACCTGGGTCTTGCTCATATAAAGGATAGGAAATTGTAGCACGTGATTCCAGCTGAATTTAGGGCCCTGAAGGCACAAGACTGTAACCCTCTTACCTATCCTGTTAAGTGCTTGAAGAGCTTACATTTTTCAGCTTAGTTTTCAGGTGTAAACAGAATCACAGCTACCAAGGAAATGCAGATGTCCATCCAAGGTAGACACAGATATGAGGCCTTGTCATTGTTCTGATTTTTTTTTTTCTACCACAATTTCAAAAGGACAAATTTCCCAGCTCTGCCTGGAGGAAATTGTTGTGTTACATCAACCTTCGTACCACTTCTGTGTCACAGTTAAACCCTTCGCTTTTTTCTTGTTGATTATTTCCAACTCCAAAGGATACAGAAGCTTTGTATCTTCCAAAACCACATAGATTTAAATAATAACTGAGATTTTCCAGTTTTGGCTTGTTGAAAATGTTATTTCTGAACCTTTTCTCCCCTGTACCATGAAGGGTTGAAACATACTATCTGCATTTTTTAAACAGAAGACAAGAATCATGAGTAATCTAGTGACCCCTGTGAAGATGATGGATCTTTAGAGCTGGTTTATGTGCTTGAAATTTCTTGACTAAAACAAAACAGAAGAAAAAAAAAAAAGAAAAAAAAATAAAGTAGATACTTTTTCATGCACATTTTCACGCAGGCAAAAAATACTAGTAAAAATATTTTTATCTACATATACCAGTATTTTTGTATAGGTGGCCATAGCGTAGAAAAATGTATGAGACTTGGGATAAAATTGGAGAGCTGTCAACACTGCTTTCTTGCTATGCATTAAAAATCAATCTAGACTAGGACTGTTTTCATGTATAAACAGAACAGGTAGAAAATTTGTAAATTATTGATAACATTTTCAAATTTTAACCAAAACCAACCAAACAACAATGAAAAAACAGAAAGCTTTGTGCACCTGAAAGATTGCATTTCCTCATTTTTAACTCCAAAACAAAGAGCTGATGTGTTAGTTTATTTTTCTCTCACACTGATATTAGATTTTGAGCCTTAAATGGAGAATGCATCAAAATTATTGTCATTGTCAACAGTACTAAAAACTTCACAAATTCTACTCAACCATCAGCATGGCTGATGGCATCACAGGGTTCACCCCGGATCAGATATATCTCCAAGTGCACAGAACAGGGAAGAACCCTCCAAGACAAAGTTCCCCTTGAGGAAATACGTCACCAGATTCTTAGAATAATAAAAATAAGAAGATTTAAAGGAGAACTCAAGGGATTTGATGACAGAAGAGCTGTAATCACTGCCAAGCCCCTAGTCCATCCATTGAGCTGGGTTGTTTTGCCAGCCGTGTCTTCCCAAGAGGCACTGTTGGCTGGACATTTTCATCTACATCACAAGAAGGCTTTAATGTTGGTACTCATTAAATAGTTTTCCCAGAAAATAAAATTCTTCCTAAATCTTATTAGCTGGAAGTTGCCTGGCACTCTGAGGATGGTTTTCTAATCTCTTTTCTGGATGGCCTCATTTCCCACAGAGATGCACAAGACTTTGGAGAAACTTGTTCAGGCTTATACCTCCTGGAAACAAGAGCAACAGGTTATTGTGCAGTGACATGTTTCTTTTCATCAGTTTGGAGTTTAGAGCCTGGACACCTCATTGAGTATCTCCTTTGCACTCTATTCTGCAACTGATGCAGGGGAATATAAGAACCAGATTTTATCTAACAACAGTTGCAAGAAAATGTGGAGGTGGTTAGAAGATAAGCATGTCAGGGTTTGAAAGGCTTTAGGGGAAGATTAAGAGAAGTTTAACCAACTGTTAATTAAGGAAGGCAGGCATTGTATTTATAAAATTTCACCGGGAAAGATGATGTGACCACAGGAACTGTGCAGAACTGATCTGTGTTTCCATTCTGACCAACTCCGTATAGTATAAATTTTCTTGGTTGGGAAATTTTTCTTCAAGAAAACACCCATCAGTTATTTTTGAGAGAAAACTGGGTAGTCATAACTTCTTGGACAAGTTGAGGCAAGGAAGCTGACGTATATTTTTTTTCATCACAGGAACAATGATAATTCAAAAGCCTATTTCAAGCCACTGAGATAGGAGTTGTTCTTCCTCCTCCATTCTTCACAGCTTTACACTTTCTTAAATGCTTTGACACAGTTGTTCTCTCTGAACTAGATAGTGTTTTGTATCAGCCCATTCTGACCAGTGCTGGAAAGTCATCCTTCACTCCTTATTTTCCCAGGCCATCAGCAAGTGAGCTGATAACCATCTATTTTCTGTTACAAGGCTCTTCCACGCTCCCACCAGAGTCTCACTCTAACTTCTTTTAAAGTAAACACCTGCTGAAATGAAGAACTGCCACAAAGTTAGGAGATTTATCTGTTTCAGATCTTCATTTTGTCAATGTTCAGCACACATTGGACAGCCCTTTCTCAACTCCCCCTATCAAGAACAGCACTCCTGTCCCTGAATTAAGACTCCTCAACATGCATGTATTAATGCTAATAAGTAAAACTAACCGATATTACTCAGGATCAGTGCCCGCCAGGGAAACTAAATAGACCTCTTTAACAGATGGATGGCCTTATATTTCAGTGGTATTGATCTAGGGAAGTTGAAATGTTATTTTGCCCATATTTCTGCTTGCAAAAATCTTTGATGCCATGCAAAATTATTCAGCAGACTGGCTGTGAATTACAGTCTGTAGCCATTAGCAGACTCCAGTGTTAAAGAAGATTTGTTCTAAGCCTCTAGAAACAGCACACATGGCTCAGATTCTATTCATATTAATCTAAACGGGAGAAATTCTGCTCATTGAAGAACTTGTTTCTTCATCAGTAAGAAAGACTAGATTCAAACTTCCAACAATGAACACACGTCATCCAGGATGGGCTTATACATATTGGTTGCACTGGGTGCAATCTATACATAGATAGACTTGGCTTACTGTTACACCAAACACAGAACAATTGTTAGAATACACAGTTTGAACAGAAGTGATGTAAATTTTAATTTCTTAACTAGCTCCAGGCATTGAATAAAACATGATACAGTGCAGTGGATATTCTGTCCTATACGAAATGAATTACCTACAAATCAAAATTTTTATCTCATTTACCAAAGGACATGAGCACCTCATAACTTCCAACACTCCTAAACTCATGGCATACCCCTGGCAGTTAATGTTGAACAAGGCTACACATCCACCTGACAAGGCTACACATCCACAGGAGGGCAGGGGATGGAAGTGGATAACTTCAGCCTCTTTAGTTTTTACTTGGACCCTTATGCTCTTAGATAAGAGACAAGAGGTTGGGGTTATACACAACCTCAAAAGGGGATTTCAGAAGAGCAAAAGCCTCATTTCATTAAACCTCAACTTCATTTATTGTTTTGCTCCATTCTTGCTGTGGCAAAGCGCTGCAGGAGTTTGGGTGGATGAAGAAGAAACCTAGCAAAGGTCAGGCAAATCTGGTCTCCAGGATGGACTCTGCTTGCTTTGAAGACCAGAGGACAAGAAGAAGGCATAAAGGAAGAAAGTCCCACAGAAAGGCTCAGGACTGTTGCAGCTCCTGGAAGAAATCTAGCTCGGTGGCCTCATTAAACAGGGCCATGCTTTGGGGTGACAACACCTTTATAAAAAGCAGCAGCTCCTTCCCCACACCTGTGAACAGGGGCAATGGCATTGACCTTCCTTTGGAAAAGCACGCAGGGATTTAAGGACAGAAAGTGCTGCTTCAGCACTACTATTTTTATTCAGGAGGAGTGCTTCAGAGGAAGATTTTTTTTAATACTTTTTTTTTTTCCTTTTTTCATCCAAGTCCGCTAAGGGCATTCAGCCCTCATCCCTTCTGGGCTGTTTGGCTGCAAAACAGCACATGCAACTTCTGTGCCTCTGTGTCTCACCTGACAGCGCTTTGATTTGCGTGAGAATCTGCCTAAGATGTGGGGTAATTAATTAGACAATCCCCAACAGACTTGGTTTAGGCTTTCAGGATGGTGCAATGTTGCTTTCCTCTCTTTGAAAGAAGGAGATCCTTTAAAAGTGTTTAGAGAAATGAGGTCTTCTCTGAGTCCTGGCCACTTTTCACTTGGAGATTTCTTGGTTCTGCCTTTTCTGCCAGGGACAGGGACTGAAACTGGAACACTGCAAGAGAGGTTTCTCCCTTCAGGTTTTCAGCCCTTTTTTGCTGATTCAAAGATATGGATATTTTGTTTAAATAATTAGCTGCAGCTTTTATCTGAACTGAGCCTTGAGGCACTCCATAATTTTTCCCATTGCTGGCTCCGATATTCCTATTGCAGGCATGGGATTTATTTCTCTTTTGGCCTGTTACAAATTCAGATCAGATAGCTGGACTTTTCCCTGAAATGACCAGACTGGTTTTACTTCCTCCCTAGAGCTAGGTGGATCAGGAAAGCATCACAAGTGCAGACTCTTCAAGCTAAATATACAAGGCCCCTTCTGCAGAGACTGGAGCAGACGCCTTTAGCTTTCTCCTCCCCACCTTATGTGCTATCCAAAGCCTGGATTGCTCTTTAAAACATTTAACTGGGGGAAGCCGTTTGTTTCCCTTGATCTGTTTACAGACAGGAGAGAATATTTTAAGACCAGAGGAAGCAACACATTTTGCCCTGCAGCAGCTACAGTGTGCTGTATGTTATAGAGAGATTGATAACTTCATAGCACAGCCCTCCCAGCCCATCTCTGAAAAACTAAACACCCACTCACCCCAGAGCCAGTCCTTCTGCAGGTTTTCTGCATAGCAAGGGAAGATTTGCAAGGCTGGAGCCATCAAGGCTGTACTTCTGGCTGTAGCTGGGGCAAGGTTTGCTTTCTTTCCCTTCTAGTAAAGTGGGAGAGATGGGTCATTGAGATGGAGTAAGGAAGCTTAAAAGGAAAATGAGAAGAGAGTTTTGGGGAGATTCTGGTGACACTGAGGATGACAATTAGGAAGATACCTTAAGGCATTCAAAGAGTCCTGAAATCTCAGTTCCTATTTGAGGTCCTTTTAGCTAGAATTAAGAATGCTCCCTCTAGCTTCATGTCATTGCAAGAGTCTATGTGCTCAGCCCTTGAGCCAGAGGAGAAGCAGCTTGGGGAATTTGAGATTTGGGCTGCAAGGCATTTTATCCCCATTTTATCCTCATTCTATCCTTTTCTTGCAATAGGGTGTTGGTAGGCCAACAGTCCCAAGTGTATTAAGGATGTTGCTGAGAGTATGAGTCTGAAGGGAAGGGGAGGATGAGGTGAATTGATGACTTCAGATCTTGTTAGTTTGAGTAGGAACAAAAACTCTCTGCAAAAGCACGCAGATTTTGGCAACCCCTGAAACAACGGAGGGGATGCAATCCTAGGATAGAAGTCCCTTAGCAGGGGAAAGGACACTATCAGCAATGCATATCTACCTGTATGGAATAAATTGGTGGTTGAAGAGCAAGCTGGAGGGATCTCTGTGCACAGAGAAATTCCAACTCATTCTGTGGCATCTGGGTTCAGAGCATCTCCAGACCCAAATCTGTGCAGCACACCTCCAATGCTGCAGTGCTGCTGAGGTTTGGGAAGGAGGGGGGAGAAAGAGAAATTGGAGAGAGGAGCACTGTTACCAGATCTGGCATTTTAATATTGAAAGGTTGTGAAATCTAATAAGAGCTACAAGGGAGGTTGATGTATTTTTTCCTCATGCTACGATGAAATTGGGATTCAATAAGTAAATGTGACAGAATATGCAATTTCCCATAGATTTCATGCAGCAGGGCGCTTCCTGCGTAATAACCTTAAACCAGTATTTTTTTCCTTACTCCAGCTAAGATCTCTTGCCTCCCATCTTATCTGAATAATAGTTCATCCCCATAAAGTGCAGCCTGCCACTTCAGCTGCAGCTTATCACTGCCTGATGGTACATGGCGGACAAAAGTAAATATTTTTTCCACCTTTTTTTTCTTCATAAATGATATTTTCCTGCTCCTTCCTGTGACAAATAGGCCTGAGCTGGGATGTGTGGGGGAGGACTAATTCTTAGTTGGCTTAGGTATCTTTTATGGTGCTCAGATGTAAAGGGCCCTTAAAACGTTTTTCATTAAGATCTCTTGGAGATGCCTTTCCTTTGGAGGCTGTATTGACAGCTGTAGAGATGAAAGGAAAGCTACAGCAACCTTGTTCCCATCCCATGTGAAGTAATTCACATCCTAAAGGTAATTCCCTGAGGGTTGTCACAGTGCTATGTATTGGACATAGGTTCATGAGCCGGATCCACATGGTCTTGTGCTGACATTGGATCTGATTTTGAGGTTGTCCTTCCTTTAAATTAGGACCCAATAACCTTCATTGGCCATTTACCACCTAAACTATTTTATGGCTCTGTGCATAGTTATGTTTTAAAACTCCTGATGTGAAGGGTGAACTGGAGGTGTGCACAGACGAAGGGCACAGGGACATAATCACAAGTGCTCGAATGCCTACATTTTCACCCATTATTGCTTGTCAGCAGAGCTGCAGTAATGACCTGTCCCCGTAACCGTCCCCCTTCCTCATTTTTGCAGTGTGAGCTTCTCCCATGAGCTGTCCCTATGCCCTTAACTCCCCCTTGGCACAAACAAACTGCTCTCGCTTAACCTACTAACTGAGCTTTATTTCTACATGTGCCCTGGCCAGGACCTGAACCATGTTAGCTCAGATTGCTGCCCATTCCTAATCATCCGAGGCAGTGAAGTTAAAAAGGATTATTAATCAATAAACAATCTCGCTGTAAGCAAAAACACCTTTTCCTTTGCAGCACAGGGGAGGCAGGAGCACACAAGCAGACAGTCCCAGCAATTTGAGTTAACCTCTTGAGCTGCCCAACTCTCTCCTTGCTTGGCATGGCAAGATCATGCCCTTCTGTCCACTTTCACCCTTTGTCCTGCCAACCACAGCACATCCAAAACTCCCAGGACAACTAAAAACTACCTCCACCTTCCCTCTCTATTCCAGGTATAGGAGCAGCATCCCAGAGGATGAATTCCCCATCACTATCAGGTTTGAGAACCGCAGTAATAACATGCATAATGATACCCTCCCTCCTTCCCCACCATCAAAAGGCTCATTCTTTGTTATTGCAGGCACTTTGATTTTGTCTAGCCGCTTTTCAAGCTGAGTATATGATGATCTTATTGGTGTGCCGTGTTATTTTTGCCTGCCCTCGGGAGGCAGAGATTTGGATGACGGCACTGGTGAGGCAGGTGAGTGGCATTTTTTTAGCTGTCCTGTGGCTATGCACAATTAAAAAAAAAAAAAAAGAAAGAAAAGACACAAAATGGGTTAGCTCATACGCAGCACAAAAGGAAACCCCATGCAATTACAACAACCTGTAATGCTCACTCCAAGATGAGGAGGGTCAGACCCTGACCTGGCATTGCAAGCAGTGGTGCTCCTCTGCCTCCAACACTTGGCTTGAATTTCAGCTCAGGATTCGAGTGTCTAAATGTAATGGCCCATCTGATTCAGTGGAACTTATTGTCATTGCCAGTTAACTTGAGTTGATATCAAGATAACAGCCTATGAGCAGTTTCTGTGTGGTCCTGATCACTGGTATTGATTTCAATAAGGTGCGGGCTGGATCCTTGACACTCTAATTCTGAAATCAATGGAGCTGGGACAATTCACTCCACCTTGGTGCCAGGGAAATAAGGTACATGCCTTTAACAATAAACCAGAGATTTAAATTATCTGTGCAGTTCTTTAAGGAGCCTTGGCAGGCAAAGCAGAGATCCTGCAAATGTAGATAACATGCTAACCAAGTGAAAATTCAAACATCTTGAGGAAAGAAGGGAAGAGAAGGAATTCTCTCAGATTCTCACTCAGAACACTGACTGGTGCATTTATTGAAAGACAGTGAAAGAAATTAAGGTAATCTTATCCTAGGGAAAGCAAGACCTCAGGTGCACCAGCACTCAGATTCATCTGGGATTAAATATAGGGGTAAAGACAAAGTGGACTTGAGTTGTGAGTCCCACATGATTATTCAAAGTGATTTGGACCTAATATTGATAATGACTCCCGTTCCCAGCATCCTATCCTCAGGTCCAAAACAACAAATAAAGCAAGACAGAACAGGTCAGTGAAACTATAAAGGAGAGGACAAAGCAAATGGGGAAGGTGTTGGAGGTCCACCACATTGCTGGTGGAGCTCTGTAGGGTGCTGCATCCTGCAGCCGCAACAAATATGCATGACTCATAATCTAAGTGGAGCTCTGGAGGAATGGTATTGAGGAAGGTTTCTCTACACACACACACAAAAAATATACATATAAATTATCCCTTCATCTGACTCAGGAAAGACTGTGATCCCTGCAAATGTGAGGCTGGGAGCCTGTTCTGCTGACAATATGAAGGCAAGCAGAGTTGTGGTTTGGTGCCTGGCTGAAGTTTTGCACTTGGTGTTGGAGAGGTGTCAAGTATTAGCCCAGAAATCACCTAGTTTTAGTGTCATATTCACACATTTTCAAGAGGATGGACTGAAGACTGGTATGCTGATTGCTGCAAGTCCCAGCTGCACTAACGAAACTCAACTCCCAGCCAGCCCAATGGCCTCAGCCAACACCTCCAACTTGATTCTTCATTGCATTTAAGAACTGGCCATTCCTTGCAGGCAGGAAAGCCCCAAACACATCCTGTAGGCAGCGATGCTCCTTGACCCTGCCTAATTCCTTTTGGGTTCACTGAATACCAGCCACGAGCCATCCAAGTGCACAATCCCCCAAAAGACTGTTACCATGTGCTGGTAGCCCACCACCTCTGTTTCTTTGTCTTAAATCCTATTTAAACAATTGTAATTTCCTCAGCATCAAGATTTGTCTTAAATCAGTTTGGGAGCTGAGTTCCAGACTAAAGGCCACCAGACTGTTCACCAGGCAGACTGGTGCTCTGGCAATCACAAGACTCCACAAAGTTTGGCTCATCACCGGGCTCTGGACATGGGTTCCTCACCTGGGGACAGCTACACCTGTGCCACTGCTGTAGCCTAATAAATAAAACTGGGTTTCCCTGCTGTTAGCTTCTTCTCTCCCTTTCTCCAGGAAATGCAAAGTAACTCAGACTATGTTGTTTCCATCAGTGCTGAGCCTGTTATCAATTTGTGCAGGTGGGAGACGATGATTGCTTAAGGAAATGGCAGTAGGCCAACAGCATTGAGTATGCGGGAATGACAGAAGGTTGTACTCTGTATTTCTCCTCTCTCAGTGGCTTCCAGATCAGCTCAGCTCCATTTGGAGAAGAAGAGAAGGGGTTGCTCTTCTACTCTCGGTGCCAGGAAGGGTACCTGGCATGGAAGAAATCCATCTGTCCATCACACAACATCCCTTAAGGGGAGAGATCCTGCAGCAGGGACCTCAGCAGCAGTTTAGACGTGGTGTACAGGGGGTGTCGTGGACTGTGGGTCTCTCTTTCCTTCCCATCTGTACAGAATATTTGGGAATGGAAGCGGAGAATAGGGTTGGAAGGGTAAAGGAGGGATACAGTCCTGAGTGCTCCTAGATCACTGGTTCATCTTTTCCCCTGAGTGTGCTCTGCAGAAATGTTTTCTGAGCTTTCTACCTCTGTCCTACAGCTGGGTACCAGCATACCGCAGCAACCTCCCTCTCTCATTGATCGCACATGGCTCCTTTATAAACTACCACTTTGTTTCTCTGGGTCTCTGATTGCTCCAATAAATGCTTTCCTTTGCAGGGGAGCCTAAAACACTTATCCCATTCCACTTCCACCCCCCTTGAAGGTTTACACGTTGTTTGCAAACAGATTTTCCCCTGTCACTGCCTAAGTGGTGTCTTTTTCCCCGAAGCACCAGACAAGGAGGTGTGCAGGGAGAGGTGGAGCGACACAGCCAACCACCCTGCCTGGCTCTGTCTGTTCCCTGTGGGGATGGGAAGTGACACATTTCCACGAGGTAATTACATGTTGTCATTTCACCGTGTGCCATGCATTGCTTTGTGGGAAACTTTGAAGTCCCTTGAAACATTTTTTGAGAGAACTGAGCCGAGGTGATGGCTGTGAAGGCAGATTATTCCCCTGTAACCTGGGGGCAGCCTTCAGAAGTGTTACTCAGGCAATCCACAGAGGCACTTGAGTGTTTTTTTTTTCCAAGGTCCCTCAAAAGGCATAATTCTGCAAAGCAGAGTTAACCCCCTTGTATTTAAAATTAAACCTGATCCAAGAGTCAGATGCTAAACTCAATATTACATGGGACACGATGCAAATCCAGATGTTGGTCTCAATTCCCAAGTGTCCCAGGCCATGTCTGGGCTGAACCTTCACTCCAGATGTTCATCCTCATGTCCAAGGCTGAAGTCTGTTACTACGTCTCTGCCACCCACTCCAAATTCCCCAGTGAGACCAAACAAAGTGAGGTGGTGAGTGGCTGCTCCCTGGAGCAGGAGGAGGAGGTGAATAGCAGGAAAGCTAGAGTATTTGCAAGGCGACCTGCAGCTTTCACACACGCTCCTCTGAATCCCACACAGATGTTCTGGGTAACACTGCCCATGCCCCTCATTGTTTGCTCTTTGGGAACATTCCTACAAAAGGATGTTTGTTCACACTAGCATTCAGGGAATGGACATTTTTTCCAACAAGTATCCACATATAAATAAGAACAAAGGCAACCAGGTGAAAAAGAATATATATATTGATAATAGTAATAATAATAATGCTTCCCTGTTTCTCCTTTGGATCCTGTGTTTCACTTCCCCTCTTTCTGGATATTCAGCCACCCATTTGGTAGCAAAACCACATGCTTCCCATAACCTTTCACCGCTGCCAGTCCTGGAATGGAGAATAGCAGGGAACCACTTGGAACTGTCTGTTTTGAAGCTGTTTAAGCAAACTATACAGACAATAGTGAATGCTTACTGTTATTCATGACTGAGACTAGAATATGTTCTGGGACAGATGAAGGGAACTACATCCATCCTTCTGCAATGAATAACTCAGCCCTCCTAAACTTGGGAAATAGGGTATTTAGCTGCTTTACAGAGGAGGAGGAAGATGAAGCTCAGAGGGGCTGAGGAATTTGTAGACCTGACTAGTGTGGTTTAGGTAGCCAAGCTAAAAAGAGCTGGGAGGTGGTTTGGAGGGGTAACAAACACAAGACCTTAACATTCTCAGGACAGCTGGCCCATTTCAGCATGGACAAATAAATAAATTAATTATTAAAAAAAAAAATAATAGAAAGCCCCATACAAAATTATCTGGTTTGCACATGGTGAATCAGATGGAAGAGGGTTTTGAGCTGGAGCTATTGTGCTGTAATCAGTCCAACAAAGATTGTGCCAGAAAAGATAAAGAAAAAAAAAATCCATCATTTTAAGGTGAGCGGAAAACATAGATCTACATGAGACATATAAGACAAGCATTTGAGAACAGAGAAGCAATATATTTCCAGTAACTCTGTTGATAACATCTCTAAGCACAGGATTTCAGTAGTCCCTTTTTTTCATCAGGCTGGCGAGCATTACTTCCAGTGGTGACAGCTTCAGATTCCCTAATTTTCTTTTGGACCTGGAATTCCCTTCTCCACCCAAGCTCGATGCTGCTTTGCAAAGCCAGACTCATCACCTCAATTCCCCTGAGCTTCGACAGATGGAATTAGAATATAGCAGTAGTGCAGCAAGACTGCAGGTGGTGGGTTTCAAGCCGCTGACTTCAGCACCAAAACGCCTGTAGCTCCTGTTTTAAACCAAGTTGGCTTCACAAGGAGAGCACCAGGCTCTCCTAGACATTGCAGTGAGCTGCCAGAGGAAGACAGACTCTAACAGCCCAGTGCAATGCTAATAAATGGTGTTAGGAGCAACTTGCTCTTTCTGACAGAGTAAAGCCATTGTGGGGGAGAAAATCATCTGCAAATTTCCCTAAACTGCACCCAAAGTGCTGGCCACTTCCAGAGGCAGAATTACTCTTATATGCACTTTTGCAGAAAATGGAGCTATCATACATTTTTTCACTGAAAGCAAGATAGAAGTAGTAGTAGTAGTAGTAATAATAATAATAATAATACTAAAATAAAAGTAGCAACTGTAGCAGCAATAATAATAATAATAATGCACTATCTTGGTCTCATACCAGAGCTTTTCTTCAGGAAACTGATCCAGATTACAGGGGAAAGGGAGTGAGACTTCTTTTATTCTTTTTTTTTTAACTTGGGTTTCGTTACTGATCAAATTCACTGCAGCTGTGTGAATGTTTTATCTGGACACAAGAAAGGGGCCAGAGCCTCACTGGGAGCCATCTGGAAAGGAGATGAGAGCAGTCTCCTTCAGCAGAAACAGTGTGTTATAAACTGAATTGTAACCACTTACCACTGCTTGGTTTAATGAAGATATGTAAGATAAATAAAATAAGAAAATATTGACAGTAAGGAAACACCAAAAAGTTTTCCCCCCAGAAAAGACAACACAAACCAGAACCAGACAAGTGGTTCATCAATCAGAAACTCTGAGAAACTTTATATTTTTAATTCTGTGATTCTTTTGTATGTTTCACATGCAGTTAAGGTGGGTGCAGATTTCCCTTTGCCCATATCTGCAGAGAGCTCCCAGCTCTGCAGAGAACAATAAATGTGCAGGGGAAAGAGTCAGAACATCATTGCCCAAAGGATTTGGGGCAGGGTGGTATCAGTCTTACTGCCACCCTTACTGCTCCCTCTGCTCCTTCCCACACCTCCAAACCCACAACTGGCACTATGTTTCCAGGTGTGGGTGCTGATATCAGACCACAGAGATGATTTCTAAGTAAAACCTTCAAGGTCACCTCTCCACAGGACATGGGACTGGTGACAGTGATGCAAGATGCTTGGACACACTGAGGCTGGGGAGAAACCCTTGGACATGAGACATCTTTGGACTTCTCCTGGGTGTTCAGGGGTTCTGCCTTGCTGCAGCAGCTAGCAGCAGGGTAAAACTCAAGCATCTGGAGCAAACATCATGCAAAGATACCAAAGTTATTAAAGCCACAGGACAGAGAAATAAAATCACAATGTGCTATGATGATGAAATGGTTATCTTTGTGATGTAACATCCTTTCTGCCATCCACCTCCTGTCCACATGACTTGCTGCAGAAGCAGCCCACTTTGTTTTTGCAAATGGAAACATCAGGGACCGCAGCAATTCAGACCTCAAAGCAAATGGAAGGGACAACTGGAAATCTAGAGCATAGGGGTATACCCCATGTTATTTTTTGCAGACAGTGGGTATTTCAACGCACCTTTTCCTCTCCCTTCTGACACTCAGCAGATGAAAAAAAAAAAAAAAAAAAAAAAAAAAAAAAAAAGCAGAGGGACTGTTTTACTGAGCCCTTTCCCCTGCCAAGAGCTTTCCCTCTCTGGGAGGTGAGCATGTGAGAAATGCTTGCAAGTGCTAGGCTTTACCTAGAGTATTTTAAGGAGTCAGTAGTTGCTCCAAAGTCTTCTGAGATCCACAGAAATCTTCACAGAATCACAGAAAGGTTTGGGTTGGAAGGGACCTGAAAGCCCATCTCATTCCAGCCTCTGCCATGGCAGGGACACCTCCCACCAGCCCAGGCTGCCCCCAGCCCCATCCAGCCTGGCCTTGGGCAAGGGCAAGTCACCTTCACAGGTTGTTTGGCAGAGAAGCTATGAGGGAAAGAGTGAACATGGTAATTGCATTTACTAGAGCTAAATAAAATTTGAACACTAGAACTAAGCATTTTTCCCACGCAAAAGATGCTTTTGTTTTGTTTCACTTTTTTTTTTTTTTCCATGATCCATGGTGAAACTGCTTTATGTTTGCAAAAATTCTTTAGAGGAAAAAGGTCATTTTCAATAAGGTAGGAGAATTTAAGCAGCAAAATAACAAAATTTGATGAGAGTAAAGGCAAGAACAGGACCACCAGTGGACTCCTTCTCCCTTACATAACTGCAGCAGGAACAAGAATATATGAACACATTTCCCTAGGCAAAACCACTCCTTTCCACAAAATTCATTATTGCATCACAAACTGATGGTTTTCCAAAAATGAACTGATGAAACTTTTATATAATCAGAAGTTCTCATAAATGCATCCATTAACCCATAAAAAATAGGGTCAGATTCCTAGACAGAGCTCCCCTCTTTGGTCCCTCCACAGAGAACAAGAGCAGAGCTGGCTTCTGGTGACAGCTAGAGTCAACATAATTTAAACATTTCAGTATTGCATTTCCGTTTTCACTTTTTCATCACCTTTTGGCTGAAACTCTCCAGACCTGGCCAGCTCAAAGTAAATAGTCTGAGGAAATGAGAACCAAAAAATCCCAACCTACTCATTTTTTTAGGATGATATGATTATAAAATTAAATAAAAGCCTACATTTCCTCTTCCAAATAAATGATTATGATTTAAACAAACAGACTGGGAGGGGGAGAGCTGCAGTTTTGAAAAGAGCTTAGATACAGGATTTTATTTTTCCTAGTAAAATGGGATTGACCTGGCCAGTTTTCTACCGCAAAGGTCACCCCACAAGGACACAACAGTTGCGCCCATTTTTAAAAGGTGATGAGGGGTAATAGTAAAGGTATAGTAAAGAATAATAAAGGCATAGCATTTGTCCTAGTGAAATATAGCCAAATAATCACTTAGGAATGAAAAAGTGAAAGAGATAAGGTCTCTCACATTGCTTTTTCTCTGATTTTTATGTGAATATTGCCCATATTGGAGTTATATTCATACTGCAGGCATCAGGTATGGCCACAGCGTGTGGAAATAGTCAGTAGGTCACGTCATGGATGCAGTGAGAAAGATGTCAGTAAACCCTAGCCATGTTTTATGAGTATCTAGGATGCTTATCCACACTCTAAGCCTATTTAGCTGACAGTGCTTGTGGCTATTGAGGTCAACCTTGGTAGTTCATGTGTCTGCCTCCAGCCCAACTTATTCCCAGTCACATTCTGCCACTGGCCTTCTACATCCTCTTGACCACACTCTTAAGGAACTACAGCCTATGAAAAGATGATAGTGCCTTTGAAGGAGCAAACCGTGCTCTGCAAATTGCTCAAAATGGCACTAAAAGTCAGTTGAGATATTCAGCCTGTGTAAACACACCACTAAATGAGCTCAGCAATTACTCAACTCTTCCTCTGCCTGAAGCACCCATATTTCTTAGCAATCACCCTCTTCCAATTCATTACTATGATAAATGGTCACAGAGAGAAATGTTGAATAAAAATTGTCTCTGCTGGAGGAGTCAGGGCAAAGGATGCCAGGACAAAGGCCGCTTGGGCAGAGAGGAAAACCAGAACATCATGACGTGCCACCAGAAGAGCAGGTTCCCCAAAAAAGCAGCATCCTCCCAAGAGCATAGTTTGAGGAACCACTAGGGAAAAGAATAATAATATTAAAAAAATAAATTAAAAAGATGTGTCCTGTTTCATTAGAAGACTTGTGATATTTACAGCAGCAGTCATCCCAGAGGACCAGGAGTGACCCCTTTTCCCATGGAAACTCAAGGGGACAACAGAAGATCAGCTTCTCTCTGTGGGACTAGGAAAAACAACTCTTTTTCTAGTCTTGGGATGAACATGCCAGGTTGTCTGCTTGCATTAGTCACAGCAGATTCAGTCCATGGTAGCTGTACTGAGGTCAAGACCATGAGCACACAGCAGAGCGCTCAGGGCTATTTCAAAGTCCTGTCCAGACCTCAGCAACATCTAAATCCCCATTAATGTTCACTTACCTGTGTCTTATTACCAGCCCATAACAAGGAAAATGATATTTCCCACCTTTCTATCTCCCCTGCATCTCTATTGTCCTTTTTTTGCTCATTTTCCACCCCAGAACCCTGCTCATAAATGGCCACAACCACAGGGGACTCACTGCTATAGTGTCCTCATGAAGCACTTTCATCCTCTTTTTTTTACAGTTGTGGGCACCAGCATCCAAAGGTGGGAGCTGAAAATGCCATGAGGAGAAGTGGCTTTGCCAGAGAAGCCTGGCTTTTGCAGCTCTAGAAATTATAATAATAATAATTATTATTATTATTATTATTATTTAAGATCAAACATCCCCTTGAAAACACAGCATCCTCTACTCTCACCAGCAGATTTTTCTCCCAAATTAGAGAGCAACAAATTAGAGAACAACAGGAGAGCAAAAAAAGCCCAGATGTTTCAACCTTCATTTTTTGGGAAGAAATATATTTATGTAGTGCATGGGCCAAGAAGAAGCTTTAGGGCAGGGATGGGGCTGTCAGAAAGAAGCTATTTCCTTATGAGCATCCCAAGCAAAGTCTTCAAGCATCCTTCAGGGCAAATGAATGCTCTGTTGAAACGGACTTTTCAAAACCAAAGCTTTTTTTCTGTGCTCTTAATTTATTTCCCAAAATTAAAAAAGATAAAATAAAAGTGTGGATGTGCTCTGGGGGAATGAGGGGGCTGTGTTTCGTATTTGTGTTTAATATTGGGCCCGATAGACCTCAGAGTCTGGATAACCTTGGAGAGGTTTTGAGAGACTGAATCCGTCAGCTGCACATTTTGCACATTTACCTTGCTGCGCATGCGCGTGCACACACACAAACATTACTTGATGGATGAGATGATTTGAAGTTTTTGACAACAGCATTTTGTTGTGGGGAAAAATGTTTTTTTAGCAAGTTGCAGATAAATGAGCAGAGTTTACTGGAGTGCAGGGAATGCAGAAGGCAGTGGAAAGTCAGTGATTTGTGAGGTGAATGGCAAATGCAAGGGGACATTTTCAAAATTAAGCCACAGAGAAAATCTGGTCTCCACCTCCTTTACCAGTAGTCAGAAGAGATGAGCTGGGTTGGGATGAGTTAGGAAAGGGAAGGGAAGGGAAGGGAAGGGAAGGGAAGGGAAGGGAAGGGAAGGGAAGGGAAGGGAAGGGAAGGGAAGGGAAGGGAAGGGAAGGGAAGGGAAGGGAAGGGAAGGGAAGGGAAGGGAAGGGAAGGGAAGGGAAGGGAAGGGAAGGGAAGGGAAGGGAAGGGAATATGGAATCCCCATCCCTTCTCTGATTTGTTTCTGTCTTCTTAATTAACTGTGTCCATCAATCCAACCTGAAGAGGCAACAAAATACTCACAAAAGTTGTATGAATCATGGGAATGGCCTGGAGAAAGAAAAGACATTCTAGCTGTCCCAAGGTACTTTGGTTTTCATACACAAGTAGTAATGCTTATTTTACAACAAGAAAACCAACAGGAACTAAGCAATATTAAGTACTCCCAAGGGAAAGCATCTTTACACACAAGGTGGAGACAAGAGTTTCTCTTGGAGTCAGTGGGGTTCTTCTCCTAGAGGTTTGACTGCCAGGTTATGTCCAGGAGTTTTATTTCCAGTAGAATTCCATCATTGCAACCTCTAGTGCAAGAACTGATACACATAAAAGAAGGAAGGTGGAGAAAGGACACAAAGGACAACTGAGAAAGAAATGGAAAGAACAACAGAACAGCCTCAGATAAGTATTCAATGGGTGATACAGGGAAGGAATTAATGTCATTGTAACATTGACACTGCGTTGGAAATCTAAAAAACAACTTAAGACATTTTATGGTCTGTTAAATCATATGATGAAAAACATTTTGCACAGAAATGATTTTATATGAATGATCACTGTTCTTCAAGAAAACAGACCAATACCAAATGGAATTAATACAACAGAATGGAAAATTGCTAATAATAATAATAATAATAAATCCTGCAGTTGGATTTTCAGAGCCTAATTATTCAGAGTGTTAGTCACTAATGGCCTGAGACATCCCCATCACAGATAATGCAAATAGTCAGTACAAGTGTGATTGGAGATAAGTGGTTTGAATTACTAGAAAGGAGGAATAATGATAAATAAGAAATATATTTTACTGTTCTTTTGTACCCCATATCTGTAAATCTAAAAGTCCTTAAAGAACCAAGATAACCCTGTGGTGGTAGAAGATTTTGATAACCTGAAAACACTGCAGTTGTGAATGAATTAGGCAGAATGTCCACTGGTCCTACAGCTCCTGTCTGTTAAGCACCTTGCCCCCCATGATCTCCAGAAGAATACACCACTGATCTCTGACCTTGGACTTGAAACTCTTTGAAGGATATAACAAATCTTCACATTCTAACAGGTTTTCGGGGCAATGAAATAAACAGTTTTATAGTGTTGACCACAATTCAATAAACTGACCCATTGATTCCATCTTTCTTACTTCAACACTCACAAGGACATCCCCTGGTCTGTCTGCGAACCTTTCTTTACCAGTTCACATCAAAGAGGCTATCTCTCCCCAGTTTCAATTGCTTTCCTCTTTCCCTCTCCACTCTGATTATGCAGTGCCTCTCAGACTATTATGTGATTCCTATAAAAGAGTTAATTTATTTTAGCTTGCAACAGACATATAAGTTTAATGAGCTTCAGATCTCCAAAAGTTATCCCCAGTTCTTATGAGCATCAGTTGTAAGGGGCAAGCTTATCCAGAGAGTAGAGACACTTAAGACTCTGGACACCCCCTTTACTACCACCAACACAACATTTAGCTTTTTTTTTTTTTTTACTGCCAACAAACAATAGGGAAAAAGAAGAGGAACCTGTTCCATAAAGTAAGCCATCTCCAGGGGTGCTGCTGGTGATAGAGTGTTGCTCAGGCTATGGCTTGAGGCCACTTTGTTGTACCATGGAAAGTGGATTCCCTGCACATGGACGGAGTGATGACAAGGCACACCAATTAAATCCAGTGTTGGACCTATTACACTCTAACTAAGGAAATCTGATCAGACACAAACACAACTCCATCTCTCAGTCTTTCTCTTCTTCCACCAGTAAACTCTTCAGGGTATTGATGTAGAAACCCTAGTAGTAGAAACAAGCACATGGAAAGCTTCAGGGTTTTGCTCTATGATTGTTAATTGCTTGCTGGTACTAAATCTCACCTCAGAGTATGACAAAGTGGTTAGGACTTGTCCCTATGCAAAGGGACTCTGAAGTCCTAGTGGAGCACAAACTTTGTGCTGGATGTCCCCATGTGAATTGGACCCTAAAGGTTCCTTAAACTTATGTGAGTCTGCAAAGTCTTTTAGCATATGAGTGTTCAGATTGGCAGGGTGTCTTTGAGGTATGGTTTGCTTACAGAAGAAATGAATGAGAAGATTGTCACCATCCCAGAGGGTCCAGGTTGAGATCCCTGGGCATCTCAAACCCAAACACTTCTTCTATACTTTGCTTTGTGGAAACTGGAGGACTATTGTCCTTATTATTTCACATTTTTCAATGTATATTCTTCTCCTGCTGCAGAGAGTCTCAGAAACAGCTGAAACTAGACATCAAAATGTTGATTGATCTGAGTTATTAATTTACTTGATAGCCCTGGTATTGGCTATGGGAAGGTAAAAAATGATCCCTGACCTACTCTAATAAGCTAAAAGAGTTTGTGCTCCTACCATAAAGAAGGGTGGCTAGGTGGGTGGGGGGTGGAGGAAGCCAAGAAATTCATAAATATATTCATGCCTTCAATCCACTCCAAATGATTAAACACCCCCAGGTTTGTAAAAGAGAGTGCAAAGAAATTCTTGGAGATCCTGGTAAGCAAATCATTCATTAATAAAGAACACTTCATTGTGGATAGAAACACCTTCTGTTTGATTCTTTACAACATAGAAGCATCATCAACTGCCTGGCATGGAACTTTTGAAAGGTCAGGATTAGCATTAATCATATTTTGGAGTGCTGATAAAGGGTATTTTTGCTGCTAGCCAAAAAAGAAAAAAAAAATCTTCATTTTACGTATCCCCAGCACATTATTGAAAGCAAGAGAAAAACAATTTTCAACTGATTTAGAGACAGAAAGGTTGATTCTCTGCTGATTGGCAACCAGTTATTATTGCTCTTTATTATTTGTATTCTGGTAGCCTGAGGATGCACCAATGTGATAAACCCTGTATGCGCAGAGCAGAATGGTAAGTTTCTTGCCTAAATAATCAGAGCAAATGCTGAGAGGAGAGAGAAGGAACAGAGGGTGGAGTGATTTGCTGAAGGTTACTGCACAAGTCAGCAGTAGATCTGATAACACAGTTCCAATCTGTACAACACATATCCGATGGTCTTGTTCTTGGATTGTAGGTGAAGGTGTTGACCTCTGTCTCTGGAGCACATCTCTTTATTTAAAAATATACTATATTATTTCTATACAAATTTCTTTATTGCATATTCCTGCTTTCTTCCCAGGAAAATAAAATAAAATAAAATAAAAAAGACACTACACAGGACCAGCAGAAGGATCAACTAGAGCTTTGTCAAATCCATGTGCGAGGTAGATATTAACATAGATGTGAATTATTTGAGACCTAAGCACTTAACCTTCAGCAGAGTTTGAGTTCCAGCTTTTTCTGCATCATTTACCAGAGATCTTGTCTTGCCCAGGGAAATTTTCTGGCCCAGACTGAGTTAAAGGGGCTCTACAATATACAGTGATATTGAAGTTTGAACTTAGAACTCCATTCACAGGCTGAAGACAAGATTTGCTGTCAACTGAATGCTAACGTGAGATGTTAGAAAAAGTGTGAAAGCTCTTGAGGGAGAGGAGAAAAACAGAGAAAGAACAGGACAGCAAGAAAGACAAGTGTGGCAGAGGAAAATCTTAGGAAATGGCTGATGGTAGTGCCACTGCCTACATGTAAATGGCCATTCCAAGCACAACAACTATCAAATCCATGGCTGCTTCAGAGTTCAGTAACAAATGTACAGCCATGAGGGTAGGAAGGCTCTGCAGTTGGATCTGGATAGGCTGGACCAATTGGCCAACTCTATGAGGTTCAACAAGGTTAAGTGCCAGGTCCTGCACCTGGGGCACAGCAGCTCCATGCAATGCTACAGGCTGGGGGAAGAGTGGCTGGAAAGCAACAACGATAGCACGATAGGTCTGTAGCAAGGCTTCCAGCTTCTGGCTCACTGATAAATTAGAGCACAGAAAAGTCCTGCTTGGCAAGAGATCTTATTGAGAGGTGGCTATGGGCAAGCTGTCCAGGCTGTACTTCAGTGACTAATGGAAGGTCATACATCCACCAGAGCTCTTTTTATTCTTCTGTCCAGCCTCCCTGTCTTCCACTACATCCTCCAGGAGAGGCCATTGTGCGATGGTGACAACAACAGTGGAAAGTCACAAAGGCTCTCTGTTGTTCATTGCCTGTAAAGGAAGATTGGTCTTCCTGCTGTCACTGGGAAGTGGTGCTCTATCCTCTCCTGCCTGGCTGAAGCTGGAATACTTCAGGAGGTGACAATGAGGCCATGCAGGGCTGTTCTGGGTCTGGATTTCTAACAATATGTGAGAAACAAGGTCTGTGGAGACATGAAAAAGGGACTTAATTGTAACTACCTGTCAGCATCTTAGCAGGATGCAAGGACTTTCTTCAGATACTCTGTCCATGCAGCTGAACTACGGAAATAAAACCGATGGGTGCACAGACAGTTGGGCTGCTGAATTCAGAAGACAGACACTGCTTTTGCTGTACACTAGCATCCTGGAGCAGAGGAGACCCCTGTGAACACCAATGTCATCACCGTGTAATGCTGAACTAAAAAGAAGCAAGGTGCAAGACAAAATTAGCACTTTCCCCTTGCACCCTTTGCCCCAGAGAGCTGTGTGTGTCTCCAGCCTCCACTCCAGAAACCTGGTCCCCCTGCACAGCCCACGCAGCCATGTGCTGGGGACAGCTTTCGCCTTGTGCCTGGGTGGAGTTCCCCCTGCTCACATGATGGAGACAGTTGGAGCATATGTTTTCCTCTTATTTTAGAGCTAACTTACCCAGGGAGCACGATAACCAGATGTTTTAATTCTGGATAAATTGCTTCTTCCTGAAAAAAAATGCTGTAAAAAATAAAAAAGCCTGGAGGGGAAAAAAAATAGCACAGCTTGTTCAGTGCTGCTTCAAGGAGGGCAGGCATCCTGGATAATGACTTTCAGAGGAGGAGTGCAGACATGAGGGGGCAGGGGGGGACCCTAAGCAACCTATCTGCTCTGATGAGCAGAGGGAGACTTGGAGGAAGCAGCAACCGAGATGCCAAAGAGATGATAATATATACAACTGCTCTGCGAGAGGCGAGGGCTGTGGCTCATGTAGTGTCAAGGTAAATACAGAAGATGCTCTGTGTGTGTGAGAGAGAGTTGCCTGTGAGGCTCTTTTGCAAAGGAAATTAGACAGCCTTGTGGCTGAAATCACAGTGGGAGAGTGTCCAGACCTGATATATTGACAGATCATGTGGGAGGATGTAGAGGATGCTCTGTTTTGTTCCCCATTTCCATTTTTCAGCAAGGAGAGCTGCTACCTGGATTATCACAGTCAGCTCCGGCCTGGCAGTGAGAGAGTCCCTGCTCCTAAAACAGACGATTTATATGAAAACAACGGAGTGTCTCTTTTTAACGCTCCATAGTTATGCTAATTAACACCCTGCTGTGTCTGACCTACACAGGATGAGGGTTTGCTGCTGCTCTCAAGGAGAGTACTGAGCCGTTCTGTTTGGGACTGCAGGAGCTCTTGCTCCTGAAAGTTTGGGGGTCACTTCCCAGCAAATGGAAGGACGGTAATGCTTGCAAAATGAAAAATATCCCTCAAATTGCACTCCGTCCACAGGAGGTATCAGCCCTTGGGCAAAGCCCTAACTTTGGCACGTGACTAAATTAGGAGTGCTGATTTCTTGTTTCCCCAGATGTTTGATGAAGGGAGTGGGGACACCTTCGGAGATGGGTTGAAACATCTTCTTGTAGCATTTTGCCCTCTCCAATGTCACCAGAGGCAACCCATAGAAGGATTTCTGTTAATTTCAGTCTAAGAAACTGGGCCTTGGAGCTGCTCAGAATATGTTTTGTGACCTCCATCCCAGATCCCAGGGAAATAAAGCTGTTAGGCTATCCACACCGGCATCGCTCTTTGGAAAGAATGCAATTTGCTGCAGAGTGGTAATGGGAAACAGATGAGCTATATAACCAATAGGCCATTCATGCTACATTTCTGCAAATGCAGACTTGAACATAAGGTGGTATTTATGTTTTGGGTGTGCAAAAGGAAAAAAAAAAAGAAAAAGTACCTAAACCCCTGTTTTTTATCATTTGATTGGCCTGGACACTTGGAGTATAAACATTACACTGCGAAGACAAGGGGGAAATTTCCTAATGCCCTTTGGTGTCTAGACCAAAAGCAATAAACGATCATGCTGTCCTATGCACCTCATTGTAATGGCATTATTCAGGGGGGAACCTGTCAAACGGGTTGAAAAATTGAACTTTCACATTTTTAAAACTAATTTGATAACTTTATTATCCCGTGAGACAGGGAAGTGATTGGAGCCAAGGCATACACTAATGTCTTGTTGAATGCTCTTTGATTTTTTTTTACAGCCACTGGAATCAGTCAGGAGTTCTGTATTATCTCATTATAATTGTCCCAGGAGAGGTACTTCGATAATTTTTATTACCTTGGGGAATGAGAATGTATGTTTTATTTGGTAATTTCATAGTAATGGCTCCAACTATGTAACAAACTCGCAATGAGCTGAATGGTGGCCCATCATTATGCACTCCCTTTGAAAGCACAAGATACACAGAGCTCAGGAATCAGTCAGCAAATGCACTCACTCACACTGGGGACAGGAGCTGGCAAGTCCCTTGCTGTGCATATTAAACACCAGCAGGAGCAAAGAGGTTGAAAGGATCAACCACAGCAGTGGCAGCGGTCTATTAATCAGTAGTAAATCAAGCCTGGCTTCCAAGACCTCTTCCACATTGGTGTTCCCTAATTTCTTCTCCATGGGGCATGGTATCTTAGCCACAGAAAGGCTTATGTTAACCCAGATTTTAACATCTCTTGACAGTTCACTTTCTGTTCTTCATTGTGTAATTTGCAGTTTATCTCAGCTCCCAGGCTCTACCACGGCTTGAAATGGTATTGTAAAGTTCTTCTAGCCTCCTGTCTCTGCTCACAAGCAAATCTCAGATGGACCTTTGTGAACCTTTATTGCTATTCCTGCATTTCCCATAGCTCCTCATAGCATCACATAAGTCCTTATCTTCTGATCAGCCCAACAGCCAAATGCAATCACTTCTCAGTATCTTTGAAGTAATACCAGCACAGGGTTGATATCAGCTCTGGAGAGCACATACAGCAAAGATAACAGAAAGACTGAAAACAAAGTGTTACTAGTTGTTAGCGAGGAAATAATCACTTCAAATCATAATCACTTCAAATCAAGCACTGGAGCAACTCCAGTGGGGTCAGTGCCGCAATGGATAAGCTGAGGGAGAAATGATGGAAAGCTCTGGGAAGTCTGTAAGAGCCACCAAAGCAGAGGGCTGAAGGGTTGTGGAAAGAGCAGAATAATAAACACAGGAAAATGAGCATCAGATGGAACAGGAGCCTGGAAAAGCCATTTAGAGAGAGGTAGCATGAAGTGACTTGAGAATCAGCTAATATGGGGCTTAGCTGTCAGCTTAGACCAAAGTCAATAACTTTTGTCCTGCATTTATCCATTGGTTCCAAAATATTTTGGCAATTTATTGGCTTTCAGCTTAGTTTAGTACTGGTGCTGAGCTCACCCTCTGGTCATCTCCTAACTATTGTTGGACTAGCATGAGTAACATGAGCGAAAGGCAATGGTTCATGAGCTCTTGTAATACCAAAACCAGGGGCTTCCACTGATGTTATCTAGATGAACAGAAAGGAAGGTCCTCGACACAGCACATAACTAAACTGAGGTACTCCTAGAAACTTAAAAAAAAAAAAAATAGATAAACTCACAGAACAGAAGACTATCAAGGGCTTCTAAACACAGAGATAGCAGCAATTGCTCATCTCCCTTATTGTCCCACTGGAAGCTTGGAGACCATATTGGAAAAGTATCACTGAATGGTGCCATGTGCTTACTCCGTGCCCCAGGCATCTGGTGTTAGGCAATCTGGGGTGTAGAAAGCTTTGACTGACCCTCTACAGCCCATCTTATGCTCATATCATTCATGGAGCAACACGGTTTTAAGTACAATAGCTAAATGCCTGGGTTTTTTTCTCTGAAATGGCAGGCTGCTGCAAGCCTTGAGACTTTTCTTAATGCCTGAGCTGTGTACTCAAAATCTGCCTGCTTTCAGTCACTATCTTTATTACCATTCTGTGTGTTTTGTATGGTAGAGATTATATGGAATGCTTGCCCCCAAAGCAATTTGTATGCTATGACTCAAAAAGAGCCCCAGGCAATAGCTGGCCTGATTTAGGAGAGTGAGAAAAAAATTAAATATTGAAGTCTTGAGAACCGTCAACTTACAGATCCAGAGATCATTTCCCCCAGATTTTCTTTACTCACACTTTGCTGGAGGTTATCACCTCTCCAGAAAGAATCCATCTTCCCATCTTCCGAATTATGGCAATCACAATTTATTGTATTAGTAAAAATGTACTAGTTAGACCATATAAACTAAGCCCATTCAATTTCAGTGAAACAGGTTAGGGTAACCTCACCAAAGAGCTCCATCAGCTGATATAAAGAACAGATCATTGCATTTATTCTGAGAAGATGGTTTGATTTATAGAATAATAGCATATAATAGGTTGGAAAAGACCTCTGGAGAGTTCTTGTCCAACTCCATGCTCAAGCAAGGCCAAACAGGGGTTTTATGAGCTTGTCTAGCCAAGTTTTGAATATATCCAATGATGGAAATCCCATAGCCTCTCAAAGATGTCCTTTCCAGTGTTTGAGCAGTCACATTGATGATTCTTTTTCTTTTCCTTTCTCTCTCTTTTTTTTTTTTTTTTTTTTTTTTCTTATGGCTAACAAGAATTTACCATGTTTACCCTCCTTCCAGTATACCTCTGAGAGGCTCCACCTTCCCTACAGGCTCCCATTAAGAATTTGCAGATGACAATAAGGTCTCACCTGAACATCTTGGTGGCCTTTCACCGGACTCACTCCAGTAGCTTCATGTATTTTTCATCCTGGGAAGCCCAGAACTGGCCACAGTACTAAAGAAGTGGCCTCACAAGTGATGATCAATGAAGAATCACTTACCTAAACCAACTGGCTAATACTACCCTGTATGCATCTTGCCACACGAATGCACTGCTGACTCATGTGTGACCTGTTTGTCTGCCAAACCTCCCAGATCCTCTTCTGTACAGCTGCTGCCTAGCCAGCTGGCACCAGCCCACATTGTTGCGTGGGGTTATTCAGTCCCAGATGCAGGGTTTTAATCATGGCTTGAGTGGTGAGAGCAGCTGAGAGCCCTTACATTTCTTTAAGTCCTCTTAATTAAGATCCAATTCAATGTTCAAAGCTTGGCATCCTCTCTTGAGGTTACCTAGCGAGTAGTGTGTGTTGGAGCACAGTGGTGCCACCAGACCCTATTTCAGCCCCACAGTGCTCACATTAAGTGCTGAAGAAACTGTTAATGCACTTCACTGGGGAGCTTCTCAGCAGAACCACAAGAGGGATCGTGAGGGTGTATGTCTGGGTAATGAAGGCCCTGAGACAGAGCACATTTTTCCTTCAACACAGTAAACTCTGTTCCAATTCATTAAAAGGTGCAGACGTTCTCCTGTATTATCTTTCAACAAGTGGCAATTTTTCACACAGATCCTATCAAGCAGCCTGGTTCCTAGCACACAGATGTATTGCTTACTCAAACAGACATAAGTGTCAGGCCTGGAGTTAATTGCAAATTGATTGAATGGAGGTTACATTTAAAAAGATGCCAGAAGTTACAAATTCATTAGCAGGGTTGAGAAAATACTTTGTGCTTATTCAGGCCCTCCCATCCAAGCTCTCTGCAAATATTTGCAGACAAACAACTGATGTTCTCTGTGTCAGCCATATTATATACACCCTATTTACCTGGGGAAAAAAAAAATGCTTAGCCACAGGAAATCCATCATGTTTCCCCCCCAGATGTTAAGATACAGTACCTTGTTCCAACCTGAGTACCAAGATGAGTCACGACAGACTGACTTATGAGTAGAAAACTTATCTCCAGTCCTCATTGACCAGCAAAAAGGTGTCCTCTGTCATAACTCACAGATCTTCCTTTTTTTTCCACATATATTCATGCAACTATGTGAAGCATGAAGATTGTTGCTTCTTAATTTGGCTGAATAACAAACAAACTAGAAAATCAGGAGGATGATTTTCATTAGTATGTACAAGACTCTGAGTTGCCTAGTAACTCATTGCTCGAATCTTCTTCCCTTTGCCCGATGTGGCACATCACCCAGATAATCTAATTTTTAAATTATATCCTGAGTTTTTATAACCATAGCATCAGAGCAAAAACTATCCACTATCATTCATTTCCTTCCTAAGGGCTGAAGAATTCTGCCAAGTCACCTCAAACTCTCTTCTATTAAGAATAAATTCAACTCCATTAACTCTACTCCATTAACCTTTCCTCCTGGTTAAAGGTTTCTAAACCACTCCAGGGGCTGCCATTTCCTCTTTTTCCATCCTGCATTTATTGTGGAGTGTGAAACTGAAATAAGAGCACAGGCCTGGGATTGTGAGGTTTTTCAAAGTTTATTAGGAAAATTTTTATATGCAAATTTTTTATAACTTCTGATGTGAGTTTTTAGAGACAGACCAAGAGTTTTTACTTATTGTGAGCTGGAACTGTGCCTGTGCTAGAAGAAGACAATAAATGGAAATAGAGGCAGGTAGGCAGCAATCGGGCATACCATCAGAGCACTTCAGATCAACAAGGATCAATCCTAGAAGCCCATTTTGGGCTGAAGTTCAGCTCCATTAGGTAGTGTTCATGCCAATCTCCATTCCAGCATGGACCTTATTTTGGTTGAAGAGTAAAATCTGGCCATTGTTCCTTGTGGGCAATGGAGCTTTAATGCCACGTCTGTCTTTAGGGTTAGGTTTAATGCATGGTATAGAAAGAGCAGCGGTTGCTCAGGTGGATTCAGTGCCTTACCAAGACCTTAATTGCAGAACATGCCATTTCTAGGCTAGATCTGGCCTAATCAGTGTACCTGGAAAGTGACCAGATGTTAAAAGAGTCTCCTAATTTAGAGTGTTGCAATAGGCTGATGGGTTTAATGACATTGAATTAGCAGCCCAGATTCCTGTGTGAAGTTCTGACAGTACTCATTGATGACAGTGCTATAGAACGGGGCATTCTCCTTTGGTTTGTGGACAGAGCTACAGCACACACAAATACTTAGCATTGGTTTACTGTATTGCAGAAAAGGCTCAAAGTAATTTTCATGCAATGTCTTGCTCCATCTTTAATAGTTGCTCACTGCAAGACCACCAGTACCAACCCAGGAGATAAATATCCCCACGCTGCCCTGCCTCTGGTGGCTCTTTGAAGCTCTTCTTGATGATGAAGTCATTCTCCAGATCTCTGTGGCTGCAGACCTGCTGACAGACCTCCACGGTGAACACTCATTTTGGAAACATTACTGAGGTTTAAGATCAAGACCCAGCAGTTTGCTGCCCAAAGCCATTGAGAGGCTTCATTTGATTTAATGGTAATTTGTTATATTCATTTCAACAGCGCAGGCTTCCTAACGTGATGACCTCTGTTTTGCCAACTAAAAAAAAAAAAGGAAGACGTCAATAGACATTTGGGTCAAAAGCTATCCTTTGACTCAAAGAAAGTTCTGCCAGAAGGTTAATCTTATTTTCAGTTCTTCGGAAAATTAAAGTAACATGTTTCGACTTGCAGAGTGATTGATTTTTTTTCTTTTCTCATTACTTCCTGATCTGTTTGTTAAGTTGTAGCATTCCTCTGTGATAAATCTTGCAGAAATTGATGGCTTGTGGATTTGTTTTATGGGAATCCCTCTCTCTTGCCTTTAAGCTTTTTGCTTGAGAGCATCTCACTCTGGTAATAGATGGAAGATATCTTTAGTTTTAGTGGTCCTCTAGAAATTGAATAAAAATATATTAGTGGAGGCAGTTCCCTACATGGGTCAGCAGAAAGGCCCACAGCCCACAGTCCACAATTATTAAAATTTCTTCTCTCTATTCTGATTCAGGAGTCACATCAGGATAAAGAGTATAGTGTTTTCAAAGCTTGTTTTATTCCCTTAATTTATTGAGTGAAATATCTTGGCCATCAAATCCAGTGACCAACCCACTGTCAATTTGCCTGAAGGAAGATATTTCACCTCTTCTTTCACTGCTGCTTGCTGCTGTTATACTTTCCATTCAGAAAATTAAAAACTGGGAAACCAGGTATCTCCAGTTTATTAGCAAAAGACTGTCCTAAAAATGTATTTGAGCACAGAGCAATAAATCCTTATGATTTATTATGGTATATGCCCCTCAGAAATTAGACCCTGTGATAAGCAGCTGGGATGTAGGCAACCAGACAGAACATGCAGCATCCTCATTTCCCAGGGAAAAGTGTCACCGACAGACACTTCCTATCATCACCATTGAAAACCATCAGCCCATGCCATGACATTTATGTTATTGCCTCTGATTAGCTAAAGTTGCGTGATCCTCAGCAAGGCTTCCTCTTTTCAGGTCAGCTGCTGTGAAGATGGCTTGTGCTTCCAGTAGAAGCATTAAGGATAGTGCTCTCAGAGAAGACCTGTAAAGCTCATTTGCCCGTGTTTGGTTTCCAGTCCATCACTTGCCAAAATGACATCTCTTAGCTCAGCGTGAGAAATTCAACGATCCTATAAATTTAAATGACCAAATTCTATGCAATTCGTCAGCTAGAATTAAAGCAGCTCAGTTACCTGGAAATGTGATTGATGGTGCATGGGTGGTAATGGGCAAGCATGGTCACAAACCCATGCCTGCTTCTTACACTGATTGAGGAGCAGGGGTCTAAAGGTAGAGCTACCAAGACCCTCCTCTACCTGTCAAACAGGAGGATCAAATGTTGAACACTAGGTCCATGCACACCTTTCCTTGAACACTTTCCATGCATACCCTGCACTCCAAGCTGTCTGTACACTTTCCTGTGTGGTTGTTAGCTGCTGTTGAATATGCAAGCCTCTGGTAGCTTATCCCTTATCTGGCTTGCTCCTTGACACAAGCAGCAGCATCACTGAAGGAGGCAAGTGTTTTGCATCTCAAGGGTGCATGTACAAGATTGTGGCATTTTGGAAAGAAAAGATTTCAAGTAGTGTATATTCTCAGATGCAGTCTGACATACACAGAAGGCACAACTTGCTCACAGCTACAGAGCACTGAAGGTCTGTATTTCATGCCTCTGATACCCTCCTCAGACAATTCACTCATTTTCTTTCTCCTCCCAAGTAATGTATTTCATGTCGGATTTGGACATTTTCTCTCCTTCTAGCTTACAACAACATTTTAAAAATCACATCAAATTCACAAAATTCTGTGAATTAGAAATTCTAGTGTGTTGACAGTACACAAGTCCATTGATGCCAGTGGTCTCCTTTTCTGAAGGCCTTATCCAGGTGAAAGCAAGCTGCCTGCACACTCTCAGTCAGCCTCCAGAGTATCTGGATCACAAACTTTCCCTTCTCAGCTTAAATATACTTTTGCATTTCTTCTCTCAAAGCCTGTAAAAATAAAAATAAAAAATAAAAAATAAAAAAATAAAAAATAAGAGAGAGAGAGAGAGAGGGAGAGAAAGAATAAGCACTGTAAGACTAACTATCACATTCCCTCCAGCTGTATATCCAGAATATTTTGGTGAATTTGGTCCACAGACTTGAGTGTCTCATTTCCCATTATAGATCAGATACTGGGATACTGGTAGGAGGTCCTAGAACATTTATCCATCAGTGATGAAGATAGGACTGTAATTTCCACAAGAAAACTTCAGACGTTTCAGTTGTTTTCAGAGCATGAAGTACTTCATTTTTTAAAATGCTCTAAGTATTTTAAGCATCTTGATTTTTTTTCTCATGTTCCGTCTTTCATTTTACCTTTTGTAATATGTTCCTGACATTTTGAAGTACCACCTTTGGAAAAGTTCTAGATTAGAAGTCTTACAATTTCACTCTCTTGTTTATTTGTTTGCTTAACTATTTCCAAAATGGAAATCAGTTTGGGAGAAAAATATGGGAAGTAAAAAGCTAATACAATAAAAATAACAAAAACAAAGGATGTAGAAAGTAAATAGCATGAAACAAGATCAAGGAAGGAAAGAAGTCTTTATTATGAAGCTGAAATACTTTTGAAATATGAAGTCTTTCTCTAATAGACTTCAGAAGTGTTTGATTTGAAAGGTCATTTTTTGCTTTACCCAAAACAGTGGAAATGAAAGGTGTTAATGAGATAGATAGGCACAAACACACATATTCATACAAATTTGGACTTTGTATACACTAACATCCTAATTTTGCTGAGGCAAGGCATCCCCCACCCCTGGGAGAACCAGATCTTGCACTGTAAAACAGGGAAGAAAAACAAACAAATAAACAAACAAACAAACAAAATACAGAGAATCAAAATTAACTGCACTCTCCAGTTGAGTTTTCTTACTGATTTGTTTTGCAGTTAGCTGCCTTTTTATTCTAGTATTATATTAGACAAAACAATAGATCAGCACTAAGTTTCTTGAGCCTGAAATCCTAGATTATATCAGACAAATTTGCTGACACCTCATTTTAGCCTGTGCTGGGTGATGTCCTGGGGCCTCACCCTCTCTACCTAGCACCCATTCTTACAAAACCAACCAAGACACGCTTGAGAGATCCACCTAGTATCACAGACACACTTTTTCTGGGTTTGAGGCCTCCAGGATGCTGAATAAAGAAGCTATTCTTGTTCTGCATTTTGCAGCATCTCTGAAATTCAGACCACATAGATAAGACACAGTCCTTCAGACCTGGTCCTAGTCTCCCACACAGCAGTATGCTAGAGCTCCAGAGGGAACAGAGACACTCCTAATGCCTTGTCATGAGATAGCTGGGTTTTAGGGTATTGTCTGCTTTTCATCCTTCCTGGACCAAGGATGCTCTTGGGTACAGGATAGCAGGCAGAACCTTGTTCAAGAACACCAGAGCAGTATGGAGTCAGACCTGAGGCCATCTTGCCCAATATCTTCTGGCTGACATTGAGCAGCTAATAATACTGTTCCTAAAGAAAGAGCTCCATTGCTGCACTTGTGAAATAAGTAAATAAATAAGACATAAATAAGATATGCTTTGAGTCTAAGCAATCGGTGTTATATAAAATATATATATATCACTGAGACTCAAAGCATCTTCAAGAAAAGTTTTAAAGTGAAGGAGCAAGCAGAGAGAAGAAAGATGTATAAAAAGTGTTTAACTCACCCCTAATGAAGTCATGTGGTCCTGCTGGAATCCAGGCTCTGTTAGTTCTAGTGCCATGGGACCACTTGTTTTTGATGAGAAGAGTGTGATTCATCTGCATGGCACTGCTCGTTCTTTTGTATTAGCCAAATGCCTACCTCTCCTCCCACCCCACTCTTGTTTCACAATCTCTTCTCTTCAGTAAAAGAACCATGGCAGATTTTTGGATAAGTATTATTGCAGCATTCTGCTGCTGCTTCTCATCTATTCATCATCCCCTTGCCGAGACTTATCCGGGGATTTAAAGTCTCCTTGATTGTGATGATCTTCAGGAATTAAGGGTATCAAGGAGATCTTAGATTACCCTCTGCCTTCCAGACATTCTTGTATCTCAAACTGAAAAAAAAAAAAAAAAAAAAAAAAAAAAAAAGAGTAAACATAATTATACTAAAGCAAAATACACCATTAATGCTTCAGATGTCTACCCAGACTTTGTCGATGTGAAATAGAAATAATTTTTACTATTGGGACCGCTGAGGAAGTTTTGGTTGCATGCAATCCAAATAATCAAGGATAAAAAGGGGGCAGTCTGAAACTTTGCCTAAGGCCTTACTTTGAAATAAACCTTCACCAAAATCACAAAGTGACTTGAAAAGGCTTGGCCACATGTCTGCAGGAGGTGTCTCCTAGAGGCAAGTACATGGATGTGAATTCTGGCTGACCCATACAAGGGCTGTAGCTCTGCACATCCCACTGATAGCTGTGACATGCTCCGTTGCCACTTGTACTGTCAAAATCAAAGTGGTGGGCAGGGAAAGGAAAATGCCCTATGCTCACTTTCCTGACGAAAGGGAAAATGAGCTGCTTGATCGGGTTTGACCTACTGGGTTGCAGTGAATCCTGTGGGAATCCCAGCCAAGGGGTAAGGATTAGCATCACTCCTCCCCTATTTCTCACCTGTCCCAAACGGGGTTTCACCCACTCTTTTAGGTCTCACTGCTCCATCTCTGGGTGGGATTTGGTAAAACAAAAACTGTGAGTGATTCCTGCTCCCCTGGGTCCTTCAACCCTAAGCGAAACACCCTAAGGTGCCCCTTGCTCTTTGCATGCGACAAGATCTCAGCATCTGTGCCAAACAAGTCACATTTGCACTTTTTCTGCCCCTGCGTTGCAGAGAAATGGCACATCTGGGATGCACCTGCAGAAAAAAGCAAACAAGCAGACCCACAGCTACATGGAGCTGGCTTTGGAGATGGGGGAAGGGGGCTATTTCACTGATTAAATCAGTGGGGAAGCGCCATCTGAGAAAAACCTGAGCTGGAATGGAAATGCCAAACATCTGGTTATCGCTTCCTTAGATATATCCCCGCTTCCTTCTTCCCCCTGGGGAAAAACAAATAATAACAAAACCGAAATGACCAATAAGCTCAGGTTTAAAGCAAGAAAATTGAGAGTTCATAATTCCTGCCAGATGCTTCGGTGACAGGGTCAGAGAGGAGCAGATTCACTCTCAGACCAGACAGAAAGGACAGATTTGTTTTTTGAGTTGGTGGAGCCCGAAGTCCCATAAAAAAACACATATTCTCTAACAGGCACAGTACCCGGGGGTGTCTCTAATGCTCCTCTCTCACTTTTTTTCTTATTGTTCAATCTGGTAAATAGCATCACCAAAGATTGTTTCCCTATTAGCAGACTGAGCCATGGCATGGTGAGTCAGTCTGTTTGCATGAGGGTAATAATTAGTGAACACTCTGCATTAGTAATATGCTTTCACATGTGCTAAGAGGGCTTTCACTTGAAGCTTTCTCAAAAAATACTGGGGAGACAAACACTCCAATGCAAAGAAGAGGTCTCCTGAGACCCCCAGCAAAAGGAAGGGTTTATGAAAGTGTTCTGGTCGGTGGCTGTCCGAAGAGGAGGGATGTTTGCAGGTGGTGACTCACGGGGATGTTAATTAACGTGTGTGTGAGAGCAAAGGGCAGGTTTGACACATCCCAAGGTGCCATGGAGGAGCTCAGCTATAATTCAAAGAGAGGTGCAGGTCTGGGAACTTGACCTCACGAGGGTGTAGGTAGGTTTTCTCATGCTGCCCAGCCCTTACAAGATCATGTATGGGAGGACATGAACTGCAGTGTGGCTTTCTCAGAAATGAACCGTCACAATTTAAGTGAGAATTTTTCGCATCCTTTTCCTTCCTGTACCCCATAACTTTGAAGAAGCCCCCAGTTCCCTCAAAAGCCTGAAGAAATAGTCTATTAATTCGAGTGTCAGAACATGAAGGGCCAGGACCTTGCCAGGAAAGCATCTCCATCTCCCAGTCCTGAGCACTCCTAAGATGCAATGACCAGCAATAGAACTGTGAAGGTGCAGGAGATCTGTGCTCACTTCCCCTGTGTGGCCCCAGTTTCTCAGTGTAGCTTTGGCTGGGCTGTAAAAAAGGGTCTGGAAGTCTCCCTGAGCCTGCCTTATTTATACAGACTCTTCTCTCCAGCTGTTTCTTCCTGCAGGGACAAGCCATCAGGCACCCAGCTTCAGACAAGGTCTCTATCCACCACCATAACATAAATTAAACAGAAGTGAATGATGAGGCAAGAGCCAGACTGGACAGTGATATTCCAGCTCATCATACCTGATCATTAACACTCAGAAAAGGTTTCCAGGTTTCCCGTTGGAGGGGATTTCTCTTCCTCCCCAGGGGCCAACTCCTTGCACTTTTTTTGTTTTTCTTCCCAGACTGCCAGGGTTCCTTTACAATAAGGTCAGGAGAGAAGGTGTTTTTTTTTTAGCTATTGCTTACTTTACAACCCATTTCTCATTCTTCCTAGTGCTCCTGGTAATACTTACTGAAAGACAAAGCTATTCATCTTAGTGCATTCCCAGCCAACTGTGGTTTGAAGCAGTTCACTAGCGCTGTCAGAAGAGATATTGCTCGCTATAAAAAGCTGCCTTATTCCCTCAAGTTGCCGTGCTCAGCGCGTGACCCTTTTTTGCTGAAAGACTGGCACAATGATTGCTTACTTCTAGTCACCTGGAACTTTTCCGTCTTGAAGACATTTTATTGAAAATCGCATTGTACCAGTCAATCACCTCCCACCACCATATGTTGTCATAGCAGGAGGAAGCCCAGAGAGTCTCCTAGTTGTGCTTGTTAAACTGCAGGCTGGGTGACCTTAGGAGAAGCATCACCACCACGCTCTGCAACACGAAACATCACCACCACGCTCTGCAGGATGGCGGTGGGGGCAGCCGGGACAACTTGTGCTTGTCTTGAATGCTTTTGGTTGCAAACTTCAGGCTTGCTCCTCTTCGTGCTGTCCCCAGGCAGATCCTTTTTGACTCATTATTGTTATCTGACAGCAGCAAAAGCTTTTGTGGTTATTTCATTTGGGCTCTGTGCTTGGGAGACAAGGGGAAAGCAGAGAAAACAGCCTAGAGGCATCAGTCCCAAAGCTAGGTGAGCACTCACTTCGGAGCCAAAAAACAGAAAAAATGGGGGAGCTCACAAGCTGCCAGCTGAACATCTTCCACCTGGCCAGGATAAAGCCCTTGCTGGAGCACCACGAAGTTGTGTGGCAGCCTTGAGCTCCTGGGACAGACACGGTGTTTTATTTCTGTTTTATTCAGAGAGGACAGCCACTGCAATGCTTCACCTGTCACGCAGCAGTTTTATAATAAACCCACTCAGTTTGTTTCCCAGACAGCGTGATTATGACAGTGATTTTCCTTGTCTTGATGCAGACTGCACAAATGTTGGCGGAGATTTCTTGCTTCATATAAGCTGTCTCTGGTCTAGAGATCAGGTCAGCTTCTTCATGCACACCCTGCAGGGACGGGGGTCCTGTGGGGCTGCCTGTAGAGAAGGACTTTGGTTTGCAGCAGTCACTATAAATGTGAATTTTAAGACACTTCATGATCATTAAAGGGGGAAGAGTAGGCAGTCACCATTTATTTTTTCATTTGTTTGTTTTTGTTTTGTATAAGGCAACAGCTTTGCACACAGTTTGGGTAAATCCACACATCCTTATTATTCCCTTTTAAATTACCTGCGGTCTGAGGAATATTCAAGGAAGAAGCAGCAAACCAGGCTCCTAGATGTGCCAATTTGTGGGAATACTGCCTGAGCACAGCCACAGCCTCTGCTGAATGAGACCTGTCATTCCTTGTGCTTCATCCCTATCTTTCTCTGCCCTGCCTCTCTTCCCCCATCTGTCCTTTTCTGTGATTCCCCTCCCATTTAAGTTCCTTCTGGAGTTTTTACCTGTTGTC